>NC_072775.1:27632769-27956519 GCF_022539595.1 Amphiprion ocellaris
TGATTTCTTCACAGTATTCTAATTTTTTGAATTCCTGTTTTCATGGGTTTTATGAGCTGGAAGCCCAAATTATGTAAAAATAAACAAATACTTGAAATCATTTAAATTGTGGGCCCTGAATCTATAATAGTTTAACTTTTTGAATGGAATTATGGAAATAAATAAACTTTTCCATGGTATTCTAATTTTTTGGAAAGGGTCTGTATATACACACATATATATACACACATATATATATATATATATATATATATATATATATATATATATATATATATACACACACATACATATATATATACACACACACACACACACACACACACAAATATATACATATATACATATATATGTGTGTGTGTGTGTGTGTGTGTGTGTGTGTGTGTGTGTGTGTGTGTGTGTGTATACATGTATATGTGTATACATGTATATGTGTATAAATAATATGTGTGCGTGATTTGTGTTTTGCTCTTTGGGCTACTTACTTGCCTTAACCTAATACTGCAAATGAAACAAGATAATTATTGAGTTATTGTAAATTGTGCAATAATACATACTCATGCTATACTATCTTTCTCATTTTATGGACAACAAAAAATGACAGGCTTCATGATGAGAAAGACATCATGTACACCACAGCAAGCAGCTGTCTTGACTGATCATCACTGACGTGAGGCCTCTGTTGATGGTTGAAGACAAAAGCTTCACTACAATGATCTTATTTACTCTGTCAGTCCAAATCTTCCATTTCTGAAAAAAAGCGGCAGAAAAAATGTTTTTTTTAATCCGATTACTCAATTAATCGAAAAAATTAATTGACATTAATCGTTATTAAAATAATTGTTAGTTGCAGCCCTACAATAGTGTCTGCAAATTTAACATACAGGTCAAACAGTTTAACCCTCTGAACCCCAAGCAGTTTCTGAGCATCTTGTCATATTTTTCCTCATTGTAGTTTAATTTTTTTAACTGCAATATAAAGTCCTGCACCTCTATGGAAACAGCACAACCATGACTAGAAGTAGAGAAAGCTCAAAAATAGGTTTTGTGTAGTATGACACAGTTAAAATGCCTTAAATCATAAAGAAGAAAATACGAAGGTTTAATTTTTGTGCTTGTTTATTTTGCAAAAAATTAAAAAATAAAATCTTGAATAAACATGTATGACATTTGTCCCATAGGTGTTACCAAAACTGGGGAAAAAACGGTGGCTTTACATGCTACAGATATCTGGACACTTAAATTTGTAATGCGTTTTCATACTTGTCTCGAATCTGCTCTGTTTAAACACAGCCTCCAGTTCAGCCAAAAAAAATCACAGATTATTTATCACATGACTATTGGTCACAGCTGAGTCACTGATAGTGTGTATATATATATATATATATATATATATATATATATATATATATATATATATATATATATATATATATATATACATATACACACACACACACATATATATACATATATATATATAATGCCTTAAACCATCAAAAATAAAAACTTAAAATTAGATGTTTTTGAATATTTATATTGGGAAAAATGGTTAAAAATAACCCTCAGAATCAGCAGGTACAATATTTTTCCAAGTGTCCGCAGATGTTACCAACACTGGAAAAAATGGTGACTCTAGATAGATATTCTACTCCGTGTATTTTTAAATTTGTTTTCAAATCTGCTTCCTATCTGCCCTGTGTAAACACAGCCTGCAGTTCAGCCAAAAAAAAAAATCACAGAATTTTTTCTTTTTTGCAGGATGTGGTTTGTGCATATTGTACATTTTTGGTAAACTTTTAACTGAGACATTTAGAATAAAGGGAGCTCATTAAGTGGATTTTAAGCTTAGATTTTACAGCGTTTGGCTGCATAATTTTACCCTGTTTTGGAGGGTTTGCATTTACTTGTGTGACAAATAATTCAGCTACATTTTCAAGATTTCCGCAGCCCTACTTGATTGGAAAGTGAAGCACACAATAGTAGCCTTAAAGCAGCTGGTAAAATTTAAGCATGGTCACACTGCCTACAGGTGTCACTGATACTGGGGCGGGGGGGCTTTTTTACTTCTTACATTTTTCCTTTGAGTTCTTGTCTGCTGCTCTACGCAAACAGCCTGCAGTTCAGCTAAAAAGTCTCTAAATTTTTGTTATGTAACTGGTGGTTGCAGCTGAATCATTACAAGAATCGGATTAGTACAAATGGTTCAATTTTGGCCATTTCTTAAACGAGACAAGCAGACGAATGACTGTGGTCAAATATCTGCGTTTAAAAAATAAGGTTTGGTTCAATTTTTCCAATGGCACAGCATGTCATGAATGAGCAGTTGAAGGTCCATCGGAAAGTTGAAAATCTGATGTTTTTACAGAAAAAAAACAAATGTACACTTCACAGCATGTAGATAAAAATGAAACATGATAAAAAAAATCCAAGATAAAAAATAATAAACAAGAAAAGCACTCAGAGCGCAGTACTCTGCCAAGGCTGCTCAGTCGTCGTACAATTTCCGAAGGATACGTCCTGATATGTCCGCAATAGTGGATTTGTAGTAGGATCGTGATCATCAGCAGGCAGCTGATGATAGTGTTTACTTGTTGTCATAGTTACAGTGACGCCGGGCCGTTATCTCACAATGATACAGAAATCTTTAACAAATCCGTGGATCCAGACTATAAGCCGCATCACTGCCAAAATCTAATCACTTGGTCCTTGTGTCATTTCTGACCTTCCCTGAAAATTTCACCCAAATCTGTTAATCCATTTTCGAGTAATGTTGCGAACAGACAGACAAATGTAGGTCAATCGTCACATAAGTAAAAAGATAGATATAAAGACTATAATAAAGACTATATGTTGTGTGAGATCAAAGATGGCGCCACTGTGTATGGCAGGTCATCTACCTCTGCTCCATGTTTTGCGGCTACTGCTGTTAATTTCACTTTTTGTTAATAATGTGTCACCGCTGGTGTAGATCGCCAGAACCTCCTAGATTTTAATGATTTAGTGATAAAGCCAACGTTCTATGACTGTAGTGGACAATCAAAGACGCTCCCACCATTCCTTGCATCTTTGCCCCACTACCTGCAGCGTCTACCTGTTCCCCTGCCCCGCAAACGTCGCCACTGAGAGCGGAGGAAACGAAGCGGCGTCCTTGTTCGACTGAGAGCCTACCTGACGCAGTCCTCGGAGTATGATCGTCGTCAACTGCTGCAGTTTCCCTGGGAATATGACACCTTCATCGTGCGGTGCTCCTCGGAGGTCAGCTGGCTCCGACCAGCTGTTCCAGATGCTGGCTACACATCCCAGCCGCCCATGGCGTGTCAGCATCTGCAGACGAGGCTCTGTGCAGGAAAATCTCCGCCCTGGTGCTCGCACCGATGCCCGTCGCCCTCATTAATACGAGGTCTTTAACAAATAAAACTTTTATCCTGAACGATTTCTTGTCAACACACGTGCTAGATTTCCTCTTGTTGACGGAATTGTGGATTAAACCCGGTGACGACAGCGCGTTCAGAGCTCCTCCCCCATCGCTGCTCTTTCCTCAGCACACCGCGAGCGTCAGGTCGAGGGGGCGGAGTCGCCACAGTTTTTAAGGATAATTTCACATGCAAACCGTTGCATGTAAATAATTGTTCCTGTTTTGAAGTACAGCTGTTCACAATGGAAATAGCTTGTCCAATCTTATGTGCTGTGGTCTACTGTCCACCTAAATACAACAAGAACTTTATTCAGGAGTTCTCTGAGTTCATAGCAGAGGTGGCCTCTAAATATGAACAGCTTTTAATCTGCGGGGATTTTAACATTCATGTTCGTTGTCCATCTAATCAGCTGGCCACTGATTTCAAACGTCTGCTGTCATCTTTCGAAATAGTGGATGGACCTACACATAGTGCTTGGCATACATTGGACTTAATTATTTCTCATGGGCATTTGGTGTCACTTCTTGAAATATCTGAGACTCCCATCTCAGATCATTTCCCAGTTATTTTTGAAGTTCTTGCTCCTCCACCTGTAGGAAAGCCCCCCGTCCCAGCATCTCGCCGTTGGATTATTACTTCTTCAACAGCTGCAGAGTTTGAGACTGCTTTTATGGACTCCGAGTTTTATGCTTGTGATGGAATTAATCCTACTGGATGCCCAGACAGCTTCTTGTCATCTTTTTACTCAGCTTGTTCTGAGATCCTGGACACTATCGCCCCTATTAGGTCCAGGTCCACCAAGCCCAGGACTGATCCCTGGTTAAATGACTCAACCCGGGCCCTCAGACAGCGCTGCAGACAGGCGGAGCGACGCTGGAAAAAGGACAGGCTACATATATCGCTAGAGATACTGAGGGACAGTCTTGCTCAATATCAAAGCGCTGTGAAGGAGGCTAAATCCCAATATCTGTTGGATATTATCTCGATTAATGGACACTGCCCCCATGTGCTGTTCAGTACTATTAATTCTGTTGTGAGCCCCCACACCAATCCTCTGTCTGACGCAACTGTTTCCACCTTCTACATTTTTTTGTGGACAAAGTGATGTCTGTGAGAGCATTGAACAGTGGCAGCATCAGCCTGCTACAACCCCACACTCTCCAGTGTTTGACCACTTTGTGCCCATCTCCCTCTCATCCCTTACTGATGTAGTTAAACACATGAAAACAACAAATTGCCCTTTGGATGTTTTTCCAACTAAATTGCTTCAAGAGGTGCTTTCTACTGTTGGGCCTGTCCTCTCGGTTTTAATGAACACTTGTCTTAGCTCAGGATGTGTTCTGGTTTAAGCATACTGTTGTGAGACCACTTCTTAAAAAAACACATCTTGATGGTACTGTTTTATCTAATTTTAGACCTGTTTCTAACTTGCCTTTTATCTCTAAAGTCCTTGAGAAAATTGTTTTTATACAGTTACAGGCATTTTTATTCTGGAAAAATTTCAGTCTGGGTTCAGATCACGGCATGGCACAGAGTCTGCACTGCTTAAAGTACACAATGATATAGCTGTGTCTGTTGATGCCAAGCGTCCTGTTGTCCTTGTGCTGCTTGACTTTAACGGCAGCATTTGATACAGTGGACCATTCTATTCTCTTGTGCCACTTAAATAATTATGTTGGCATCTGTGGTACTGCACTCAAGTGGTTTGAGTCTTACCTGACCAACAGAACTTTTTCCCATAATGATTGGCGACCTGTCCTCTGTTGCGTCTCTGTTTTGCGGAGTTCCCCAGGGCTCCATTTTGGGCCCTTCGCCATTTTTACTCTATATGTTGCCACTGGGGTCAATTATCACAAGGCATAATTTAGCATTTCACTGCTACGCCGATGATTTCCAGTTGTATTTACTGGTGTTCCCAAACAAAAGTGGTGCTCTTCAATCCCTCACAAACTGTATCAATGACATCAAGTCTTGGCTGGGGAAAAATTTCCTCCATCTAAATGAGGACAAGACTAAGTATATTTTATTTGGTGACAATGTTCTTGCAGATTCAGACTCTGTGTCTTGAAAGCTAAAACCGTCTGTAAAGAACCTCGGAGTTATTTTTGACAGCAGTTTTACATTCGTCAAACAGATTGACAACGTGGTCAGAGCAAGTTTTTATCAATTACATCTTTTATCTAAAGTAAAGCCTTTTTTAAATCGCACCGACCTTGAAAGGACTATTCATGCTTTTATCAGCTCACGAATAGATTACTGCAATGCTCTTTATGTTGGCGTTTCCCAGTCAGCCCTGAGCCGCCTCCAGTTGGTGCAAAATGCGGCAGCATGTTTCTTGACTAACACTTCAAGGCGTCAGCACATCCCCCCAGTCCTTTCTTCCCTCCACTGGCTTCCAGTTTCTTTTAGGATAGATTTTAAAATTTTGCTTTTTGTTTTTAAAGGCCTCAACAGCCTTGTGCCTATTTATTTGGCTGAACTTCTTTCTGTCCGAAACCCTAACAGGGCGTTAAGGTCCGCAAATCAGCTGTTTCTGGGCGTCCCTAGGACCAGGTACAAACACTGGGGTGATCGAGCCTTTTCAGCCGCTGGGCCCAGACTTTGGAACAAACTGCCCCCATCAATGACTTTGGCCTTTTCAAAGCCTGGCTCAAAATGCATTTTTTCAGACTGGCTTTTAATACTCAGTAATGTGGTGACGTTTTATCTTATTTTATTTTATTGATGTGTTCTATTGTTGCTTTATTTTAATTTGCTTTCATTCTAATTTTACTGTTTGATTTTAACTGGAAAGCACTTTGGTCACCTTGAGTGTTGTAAAGTGCTCTATAAATAAATTTTGAATGATTGATTGATATACACTATGTACATTTTTCACATGTGCAGATATGGATGATGGATAACTGTGGAGAATTACAGGTAAAAAGTTGGAAACAGTGACAGCTTTACAGTTATATAGTTTGTAGTTACATCAATTGTGTAATTTTGGTGTTTTCTGCTTTTTGAGTATTATGCGTTCCAAACCAAGTGTTAAAGGGGCCAAGCCAATGCTTTAAGCCACTGAGAGCATCCAACTGGGAATCATAAAAATGTAACTGACACGCTTAATAACCGTACTAACGAATGAAAGTCCAACTCGTTTTAACTTGCCTTTGAACACAGTGTCTATATTGGTTTCCCAAAAAACTCCAAAGTGCACAAATTCCCATTCACAAGTTGCCGTTCAGTATACAGCATTCTGCGTTTGGCGTTCCACGGTAAAAAAGTGATTTGTCCCTACCTGCTAGAAATCCTACCTAGCCACAAAGGTTCCTACCTTATATAGGTAAAATCAACAATCAATTAATTACGAGTGAAACCCACTGACACCAGTATAATTAAAGAGCAATTTCAAATCTGCTCCTGCACATCAGCCCCTAATTGTCATGGCACACAGACAAGACAATTCAATACAAAGAAAACAACCATAGGAGCAAGATGTAAAACCCCAATTAACACATTTAATGTCCCAGTTTACACTTCTTGAACCAAACAAAGTTTAGTCCCTGGTCTCTCAAGAACACTGTTTTTAGTTTGCAGTTTGACAGAACGCACTAAGCCCTTTGCATCAGGAAAGATCTCCAACACTGCCAAGAGGCCAGGAACCCCAGGGAGCTGAGGAATCCATGATAACAACAATATCCCCGACAGTTAAACTTGGTTTCCTTTGGTTTCACTTCTGTCTTTCTTGCAACAGTAGCAGGTATTCACGAATCCATCGCGTCCAAAACAAGTCTGAAATGTACTGAACTTGTCTCCACGACGCTTCACATACATGTCAGAAGATTGGAAGAGTCCAGGTGGTAAGGCTGGTTTTCCCTTTAAAAGGAGGAGGTGGTTTGGAGTAAGAGGTTCCAGATCATTTGGGTCGTCAGACAACTTAGTGATTGGACGATCATTGAGAATGGCTTCTACCTCACACATAACAGTCTGGAGTCCATCATCATCCCGTCTCTGCTGGTGCAAAACTGAGGTCAGCACACGTTTTACTGTGCATATCGTATGCCCCTAGGCTCCACCATGATGAGATCCTGCTGGTGTATTGAATCTCCACTCGACTCCATCTGAAATCAACGCACTTTGAATGCGCTCATGATTCAATTCAGCAAGAGCCTTTCTCAGTTCTCTTTCCACTCCAATGAAATTTGTTCCGTTGTCTGACCGTATATTGACCACCTGCCCTCTCCTGCTGGTAAAACGTCGTATTGCATTTATGCAGGCATCTGCTTCTAACAAGTTTGCCACCTCCAGATGAACTGCTCGACTGACCATGCAGGTAAATTTTACTCTATACCGTTTATAGGTTGTCCTGCCTCTCTGTATCTCCACAGGTCCAAAATAATCCACTCCATTCAGTGAACCATGTGTGATGGAATTTACAGAGACATCCTTTCTGACCTCTGGATGGTCATAATCCACCTGAACATCGTGCTCATTTGATGGCCAATCTGCCATGGACTTTCACAGAGAACTAGGACCTTTAAGCCAGCTTTGATTTTTCAGAAGGTCTGGCACCTTCATCCCTCTTGATGCAGCATCTGCTGGATTCTCTTTGGAGTTAACGTGTCTCCACTGAGAAGGGCTCGAGTCATCTCGGATCGTGGAAATCCTATTTGCCACAAACGTGTGGAAACGTTTATCCTCATTATTGATGTATTTCAAGACTGACATGCTGTCTGTCCAAAACAGACTCGTCCAGCTGAATTTGTAACTCTGCCTTTAGCATGACATCCACTCTGGCAGCCAGGACAGCAGCAGTCAGCTCCAGTTGTGGAATCGTTACAGATTTCAAAGGTGTGACTCTAGCTTTACCCAACAGGAAGGCAATATGAACATCATCTCTGCAGTTTGTCAGCCTGATGTGATGATCCCTTGTGCAATATTATTAGGAAGCACAGTATTAATTTCCATTGTTACGCTGACGACACTCAGTTGTATTTATCTATGAAGCCAGATGAAACTAATCAGCTAGCCAGACTGCAAGATTGTCTTAAGGACATAAAGGCCTGGATGACCTATAATTTCTTACTACTAAATTCAGACAAGACTGAAGTCATTGTATTTGGCCCCAAACATCTTAGAGAATTGCTTTCAAAGCATATAGTTAGTCTGGATGGCATTACATTGGCCTCCAGTACTACTGTGAGGAACCTCGGTGTTTGACCAGGACATGTCCTTTAACTCGCACATAAAACAAATCTGTAGGACTTCCTTTTTCCACCTGAGAAATATTGTGAAAATCAGGAACATCCTGTCTCAGAGTGATGCAGAAAAACTAGTCCATGCATTTGTTACTTCTAGGCTTGACTGCTGTAATTCCTTATTATCAGGTTGTCCCAATAGCTCTCTGAAACATCTACAGCTGATCCAAAATGCTGCAGCCAGAGTACTTATGGGAGTTAGCAAGAGAGATCATATTTCGCCTATATTGGTTTCTCTTCATTGGCTTCCTGTTAAATCTAGAATAGAATTCAAAATCCTTCTTCTGACATATAAAGCTCTTAACAACCAATCCTGATCATATCTTAAAGACCTAATAGTACCATATTATCCTAGCAGAACTCTTCGCTCTCAGACTGCAGGCTTACTTGTTGTTCCTAGAATCTCTAAAAGTAGAATGGGAGGCAGAGCCTTCAGTTATCAGGCGCCTCTCCTGTGGAACCAGCTCCCAGTTTGGGTTCGGGAGGCAGACACCCTCTCTAATTTTAAGACCAGGCTTAAAACCTTCCTTTTTGACAAAGCTTATAGTTAGGGCTGACTGGGTGACCCTGACGGGGTGAGCTGGTGTTTTCATTTGCAAAACTGACTTCCCCTCTTGACGTCCCTTTAGGTTGCCCCTAGTTATGCTGCTATAGGCCTCGGCTGCTGGGGGACCTCTCTTGATGCACTGAGCCCTTCTCTAACTACCTATGTATTTACTATATATACCATTATTGCATTACACTCACTCTGTTTCTTTCTGTGTCCTTTCTCCGAGTGTCCCTGGTCCCAGAGCTGGATGCTTCAGATGTGTGGTTGTTCTCCCACCTCCAGCTGCCCATTTCCACCAATCTACTCTGCATTGTCCTTGATTTGCTCATCTACATATTTTTGAATTTACCACCAGCTATATATGTAGTATATTTAATGTCAGAGCCGTACACCACAGCAGTAAACTATAATTAGTTTCCATGTTAGTTGTACTTTGCATATATAATCTGTCTTATCATGCATACTGTGTGTTTTATGGTCCTTGTGCCCCCCCCACCTCTCTATCTCTACCTCTACCCCTCTATCTCTTCCCCTCTACCTCTATACCTCTACCTCTACCTCTCTACCTCTTCTGTCCCTCTCAACCCGCCCGGCCAGCAGGCAGATGGGTCCCCCCACATTAGAGCCGGGTTCTGCTCAAGGTTTTTTTCCCTGTTAAAAGGCTGTTTTCCTTGCCACTGTCGCCTTTTGGCTTGCAGAGACTGGTGCTTTATTTCCAACTTGAACTCAAAGGAGTCTGACTCGACACACCAGAGCAGACCTAAAGCCCTCTCCATGGGAAGTCCATCTCTGTCCAGATCAAGGCCCTGAATATCCTTTGCCCACAGATCTTCTGCAATCGCCTGCAGCACTGCACGACTGCTGCTCACCCATTTTTCCAAATCAAATCCACCTCTCTTGACAAGTTCTTTGATTTGCTGCATTGCTGTTTCCTCAGTGCTCAAGCTCATTAAGCAGTCATCCACATAAAAGTTTTGCTTGACAGCTTGAACAGTTTGGTGTGGAAAAGTCAATGCGATTGTCATCAGCAGTTGTTCTGAGCGCATAACTAGCGCAACTAGGAGAAGAAACGGCACCAAACAGGTGCACCGTCATCCTGTAGTCCACTAGTTTGTTGCTGAGGTCACCATCTGGCCACCAAAGAAAGCGTAGATAGTCTCTGTCTTGTTCTGCAACCTTCACCTGGTGAAACATTGCCTGGATGTCACCCATGAATGCCACAGGCTCTTGTCTGAACCGAGTGAGAACTCCAAGTACGAGCTGTTAAGATTTGGCCCCTGTAACAGTTCACTGTTCAATGACGTGCCTTGATATGTGGCTCCACAATCAAATACCACTCGCAGAGAGTCCTTTCTGGGATGGCGTGAGGTATATACCACACTTTTCCTAGTATTCCATGCAACTGCTCCTGAGGCACCTTTTCTGCAACGCCTTTTTCAATGACATCATTTAGACAACATGTATATTCCTTGTGAAATTCCGGGTTGCTTATAAACCTCCTTTTTAATCCCAGTATCCTCTGCTTTGCCACTGTGAAGCTGTTTGGCATGTGAACATCTGGTCTCTTAAAGGGCAACTTAAGGCAGTACCTCCCATCCTGTAAAGTTGCAGATTCCATTATCTCCATAAACCTAATGTCTTCCCTGGACATTTCCTTGTCCTCTGAGGGTTGCTCATTAAAATCATGCTTATACTGATTGTTCTGTATGACTTCCAAGTTAGACACAGAAATTCTATTCACATCAACCGAAGGAAGCTCCATTTCACCAGTCCTGCCATTTCCATTGAGAGGACCATTGATAACCCAGCCCAACACTGTTAGTATAGCATATGGATCATTCCCACAGCTATCCACCACTTCCCAGGGTTCCAATAACCTGGGAGCATTGGTTCCTATCAATAGGTCAACACTGGCATCTATAAAAGGGATGTGAACCTTTGAAAAATAAGGCCACCTTTCCAAATCAGCAGCAGTGGGAATGTCGTCTGGAGAAACTGGCATCTCCTTCTGTGTGAAAACTTCAGGCAAGAGATAAAAGCTCTTTCCTTCAAGACTTGAAACCTCAATTCCAAACAAGGAATAAGTGGAAACAACCCTTTCCTGTCCCATCGTTTTCAAGCAAAAATGGGTTCTTTTTCCAACAATGTTCAATTGCCGCATAAGACACTCAGAGCAAAATGTAGCCATGCTACCGGGATCCAAAAATGCATATGTTTGAATGATTACATTTCCTTTGGTGAACTTAACTTGCACTGGCACAATGCTGAGAATGCTGCAATCCTTTCCATGTCCGGGAAGCTGTTGAAAAGCCACCTTCTGGTGGCTGGCCTGTTTGCTTTGGCTCAGCTTCAACCTTTGTGATGTGAAGAGCTGTAGGATGCTGTCGATCGCAAACCTCACACATCAAGCGTTTGTCACATTCACGGCTTATGTGTCCAGCTCTTAAACATCCAAAACATATTCCCTTTTCCTTTAACAGTCGAATCTTTGCTCTGTGCTTTTTACGTTGGAATTGTTGGCACTTCTCCAAAGAATGAGCACCTGAACAGCAATGACAATACAAAATGTCATGTTTCTTCGTATTGTTTGTGTCTGTCTTTTCTTCAGGGGAATGAACAGATGTCACCATAGCAGCAGAACTGCTTTCTTTCTCTTTAAATGTCTTTGACTGCATTTTGAATTTGTTAGCAGGTCTTAAGATAGCTGTATTTTGTGGTACACGTGTCTCAATATCTCCGAAGATTGGATCAGTCAGGATCCTCACGTGCTTCTCCAGAAATACCACCACATCAACAAAGTGAGCTCTCCGATCATGAGCCACCATAAGCAACACCTCTCCATTTTTCCCGAAGTTTATATGGCAACTTAGAAACAACTGTCTTCATATTACTTGGCATATCCAATGTCTGCATATCATGAAGCTCCTCCATCCCATTGCAGCACCCACGTAGGAACAAAGCATAGGCTTGTAATGATTTGGCATCCTCTGATTTTATTGTTGGCCAAGCTAAAGCCTTTTTAATATATGCCATGACAATTTTGTAGTTGTTGGCAAAATGTTCTTGGAGAAGAGCTTTAGCCACAATATAGCCACGCTCAGGGTCCATGTGCTGGCAACTTTGCACCAGTTCTTTTGGCTGCCCTTTTGTGAACTGCTCCAGGTAGTAAAGGCAGTCAGCTTTACTTGCTTTTTCCTCAACACCTTGCTCAAACGCTTTGACAAAGGCTTTGAACAGGAATGGATCACCTTCAAATGCTGGAATTTCTCTTGCTGGCAGAGAAAGCAAGCGCTGTTGGTGTACTAAGGCAGCTGTTATTTCATTTTGTTTGTGCATAATACTAACAACATCACCAGATAAAAACTGATCCTTATGTTGATTATCCATGTTTTGCTTCCTGTTTTGAGTTATCCAACCACTTGTTGTAGCAGGCTGTAAAACTTTTGAGGTTTCCAAAGGTTTTGTTTCCATTGCTGGTTGTTTAAATTGTGGCATTGACCACTCCCTTTGCTCTTATGTTTTACAGGATGCAGGCTCATACTCCTTTGCCATTGGGTTGAGTGCATTTTGTACCAGTTTCCTTTTTTCCCTTTCAAAATAAGAGTTCATGTCATCCATTGATGCCTGAGAACGACCCTGTCCCTCAGAAGCCTGCAAAACTGCCAACATAGCATCTGGTGTAGCCAGTTCCATCATCAACTCAAGTTGTTCCTTTTTCCTTTTGATTTGCTGCTCCTGTTCCTCCAGTGCGTGGTCGTTCCTTTAAAGCAGCCATTCGGGCCAAAAGCGCAGCTCTTTCCGCTGCTGCTTTTATTTTTACAGAGGAAGCCGTACTTGACCTGTTACTTGTGTAACTTTTGTTTGAATATTTACCCACGTTAGAGACACTGTCACTGGGTTCAATGTCATCATGTTCAGCACCAACATCATTCCATTCCATTTTCAGACACACTGTTTTCATTCAATTTTACCCACTCTCCAACATTGTAAACAAATTCATCGCTAAACGTCATTTTAGCCTTCATTCATGTTTCATGCCTTTTTCTTCTGGTGGTAACAACCTCATTAAAGAATCGTGCATACACTTTATTTCACCACATAGTTCATAAAACTCATTCAGAGATTTTCGTACCTCATCAGTTTTACCACTTTGCATAAAATGTTTTTTTTTTTTTTTTAATCGCTTTTCTTATAGCAGTTGCTTTGTTTAGCTTAGTTTTTCTACCACATTGCAGTCGGTCTATCTTGTCAGCAAGTCCTTTAGCAGACAGTTTAATCACCTGCTTGCCAGTCAGCGTATCACTACAGCCGGCCTCAGCTACAGCTGACACACTTGACGTCCGGCTGTGTGTCACTCAACGCGCAATCCTCCATTTTAAGTCCGACATTTCACTTAATACACAGTCAAAATGTTTTTCCACTTCAGCAACCAATGCAATCGGGATTACGCCATAATTTGTGCACACTATTTTATTTTTAGATGGCCATCATTATCAATGGTAGCGCTACACATACCTATTTCAGAAGACTGATCATTCAAAGCCGCAACCGTGAAGCTCCTCCGCGTCCTCACCGGCGTCTCTCCTCTTCTCCCGCAGCTGGGTCCAGGAACGCAGGTCAGCAGGTGATGATCCTCTCAGGTGCCTCCTCCAAGCCTCCGCCACCGCCATGCCTCCCTTGTCCTCGTGTCGTCGCCAGCAAAACGCGACAAAAAAGTCCTAGCAGCCGTTGTTGAACTTTTCAAAGCAGTTTTTGACGTGTGTTAAAGGGGCTAAGCCAATGCTTTAAGCCACTGAGAGCATCCAACCGGGAATCATTAAAACGTAACTGACGCGCTTAATAACCGTACTAACGAATAAAAGTCAAACTCGTTTTAACTTGCCCTGAACACAGTGTCTATATTGGTTTCCCAAAAAACTCCAAAGTGCACAAATTCCCATTCGCAAGTTGCCGTTCGGCATACAGCATTCCGCGTTCGGCGTTCCGCGGTCAAAAACTGATTTGTCCCTTCCGGCTGGAAACCCTAACTAGCCACATGGTTCCTACCTTAGATCGGTAAAATCGACAATCAATTAATTACGAGTGAAACCCACTGACACCAATATAATTACAGAGCAATTTCAAATCTGCTCCTACACCAAGTGTTGAATATTGGGGTTCAACGGGTTAAATACAACCAAAACATTGCACACAGAAACCCATCAGATTAATACAACTATTTTTCAACTACATGGCTGCTTCAAGAAAATCTACTTGGACTCACGTTTTTTCACTGAGCGCCATTTCAAGCTTTTTGGTTCTGTGCCGGTGGTGGCGGTTGACCAGCAGGACGATGATGACCAGGACCAGGACCAGAGCTCCAGCTGAGGCACCAATAATAATAAGCAGCTGGTTGTTATCAGGACGAAAATCTGACCCTCGTGGAGAAGTCTCTGGAAGAAAGAGGAAGAAGAAGACATCTGATGCCTCACAGAAGAAAATCTACATCTTTCACGCTGCAATTTTCGGTCAAACTTCATCCCTTCATGCGCTAAGTTCACCACAAAGGGGCAGCAGATTTGCACAATCACTCCAAATCAAAAGGACAGTTTTTGCTCAGTATTTTGCTGATTTTAAACACTTCTCTTCTCATTTGCATCTCCTGAAATTCTAATAAAACACACAATAGCAAGAGAGTTTCTTACTTTAATTTCATGTAATTTAACCTCAAACTAAGTGGGATTTTCTCACACTTACCTGCTACTGTCAGTGTGTAGTCTGTTTTTCCAATTCCCACACTGTTCCTGACCACACACTCATAGACCCCACTGTCATTACTACGAAGGGCTCGCCCGAAAATGAGTTTCCCTCCAACTATGGACACCCCATCTGGCAGTGCTCCTCCTTTCCTGTGCATAAACAAAAAGGAAAATGTCACAATTTTGCAATTTGCAGAAATGTCACAAAGTCTTGACCCGCATAGAAACCTATGATTCATGACTTTGAACAATAAAATAAGTGTGATTGATTTTGGTAAAATAGAAATGAAAGCACCATGCTATGAGAAGGAAACACAGATATCTAATAACATCTGCCCTTATGCAACAGCAGAAAATGCAACAACTGGTTTGCATGACGGAAGTGATGCAGCTAAATAAACACAAAAAAAACACCAGAGGATCAGGTTCGCCGCAAAGTGCAACCACCAATTTGCACATGCACCTGAGCCCAAACCTGTTGGGCTTATAACTAGCACCCATTGATCTGAATAGACCAAATAAATAGCAGGCTTGAGGGATTTAAGCGAGGCCGGCTACAGAGTCCCACACTGTGCAGCTGAGCCATCACAGGCCTCATGATGGAGAGCCGGTTTCCGATCAGGTCCACTGAGACGGGTCATGTTGCCCCTGGTTTCACTGAGCTGCAGTAACTTATTTAACCGTGGCTTTGATACCCCCCAAACTGGAGCCGGCTCAGATTTCTGTTATCAAACCCCGCCTAGCTCCTCTGACCGGCCTTTTATAAACCAGTCACAGGTGGAAATGGTGAAAAATGACAGGGATGAGGTGAGCAATCCACCTTCAGCAGCCATTAAGATTCTAATCTGGGGAGTGGAACTGATTGAATCGATGAGTGAACCATCACGATATCAGAGAGGAAACAGTTTGCTGTTTTGCAATTAATGAAACTAAATAGTTTTATATATTGACCCCTGAATCAATGAACATTAGTGTGTGTTAGTTGACAAGACTGATGCACTATGGTGTCTGTCAGCTGGAACCAGCAGCTGAAGAGTTGAGAATAAAGACTGAACACAGGAGGAAACAACTGGTCTGAATCTCACCTAAAGTAAAAGTTAAGTTAATTAATTGACACAAATAGCGGCCTAATGAGTTAGAAAAATACAAGACGGTCAAAGTGGCTCCTGTCCATCACAATGCATCCTAATGTTCCACTTTCTATACTTTCTGTAGGTTTCCTTTAAATCTCTTTCATTAGGATTTATGCAAGCATATTTATATCTATTATTTTTTAACCTCAAATTGTTCATTAATCCTTATTTAAACTGTACCACTGACGTGTAAGTCCATAAACTATATATATGTATATGTACATGTTCTTGCACATACTGTGTGTTTCCACTAAATGTTATATTTTATATTTGCACATTTCTTTTTGTACTTTTAAAAATGTGTGACTGTGTGAATGCACTGTACGCTGTGCAATGGCAATAAAGCAATTCTATTCTATCAAGTACATGACACCAAGACGAAGATGACCAGGCTCACAAAGTACTTTAAATACTTACACACGCGGACAAAATTGTTGGTACCCCTCGGTTAATGAAAGAAAAACCCACAATGGTCACAGAAATAATTTGAATCTGACCAAAGTAATAATAAATAAAAATTCTATGAAAATTAACCAACGAAAATCAGACATTGCTTTTGAACCATGGTTTAACAGAATTATTTTTAAAAATAAACTCATGAAACAGGCCTGGACAAAAATGATGGTACCCTTAACTTAATATTTTGTTGCACAACCTTTTGAGGCAATCACTGCAATCAAATGATTTCTGTAACTGTCAGTGAGACTTCTGCACCTCTCAGCAGGTATTTTGGCCCACTCCTCATGAGCAGACTACTCCAGTTGTCTCAGGATTGAAGGGTGCCTTCTCCAGACAGCATGTTTCAGCTCCTTCCACAGATGTTCAATAGGATTTAGATCAGGGCTCATAGGCCATTTCAGAATAGTCCAATGTTTTCCTCTTAGCCATTCTTGGCTGTTTTTAGCTGTGTGTTTTGGGTCATTATCCTGTTGCAAGACCCATGACCTGCGACTGAGACCAAGCTTTCTGACACTGGGCAGCAAATTTCTCTCTAGAATACCTTGATAGTCATGAGATCTCAGTGTACCCTGCACAGATTCAAGTCACCCTGTGCCAGATGCAGCAAAGCAACCCCAGAACATAACAGAGCCTCCTCCATATTTCACAGTAGGGACAGTGTTCTTTTCTTGATATGCTTCATTTTTGCACCTGTGAACATAGAGCTGATGTGCCTTGCCAAAAGGTTCCAGTTTTGTCTCGTCTGTCCATAGGATGTTCTCCCAGAAGCTTTGTGGCCTGTCAACATTGCAGTTTGGCAAATTCCAGTCTGGCTTTTTTATGATTTGTTTTCAACAGCGGTGTCCTCTTTGGTTGTCTCCCATGAAGTCCACTTTGGCTCAAACAACGACGGATGGTGCGATCTGACACTGATGTACCTTGACCTTGGAGTTCACCTTTAATGTCTTTAGAGGTTGTTCTGGGCTCTTTTGTTACCATTCGTATTATCTGTCTCTTTGATTTATCATCAGTCTTCCTCTTGGGGCCACTTCCAGGGAGGTTGGCTACAGTCCCATGGATTTTAAATTTCTGAATAATATATGCAACTGTAGTCACAGGAACATCAAGCTGCTTGGAGATGGTCTTATAGCCTTTACCTTTAACATGCTTGTGTATAATTTTCTTTCTAATCTCCTGAGACAACTCTCTCCTTCACTTACTCTGGTCCATGTTTAGTGTGGTACACACCATGTCACCAAACAGCACAGTGGCTACTTGTAACCATATAAACAGGCCGACTGACTGATTACAAGTTTGTAGACACGTGTGATGCTAATTAGAGGACACACCTTGATTGAACATGTCCCTATGGTCATATTATTTTCAGTCTTTTCTTGGGGTACCATCCTTTTTGTCCAGGCCTGTTTCATGAGTTTATTTTTAAAAATAATTCTGTAGAACCACAGTTCAAAAGCCATGTCTGATTTTCATTGGTTAGTTTTCATAGAATTTTTATTTATTATTACTTTTGTCAGATTCAAATTATTTCTGTGACCATTGTGGGTTTTTCTATCATTGACTGAGGGGTACCAACAATTTTGTCTACGTGTGTATAATTATATACTTAATGCATTTACCACTAAAGTGGACTTCCTTTAGATTTGTTATGGACTTAGTGCTTACGACACTTTTGACCATTTGATATGATATAGAAAATATAGATAAAGTGTAAATGCATTACCTGCATTTATAGTAAAATAGTAAAGATCTTTATTACTCTGCCAAGGTACGGCGGAGTTACGTGATGATCGGCGCACGTTAGTCTGTGAATCTGTCTGTCTGTCTGTGTGAAACATTACTCAAAAATGACTAACGGATTTGGATGAAATTTTCAGGGAAGGTCAGAAATGACACAAGGACCAAGCTTATAGTCTGGATCCATAGATTTGTTGAGGATATCCCATTGCCAGATATAACTGCTGGCATGGCGTCGCTGTAACCATGACATGAACACTGTGTCAGTTACCTGCTGATGATCACATGATTGCGATCCTACTACAAAATGACTGTGATTTATCAGTTGAAAATCATACAAGGAACAAATGATTAAACTGTGGGGGTGTTTCTGAGTCCCATCAATTCCTGTCGCCCGCTACATATTTAGGTCATGCAATGCAGTAAGCCCTAGCCAGAAAAAGGCGAAGCTCCTGATGTTTCACAAAGCCTTTATTTATGTTCAGCCGTCAGCCTTATTTTGAACACAAATTCACCTTTCTGTCCTTCACTCATTTCTTCACCATAAGAGCTTCTCCCGATTCCAGCTAGGTGCTTATAAGTTTAGACACATCCTTTACTAGACAGCAACAGGGTGGAACTGTTTTCTTTCATTTTTACGTGAATTTTCAGACTTTTCAGCAGCATCTTCATCATGTTAAGAAACCACTTTAGGGCTGCAACTAACGATGAATCGATGAATTATCTGAGCACGATACGTCATCAAAAGCGGAAGTGAGCGCACAATACAACAACAATCGCCGTCCGAGCAGAGTGCGGAACACAGACGGACATCCGCGCTGCATCGTACATATATAGTGTATGCATATATTATGTATGCACGATACAGAGCGGACATCCGCGTTTACGATACAGCACGAACGTTCGCGCTGTATCGTGCATATACTACATAAGTACGATGCAGCGTGGATGTCTGTCTATGTTCCGCGCTCCGCTCGGATGGTGATTTCTGTTGCATTGCATGCTCACTTCCGCTTTTGATGACGTATCGTGCTCAGACGATTCATCGATTCATTTCTAGTTGCAGCCCTAAACCGTTTCTTAGATAAACACTTCCTGTGCTGCTGGAATGGTGACAATATAAAAGCCCGTAACATCAAAAATACACCTTCAAAATAAAAGCATGGACGGAACGGTTATTTTAATAGTAGCAAAACAAAGACTTGCCAAAAGTGATGAACTGATCAACAGACCTTTATACGAGTAATTTACATGCAATTTGTGTGCCCATGTGTGTCACACCAAGCATGAAGAAGAGAAAGAAGAGCCAAGAAGTGTCTGAGGATTTAAGAAGCAAAATTGTGGAAAAATATGAACAATCTCAAGGTTACAAGACCATCTCCAGAGATCTTGAAGTTCCTTTGTCCACTGTGTGTAATATAATCAAGAAGTTTATAACCCATGGAACTGTGGCTAATTTCCCTGGATGAGGACGGAAGACAAAAAATGCAACGCAGGATAGTTTGAATGGTGGCTAAACATCCTCAGTCAACTTCCACACAAATTCAGGCTGTCCTGCAGACTCAGGGTGCAAACGTGACAGCTCTGAGCATACGTCATCACCTGAATGAGAAGAAGCGCTATGACAGGAAACTGAAGACAACCCCACTGCTGACAAACAGGCATAAAAAAGCCAGACTGGAGTTTGCAAAAATGTACCTGAGTAAGCATCAATCCCTCTTGGAGAATGTTTTGTGAACAGATGAGACAAAAGTAGAGCTTTTTGGAAAAGCACATCATTCTACTGTTTACAGAAAATGGAATGAGGCCTACAAAGAAAAGAACATAGTACCTACAGTCAAACATGGTGGAGGTTCACAGATGTTTTGGGGTTGTTTTGCTGTCTCTGGCACTGGGTGCCTTGACGGTGTGCAAGGAATCATGAAATCTGGAGACTATCAAAATATTTTGGGCCGCAATGTAGGGCCTAGTGTCAGAAAGCTGGGTCTGCATCAGAGGTCATGGGTGTTCCAGCAGGACAATGACCCCAAATATACCTCAAAATAGTACCAAGAAATGGTTGGAAACCAAGCGCTGGAGAGTTCTGAAGTGGCCAACAATGAGTCTGGATCTAAATCCCATTAAACACCTATGGTGAGACCTGAAAATTGCAAGAAGGCACCCTTCAAATCTGAGAGACCTGGAGCAGTTTGCAAAAGAAGAGTGGTCCAAAATTCCATTTGAGAGGTGTAAGAAGCTTGTTGATGGTTATAGGCCTTCGGGGAAGCGATTGGTTTCAGTTATTTCTTCCAAAGTGTATGCAACCAAATATTGAGTTGAGGGTGCCAAGAATTTTGTCTGTCCATTTTTTGAGTTTTGTGTAAAATTGTGTCAATTGTGGCTTTTTTCCCTGCTTTTTTGTGTTTTTCCAATGCACATGAAGGAAATAAACACGTGTATACCACAAACATTTGTAATTGCAACAATTTCTGGGAGAAATGGTGTATTTTCTGGACAAATTCCAGGGGTGCCAATATTTTCGTCCATGACTGTATGTATGTATGTATGTATATATATATATATATATATATATATATATATATATATATATATATATATATATATATATATATATATATATATATATATATATATATATATATATGTATATATATATATATATATGTATGTATGTATATATATATATATGTATATATATATATATATATATATATATATATATATGTATATATATACATATATATATATGTATATATATACATATATATATATATATATATATATATATATATATATACACATACATACATACATACATACATACATACAGTCATGGACGAAAATATTGGCACCCCTGGAATTATATACACTATATTGCCAAAAGTATTCGCTCACCTGCCTTGACTCCCATATGAACGTAAGTGACATCCCATTCCTAATCCATGGGGTTCAATATGACATTGGTCCACCCTTTGCAGCTAGAACAGCTTCAACTCTTCTGGGAAGGCTGTCCACAAGGTTTAGGAGTGTGTTTATGGGGATTTTTGACCATTCTTCCAGAAGCGCATTTGTGAGGTCACACACTGGCGTTGGACAAGAAGGCCTGGCTCTCAGTCTCCGCTCTAATTCATCCCAAAGGTGTTCTATCGGGTTGAGGTCAGAACCCTGTGCTGGCCAGTCAAGTTCATCCACACCAGACTCTGTCATCCATGTCTTTATGGACCTTGCTTTGTGCACTGGTGCAGTCATGTTGGAAGAGGAAGGGGCCAGCTCCAAACTGTTCCCACAAAGTTGGGAGCATGGAATTGTCCAAAATGTCTTGGTATGCTGAAGCATTCAGAATTCCTTTCACTGGAACTAAGGGGCCTAGCCCAGCTCCTGAAAAGCAACCCCACACCATAATCCCCCCTCCACCAAACTTTACATTTGGCACAATGCAGTCCGACAAGTATTGTTCTCCTGGCAACCACCAAACCCAGACTCGTCCATCAGATTGCCAGATGGAGAAGCGAGATTCGTCACTCCAGAGAATGCACCTCCACTGCTCTAGAGTCCAGTGCCGGCGTGCTTTACACCATTGCATCCCACGCTTTGCATTGTACTTGGTGATGTATGGCTTGGATGCAGCTGCTCGGCCATGGAAACCCATTCCATGAAGCTCTCTGTGCACTGTTCTTGAGCTAATCTGAAGGCCACATGAAGTTTGAAGGTCTGTAGCGATTGACTCTGCAAAAAGTTGGCGACCTCATGGCACTATGCGCCTCAGCATTCGCTGATCCCGCTCCGTCAGTTTACATGGCCTACCACTTGGTGGCTGAGTTGCTGTCGTTCCCACACACTTCCACTTTCTTATAATACAGCTGACAGTTGACTGTGGAATATTTAGGAGCGAGGAAATGTCATGACTGGATTTGTTGCACAGGTGGCATCCTATCACAGTTCCACGCTGGAATTCACTGAGCTCCTGAGAGCAACCCATTCTTTCACAAATGTTTGTAAAAGCAGTCTGCATGCCTAGGTGCTTGGGTTTATACACCTGTGGCCATGGAAGTGATTGGAACACCTGATTCTGATTATTTGGAAGGGTGAGCGAATACTTTTGGCAATATAGTGTATAGATTGATAGATAGATAGATAGATAGATAGATAGATAGATAGATAGATAGATAGATAGATAGATAGATAGATAGATAGATAGATAGATAGATAGATAGATAGATAGATAGATAGATAGATAGATAGATAGATGATAGATAGATAGATAGATAGATTGGCTGGAGAGATGCTTGTGCTCACCTTTACAAAGAGCAGCTTGTAGTAGCTTTTTATTTAAAACCTAATTATTTATATTTTTATTTTATTTTATTTTATATATATATTTTATTTAAACCTAAAACAAGCCTCTGGCTGTGAATGTCTCCACAGTGGGTCTCCACCAAACGTGTCCATCAAAGGCTCTATGCGGGTGAAAAGGTTTAATCCAAAATAATTTTAATATTTAAAGTTTGTCTCATGGCAGAATTTTTTTTTTTTTACTCAGCACACAGCATTGGATCATTGTGTGCTCAGCATAGACTGTATATACAGTCTATGGTGCTCAGGCATGTATCTGTAATGGCTGCTGCAGCGTATCTAATTAAAGCACAGGCCCTGTGTTTTACCAGGCATTAGACTGATATTTAAAGCATGGCACTATGATTTAGTGCTTAACATGTGTCTCCTGCTCTTCCTCGTGTCCCTCCCTCGTGTGAAAATATCGCCCTCCCTCTTTTTTCCGACTTCAAATTTCAAAACGAGACACTGCAGCTTTTATTCGGTCATGAATTGAGCCTGCAGCAGGAAAAGCTCCCCTCTTTTTAGGTTCAAGCACACTTCTTTGTTGTTCACGGGTGTGTAGTCAATGTGTATGTATGTCAGCATTGGCTCGTTTCTGTTTTGAGTCGGATTCCGATGCCA
This sequence comes from Amphiprion ocellaris, assembly GCF_022539595.1. Classification (NCBI taxonomy): domain Eukaryota; kingdom Metazoa; phylum Chordata; class Actinopteri; family Pomacentridae; genus Amphiprion; species Amphiprion ocellaris. Next base: position 27,655,999 of record NC_072775.1, read on the forward strand.
TGTAAAGAGCAGTTTAGGTAGTATTACAGTGAATTAACGTGTAATTGTCACCATCTTCCTGGTAGCCAGACAGAAATAAACTGATGCATGAGGCGCAGAAATTACCGTGTCCAGGAGATGTTATGAGGTTTGGGGTGTCCGCCGCCTTCACAGGAGAGCTCAGCTTTCTCCAAACCCGTGTACCATTGGCCTGAGGACAGGGGGATGGTGGCATCTGGGGGGTCTGACACAGAAACACACATATAAGCTTCAACAATGCAAAATGTTCACCCAAATACTGCAAAGGAGAGCACAGAGAAAGATTTAAAGACGTTTTGCCACACCATAAACACACCAAAGTAGGGTTTTTGCCCTCTTGAACCCATCTACAAAGACAAAGTCGCATAAAAAATCACTTCTTCACACTAATAAAGTCAACAGAGCTGGGAAAAAGTTATTTTGCAAGTCACTGAGCACCAAACTGAATGACTTTTAACAGTAATAGTATATTTCACGTTGCTGCAACATAAAAGCTTTTAAATGTGTGTGCTCTAAATATTTTGTGCATTCAAAATACTATGTACAGTATAAATAAATGGTAGGAATCTGTGCAGTGTCAGCATTATTTTTAACTCATGGAGGAATCTGTACAATTTTAATGTTTTTCCACATATAGAATAATCCTGTGCAATTTTGTTATTTTCCACATTGAAAAGAATCTGTACAATATCTGAATTCCTACATAGAGGAATCTGTACGACATAAGCAGGACTTGAGTATGTTACCTCATTATTTCTTCCTGTATTTTTGAATTTTCAACTGATGTCCCTACATTTCTGCATTTTATCCCATTTACTGGTGAAAAACTGCAAAATTCCCTCTCTGTAGTATTAATAAAAGGTTATCATACCATATCGTGTCTAATTTTATCTTATTTTATGTCATCGAATCCGTACCTGTATTTCTATCTTATATGTTATCGCATCTCATGTTATCATATCGTGTCTGATGTAATCATATCTTATTGTATCGTATCATATCTTATGTTATATCTTATTCTATCTTATGTTATCATACCATATTTTATTTTATCACGTTGTAACTTAACTAACTTAACGTATTGTACCGACAATTTCATTTAGCAGATGCTTTTATCCAAAGAGACGTACGTCTGAGAGTAGATACAGCACAAGCAAGGATCTAGTCAGGAGAAAACAACCTGGATAAGAGCCGTAAAAGAAGTTCAAGTGCGATAATAGGATAATAGGATAATAGGACCGTGGTGTCTACAGGCAGTGTAGTCTGTCAAGTGCAAAGGTGTTCAGTGGAAGAGCAGGGTTTTTAGTCTTATCTTAAAGACTGAGAGGGACTCTGCAGATGGAACAGAGTTTGGTAACTCGTTCCACTACCGGGGAACCACAGACGAGAAGAGTCTAGCTATCTTTTCATACCTTATTGAATCTTACAGCATGTTTATTACTCCTAAATGCATCTTATCGTAGCTTATGTTATCGTATCTTGTCATATCGGATTGTAATTGTATCGTATGGTATCTTATCATATAGTATGTTATTGTAGCTTATCATATCATACCTTATCTTATGTTATCATGTCATATTTTATCTTTTGCAATCATATCTTATTACAGTATATTATATCTTATTGTAGTCTTTGTTATTGTATCATATGTTACTGTATCATATGTTAGCGCATCATATTTTATCATAGTGTATCATATCATATCTCATCTTATAGAATCTTATTGTACGTTTATTACTCCCAAATAAACTTGGCTCATTTTAAAAGCCAGGCATGGCAACAGCAAATTTTGATTTCAGCTGAAAATGTTCGGTATACAATCTTCAGGGGGGGTCCAGGGGGGCACAGCCCCCCCTTGAGCCGAGAGGTTTTCAGTAAAATAGAGGTGATTTAGAATGAAAAACATGCATTGAATTACAGAAGACTAGATTGTAATGAATAAGTTAATTTAATGAAAAGTTAACTTACTTTTTCTTCAATGTCTCACTGCATTTAGTCCTACAATTTTTTACAGTTCTATAGGTCTTTTAACACTATTTACACTGGAGTTCTACACTGGTCACAAAGTCACTTCTAATGTCACAGTTTCCTCTATGGCAGGGGTATTCAACTAAAATTCAAAGTGGTCCAGTCAGAGAAAATGTATTAAAGCAAAGGTCTGAAACATCATAAAGTCTGCCTTCAATTAGTGCGATATATGTTGATGTAACCTAGAAGTTTTATTAGACTGTGCATGTAATCAATAACTGACCATCAAATCAAATAAATTCAGTACGGTTCAAAAACATTTTGACATTTACTAACAAATGACTTTTGATATAACTGTACATCTTAAAATTAAGTGCAGAACTTGAAAAAATAATGACTGAACAACCCAAACCAGCTTATATACATCTTTAACAATACCTAAATCTCAAAAAATGTAAACAATTGTACACTTTTACATTTTTTTTCCCTGTCTTGTTACTCCCCTTATATCCCTGCTGCTTAATGGGAGAACTGAGCTGCAGTTTGCCCTGCCAGTATTTTTTGAATTGTGTATTGTGGTCTGAATGGTGTCAGGGTCATTCTCAAACACATTTGGAGCTCATTGGTCAGTCTGGAACGATATTCAGTTTTGTCATGTTTGTTATGTTCATAGTTGAGAAAGGTGCCTCCAGCTGTATGTTGAGCCAAACATGGTTAGCATGTGCAGAGCTATTTCCCTCTCGGTGTTGCTTTATTCATTTCCTTTTTTGTCTGTCCCTCACCTCTCAACTGTTTTCTGAATGCAGAGCTGTGATGTTTAGCAGCTGCAATGCAGAGACTTCATTGGCTGAGTAGCGTCACGTGGGATGGCTGAACTCGTACGTAATTGGTCTGTGTGTTTCCTGAGCTGCTAACTAATGCCGTAAACACTGGGAAAGCTGTGCCGGTAAAACAGAAGCGACCGGTCAAATTTAATATCCCGTTACAATTTACTGATTACAGGTCCGGTCCGTATAAGACGGCGTCTGGGTCCGGATCCGGACCACAGTCCGCCAGTTAGTGACCCCTGCTCTATGGAGTCACCTGTGTCAGTTTTCTTTACATTTCCAGAACACTCTTTAAACACTATCAGTGATTCATTTTGAGTCATGAGTCAAATACCCAATGTTTTGTTAAATGACCCTAATGACTTTTCTCTCAAGCCAGTTCCATCGGAACTTGTTTTTGACACTTTTATCTATTTCTGGCACCGATGACTCTTGATCTTTCGATAAAAACCTCATGATTCCACCGAAAACGATCCCAAATAGCTCAAAATTCCAACACGAACATGCCGCCATGAATTGTAACAGAAGAATGCATCGAGCAATTTGATTGGTCCAATCGTTGGCAGCTAACCAATTTCGACCAATCGCAAGGCCTTTTACAATGCAGCAGGAGCTCGACTGGTTCTCTTCGTCTGTTACGCTGCGGGAGAAATGCCGAGCGCTTCTCAAAAACCGGGAGCAAGAGTAACAAAAACATACCTCACCCCCCCTAAAATTTTCTCAACGGATTTGGACGATTCACAGAAATGATCAATTTGAAAATTAAAACGGCGGATTTCCGCGGAACGGCGGAAAATTGCCATGCCTGAAAAGCTAGCCGATTCTCTCCAGTTTTGTTGCAGTGCATTATTCCAGTGAATCAATTACAAGTAACTTCTGAGTGACGTGTTCTGCAGATTTCTGATGACAGCAGGATGTACTGACAATGACCATCACATCTTTTGCATTATTTCCTCCATCTTGCAAAATGTGCAGCCTCAAAGTATCTGCAACAACATCTGCTCATTCCACATCTAGAGGCTTGTGATTTTAGGAATTCTTTGCCTATCACAGTCCTACAGACATCAAATTCATGACTCAGGTGTAAGCCATGTGACTTCAGTCCCACACCTTCCCAGTGAACTGTACAAAGACACTTACAATGAAACAAAGAGCGACTGTTGAGCAGCGTCACAAAGAAAGTTACTTTCAGTCTGCGTCAAGGACAGAGTATCAGTCAGACACTTTCCCAGCTCAGGATCTGCCAATATTGTTTAATGTTTAGATTCCTTTCACACATCTATTCTCACCAACAGAGTTAAGTGATAAAAAAATACAAGGGAACCAGATAAAGAAATCTCTGGTTGACCTTTCCTTTAATGGGAAAAGCCTAAAAAATCTACTGCATTCGACTTACAAGTGGGATTTTAGCGTGCATACTAAAACTGCTGGATCAGTCACTGCTGGTCACATAATACCACACAGTAAGGGTAATATTAGATATACATTAAAAAGTAGTGGCAGGACTATTTCACAAAGAGTAGAAAACATTCTATTAAATATTTAGAAAGTTGTTTTACTACTAATACGTGAAGTTTATTTCTCAGTGGCATGTTTAAATCAGTTTGTCTTTCCTGTTATTGTAAAACACTGATTGATTTCTCGAATGCAACCTGTAAAAAACAATGCAAAATGATTAATTCAGAGTATGAACTGTACAAAATTGGTCAGCTGTGAGTATCTGTGACACAGCTACAGTAAGTTATCTAGGTTAAGTAAAGCCCAAACTAACTCTGGATTATCTGGACAAGTCTACAACCACTAAAATTACATTGTTATAAATGCAGTGGCTATAAAGATCACTGTCCTTCGCATTTTGACCTGTATTTTGACCCGAACACACCCTATTTCACTGCAGATATTGTGACACTGCTGCAGTAAAAACATGGGTGGATCTATTAATACTACTTAATATGCCTTGCATTCCACTTAGGTTTCCCTGCTCAAAGCTCTGCTAATGTGAATACCAACTCAGTGGCATCACATCCTCACAAACACACCTCAAAAAAATAGAATGAAGATCATTATTGTTAGTTAAACTTGTGCTATTCCAGCTGAGAATCAAAAGCTCCCACAGCTGCATTGAGCTGTCACTGGAAATCCATTTAAATGAGATGTGGGAGGGAAATGGACACAGAACAACAAAAATATATCAGAATATATAGATTTATCTCACTTACTTTTGCAGTTACTTATATCCACAGGTCCTACAGTAGCGGCAGAATGCTAAAAACAATAGATTAAACTAATGTAGGCTACTATTTGGTATCTGCAAATAGTAAATAGTTTTATATGAATGAGAAAATCACAGCAAATCTTCAACTGAAAAGAGAAAATGCAGTGCAGTTTAAGCAAGATCTGACAGCAAAAAGCAACTCTCTGTCCTTTATTTACCATATTTTTTTCTTGTGAGAAGTGCCGTGTCAATGTTTTGTAAAATTTACATATTTTTTGCAGGTTTTAAGTACGTTGTGTTCTCAGAAGCACAAAAAGCTGGGTTTTCCGAGCACGGATGTACACCGTTGTCCCACAATGCGAAGAAAAGGAGGAGCAAAGTTGTAAAAACACTAAACCAATCTATGGATGGTTGTGAGAGCAGAAAAACATGTCACTTTCTATTTTGCCACGTTTAATTGACAGCACCATTGAGGTGGAGTCACCGATTAATGTCAATTCACAGGTGTACTTGAAAGCATGACACATGTCCATTATGGAAAAAAACGTCCATTTTTCCTTTGTTTCCGGGTAATAAGTTGCACTCGGACACACATTGTATCCTCAATTCCTACTATTAAGGTTTCATTAAGCCATAAATAGTTAAACCAGCTCTATCTCCAAGAAAACTAATGCTCCAATCTACTTCCCACCATCTCTCCGTCACACAGCATCATTTTCAGTTCTACTCACACTGAACCTCTAGGCGGTTGGAGATCCTCCGTGGCTGCTCCAGGCTGGGATGCGACACCAAACAGTCGAGCTTCTTCCCGTTCATGCTGCGCAGAGGGTGGAGAGAGTAGTAGCTGGACACGGAGCCACCCTCACTGGTTCGGTCCTGATGCTGACCGGGCAGGTTGGTGTCCCAGGACAGACGGGGGACCGGGCGACCCACAGCCCGGCAGGAGGCGACCACACGGTACGACTCACCCTCTACGAGGACCACCGGGTCCAGGGAGGAGATGGGTAGAACTATAGGAAGAAGAGGAACAAGGTGAGTTTAGGAGATCTGGTTCAAGATTCAAGAAATTTCCACAAGACTGTACAATATCAGCAAAACACAATAGAAAAGTATTTAAAAAACAGTCATAAATAATGAAGTGTGAAAAGAATGTGAACCTAAAGTGCAGTGTACAGTGTGCAGAAATGTTTTGTTATGCATAAGAGCTTAATGTTATATTCATATTGATCCATTATGCTGCTGCTGTCAGAGATTTGCTGCTATGATTTAGATTTAGAGCTTAAGTCAGAAATAATTTATCCTTTGGAGAAGGTATACAAAACTAGCTTTATTAAAGCTAGTTTTATTTTTCCATTTGTAATACATACCACAAGAAAGACCTGATGTTCTCTACAATTATGTGCATATATCAGTATCTGCATTGAAAATTCGGCAAAATGAGTTGGAAAACATCAGCATAGCAGATATCAGCAAAAATCTAATATCGTACATCTCTAGTTTTAAGTAAAAGAATCAGCTGACAGCTATTAGATGAGTTGAATTTGCTTCAGACAGTTAAGAATAAAACAAAAACACAGTGATTAAGTATTTGTGCGGATAAAGTTATGGCGGAAATTAAAGTAAAAACAGTAACATCATTTTTGTTAACCTAAAAGGATCTAAGGTGACTGTAAACAGATTCATTAATGTCAGGATTTTTCCAGAGGTTTTTGGATGTTTGAGCTGGAGTGTCACCACTTTAACTTTGCACAGAAGTCTTAACAATTTACAGAAACAGAACCGTAATTCATGCATTTCCTACTAACAGCTTTGTAAAGTTCCTGGCAATTTTGAAATAGACTTGCATTGCAAAACATTGTGACCAAATATCACCTTTGATGTTTTTTCACATACCGTATTTTTCAGACTATAAGTCGCTCCAGAGTTTAAGTCGCACCACTCAAAAAATGCATCATGAAGAAGAAAAAAACATACATAAGTCGCACTGGACTATAAGTGACATTTTTTGGGGGGAAATTTATTTTACAAAATCCGAGACCAAGAACAGATATTTCATCTTGAAAGGTAAATTATAATAATAACAATAGAATAAAGAACATCAGGCTGAATAGATGTACAGTATGTTAACGTAATACATTAATGGTTATTCAGCTAAACAAAGCATAAACAACAAACTTAATACGTGTCTGGTATGTGAACGTAACATATTAGTTTTTCTCAATTGATAAGACACAAAATTCCATTCACTGCACACAGCCACCAACTGACTGCACACATTTCTCAAAAACAGGACTCTGCTGTCCAAATTTTGGACACTATTCATGGTTTGCACACAGTTTCCAAAACTCTTGCACTCTTTTTGCAAAAGACTGAACACGTTTTTTGCTCATTTGAACACACTTTTTCACTCATAGCACACATTTTTCAAAAAGTGAACACTAGGAAGCAGAATTGGGACACTGTTCCAACACTGCTGTCACAATTAAGACACAACAGGTCAAAACTGAAAACACTTTTGCCAATGAACTGCTCACTATAAAACCTGCTGGGAAACAGAATTAGCTGTTCAGAATGCAACCTGTTGTTAAGGTCAGCAGATGGTAAAGATGGCGCATAAAGTAAATGGTTTCAGGTTTACTGTGGTTTACTTTACATGTATGTAAATGTTGTTTGTCACTTCAGTGACATGTCTATACTGGAACAATACAAGCAGTCAGAAATGTTCTGAGAATACTGTAAAAAATCTAAAGTATAATTTTGCTTCACAAGTGCTAGTACAATTACAGAAAGTGTACATGACTGACTTTTTCTCTGTTTTGTGTCTGTTTGTTCCAGAGTGTTTTTCAGTTGGATTCTGATGATACACATGAATACATTTGGGACAATGTTAGTTTTCATAGAGGACTATTGATTTGGAAATAGTTCAATATGAACCCCCAAGTTATTGTGGTTTTTCTGCCACCATAGTCTCCCTTTCTGAATCCTATAGAAGAATTCTTCTCTACATGGAGGTGGAAGGTATATGAGCAGCAGCCATACTTTGGGAAAATCTCTATCAATCAGTGGTCTTGGCATGTGGTGATGTTTCTGTTGATGCATGTCAGGGATGGATCAGACACACTAGGTCTTTCTTTCAAGAGAAAACATAGCATAGGTCCTGTGGCCTGACCAGGCTGAAAGAATTGATGCAGACATGGTGTAAATATTTGCATACTGTACTGTGTACAATACAGTGCTGTATTTTTTATCTAACATTTTTTTTTATTTTATAATGTACAGTCAGGCACTGCAATGGCACCCTCTGAGTCATTTATAGGATGCATTTGTGTTTAAGTTGTCATTTTCAAGGACTGTATCATTTTTTTCACTTCATGTGAAAACAGTGAGAGAAGAGTGTGTTGTATTTAGCAGTGCAGTGTCCTAGTTTTGCTTTGTGTGTCTTAATTTTGAAAACAAAGTTCAGATTTTGACAATAAAGTGCGCTTTTGACACGTGTGCAGTGCTTTGTGAATTGTGTTCAAATAAAAAAATAGTGTGCAGTGTGTTGGGAAATGTGTGCTATTTTTCACGAACAGTGTCTTATCAATTGAGAAAAACTGTAACATTTATTCAGATACATTATAGCATAAAGAACATAACAGCTAGGATGAATAGGAGGAATAGAAATAACTAAGTCACGAGTCCAAAAAGCCAGAAACCGTTAATATAGGATCGTGTTACTTTTAAACCGACAACTCAGTAATAAAAGTAACACTATCCTATAATAACAAATGACAAAATGAACATAATCCAAAGATACCCTTTAGCAAATTTACCAAACTCTCAATCTCACTCCAAATCACTAAATCCATTGAATTCTTCGTCCTCGGTGTCACTTCTGAACAACTCCGCCAACGCCGGAGGAAGATGAAGCGCCGCTTCCTCTTCTGCGTGGCTGTCGTCAGACTCATCATCAGTTCCAGTTCAATTAATTTGGCCTTTCTGAATCCCGACAGGATGGTTTCAGTTGTCACTGTAGTCCACGTGTTGTCGATCCATCCAATGACTTGCAGGAAAGTTGCATGGCACATCCTCCCGGTTGCCGTGAAGTAATGGTTACTCCTTGGTCATGTCGGTCAGTGTGAAATTACATTTAAGAACATGTGAAATTATATATTTTAATATATACAAGTCGCACCCGAGTATAAGTCGCAGGACCAGCCAAACTATGAAAAAAGTGCGACTTACAATCCAGAAAATACGGTAATTGTTTTTTTCTGGCACCAACTGGTTCAACAAGGTTGTGATTCACACCCGAGTCACATTTGTTGTGAACATTCAGCATCTCATTAAGTCTTTCCGCTGCTGTTTGGATTATTTATGCAGAAGACAAAACACGCATTTAGTAATAACAGCTATTAGGGATTAAAAGACAAAGCGATGGGCAGCACCTTTGGCAAAGTTCAGATTTAGAAACAGACGCCAAAACAACATGACATCAGTGATGCTGCCCTGCAGGCAAAATCTGCTGCATTCACAAACACAAATTAAATAATTCTACATAATAATTACAGTATGTTCTGCAGGATTAAAGAATTTCTTTGTGGATTAATAAAGTTGTATCTTATCTTATCTCATGCTGCTGTGTGTATTCAGGTTGGATTGTCTGATCGGGTGGCGTGTTCAAACAGGCCTGTGACCAAACTGTCGCTACTGATGGCTAGCGGCTAAATGAGAAAGTAGTTTGAAATTGATGGCATCATTCCTGGTTTTAGTACACTAAAGGACCCATCCAGAAGCAGCATTCCCACAGATGCTGTAATGATTCCACTAAGGTTATTTCAGGATAATCCGCTCAGAAATTGATAAAGAAAGAGGTTGAAGATACTATTTTAGATGTTCCAGTGACAACTGCACCGTATAACCCATTATCTCCTCAAAATGTATTATTTTCAGTTCTTCAATGAAACTCTGCTTGTTTTAAGACTTATATTGTCAGCTAAAGTGGTTTCTTTATACAGGTTAATAATCTTTGTTCATTTCAAGAATTAGGATAGGCCACCTTTTCTTACACTAAAGGATCCATCTAAAATCAACCTTCCCACAGCTGCTATAATGATTCTACAGAAGCTATTTTGGGAAAATCCACTCAGAAACTAATAAAGAAGGAGGCTGAAGATACCACTTCAGCTGCTCCACTGACAATGACTGCACAAAATTTATTCTTTTGAGTTATTTGAAAAGGCACATTTCAGTGTGGTGCAGAACTTTAAGTTGTCTCCACTGAAGACCTGCCTGTTTTGTGTAGAAAAAAGTGGTTTCTTCATGCGGATTAATAATCTACCTCATTTATTTCAAGAATTAAGGTAGACTACCTTTTTCTATACTACAGGATCCATCCAAAAACAGCATTCCCATGACCGGTATAATGATCTACTGAGGTTGCTTCAGGGTAATCTGGTCAGGAACTGATAAAGAGAGAGGTTGAAGATACTTCTTTAGATGTTCCACTGACAGCTGCACTGTATAACCTATTATCTCCTCAAAATTCATTCTTTTAAGTCACTTGCAAAGACAAATTTCAGTGTGGTGCAAAACTTTCACTCAGCTCTCCAATGAAAACTTGCTTGTTTTAAGACTTTCATGTCAACTAATGGGTTTCTTTATACAGGTTAATAATCTACCTTGTTCAGTTCAAGAATTAGGGTAGACCACCTTTACCTACACTAAAGGATCCATCTAAAATCAGCATTCCCACAGCTCCTGTAATGATCCACTGAGGTTATTTCAGGGTAATCCGGTAAGAAACTGACAAAGAAAGAGGTTGAAGATACTTCTTTAGGTGGTCCACTGACAATGGCTGCACAGTATAACCTATAATCTCCTGAAAAATCATTCTTTTAATCTACTTGAAAAGGTGAATTTCAGTGTGGTGCAGAACATTAAGTTGTTGCCAATTAAACTCTGCTTGTTTTAAGACTTTTAATGTCAACTAAAGTGGTTTCTTCATACAGGTTAATAATCTATCTCATGTATTTCAAGAGTTAGGGTGGAGTTAGAGTTTTTTAAAGAAAAGAACACAGCACTGGAAATAGGTGACATTTTACAGCTACGCACAAACTGTTACACATCTGGAAATTCCAGATTGTGCTCGGCACACTCCAACTTTTAAGATATCGTCTCTAAACCTTATGCCTCATATGTTGCACCTTCTGGTTAATACTGCAACTTTACACCTACTGCACTCCTCCTGTTTGGTTCCTTTTCTTGAGGTTTCTGCATGCGTTGCGTTTTTTGGAAAGGGAATTTAAGGATAAAAGTGAAAGGCTCTTTGATGCATTTTTGTGATTTTGGGTTATATACATAAAAAACTGACTTGATCTAACTTGACTTATCATATGCCTCATCAAATCCTGTGGTTAAACCTGTTTATCTTTTATCACAGAACACCTACTTCATCTTGCTTGGGCACCAACTCAACCCACTAACGTTTTTACAGGTGAGCTCCCATTTAACTGCTGCACAGGTAGATTTTCGAGCTTTTGGTGCCATTGTAGACCTGCATTTTCTTGTATTCTTCACTTGCAGTAACAAGAAACAATTTGCAGGAAATAAATTCATTTTCCATGCATTAAAACTTAAAATATGCTGCCAGAGTTTGTGGCCACGTTGGCAAACCTATTGAATTCTGCCGGTTACGGGCTCTTTTTTTTCTGTGAAGATGATTATGGTTTCATGCAGCAGCTCTGACAGGATTAGGACGGTGTGTGGGAGAGAAAAGGAAGGGAAAAGGAGGATGACTCTTACTCCAGACGGTTAGCGCGATGTGTCTCTCAAAGTTTCCGTTGGGGAAGGTGGAGATGTGGCAGGTGTAGCTGCCTTCGTCCGACTCCTCGGTGTTAGGGATCAGCAGAGCAGCATTCAGTGTCGGGGTGCTGCTCTCGAACCTCACCCGGCCTGAGTAACGCCCAAATTCTGGCAAAAACAAGAACTTCAACTGAGCACATTCAGATTGTAGAAAGCTCAGACAGAGAAAAAAAGTCCATTTAGCTACACAGTCAAAAGCATTAACGGCAAGAAAATAAAATAAATGGTGAGATAGTCAAAACAAGCCAGCGTTAATCCACAGACACATAATCCAGGTACAAAATGAAAGTCTCCTGGTGTGATATCTGTTCAAATCACACTGTGGTGTAAACAGAAGTGAACGAGAACTAAATTATTTACTCAAGTACAAGCACTATACCAATATGAAACACTATGAAGCTAAAATTGGAATTACTTGTGTAAAAATCCACTTAAATAGAAGCAAAAAAACAACTTATTTAACATTTTCTTTGGGTAAAAGTTGCTGATTTCCATTTTTTTTAACTGTGCGGTTGGTGAGCTGCAGATGAATTGTCCTACATTGAGTAACTTTATAGCACCACCTGAACTGATAGCCAAGCTGACGGATTTTCTTGCACCATGTCAACTTCAGAATACAATTGACAACAGAAAGAAGAAAACACTGAATCACTTTCGCTCCTTTAGGTTAACTCATCCACTAAGTCATTGTTATAACAGGAAAGATTAGGTTGTATTAAAGTTATTTGTATTCCTGCACAGAACAACTTCTTTTAGCATTAACCAGCCAGAATGTCTCTGTATAGATGCACCTTAAACTTAAGTAAGCAAAATAAACATTTACTAGACCTCCAGGTGCAAACTTTCTGTTTCCAATACTTTGAACCAGCATCAATTAAGCTACTGGCTGTTGTCATGGATAGCTGAGAAACTGACTGGCGAAAGTTAATGTTCATTTTGGTTTAGTGTTTCATTTCATTTTTATTTTTGGCGTTTCATCTTAACCGCATGTCATACAATGCATGACTAAATTTCCGTCCTGGTGTACAAGATCATATAATTTCCCAGCAAGTACAGTAGTCAGCCAATTTACAGACTAGTTCAAAAATAATAATTTGGTTTAATTTTCTCTTGTGTAAATATGTTCTGAATTTACATTCTAATCCAGGATAAATGAAGTTGCTGTCAAGGAAGTCAGTTCTCTCATATGAGTTTTCAAGGAAGGAACTAAAACTGTTGTATCTAATTAATCTTAAACGAAATTAATCTGACAGAATCAGTGAAATAGAAGCTAGAGCAGATTTGTTATTATGAATGCAATAACTGATGTATAATTTGGTTTTGTTATGCTGTTTAAAATATGTGTAGCTTTACTTTGAGTTACAGTTACAGAATATCCCCAACTACTCATGAAGCAGTACTATACATACACTGACTGCAGCAGCCAGTCAATTACAAACAGGTATTACAGTGTGTGATGCTCTCGAGAATAAGTGTTCGCTCCTAAAACTACAATTCGAGGTGCAATAAACTCAAAAAAGTTCAAAAGTCTGCCTCTCTGAAATATAAGGATTGGCACATCACACACATTTCTTTAATCTCCTGACCAGCAACCTGCATCTCTGAGCTATAATCTGCGAGTTCTTAAGGACAAACCATTGTGTAATATTAATAAGATAACTGTAAGTGTGCATGAAACACTTATGTTCCTGAACGGCTGTGGCTCAGGTGATAGAGCGGGTCGTCCAATGATCGAAGGGTCGGCGGTTCGATTCTCCCTCTGTCCTAGTCATGTGCTGTTGTGTCCTTGGGCAAGACACTTTACCCACCTTGCCTCCAGTGCGGCTACTCACACTGGTGTATGAATGTTGGTGGTGGTCGGAGGGGCCGTAGGCGCAGATTGGCAGCCACGCTTCTGTCAGTCTGCCCCAGGGCAGCTGTGGCTACATATATAGTTTACCACCATCCGAGTGAGAATGTGTGAGTGAATGAATAATGGATCCATTGTACGCACTTTGAGTATGCCTAATAGAAAAGCGCTATATAAATCTAATCCATTATTATGTTCCTGAAATGGGAACAGCTAAAATAAATGCAGACTTGGATAATGTTCTTAGCAAGCCTGTTTGTTTCTTCATTAAACACGTCGAAATATCTGCTGTTGAGACGTTCCATCAGGTCATAAGTGCACATGACAACACACAGCATTGACCTTACAATAAATATTTCATCAGTCACCGACTAAAGCTTCTTTCACAGAAACACCTCCAGAAAAATACCAGAAATATCTGCTTCAATAGGATTTAAATTGCATGATTAATTTGAGTGCATAGTTCATTGTACTTAAGCAGCTATTAATGCATATTTTGAATTGTTATGCAGTTTGCTATGGTTGAAATCACATTATACAATAAGAGTGCAGGTATGATTGGCATTTGAAGTCATAATTACTCATTTAACATACTATTTAAATAAATTTCGCTTCTACTCAAGTACATTTAAAGAAGCAGTTTCATTTAAAGCAGACATTAGTCATCCTAGTAAGCACCAACCAGGATTTCAACATTGATTTCTAGTTGAAAACTGGGTGATATTGGACTTCTCCACCATCTTTCCCACATGTTACCAAAAATGCAGCTACAACACCATCAATGTTGAACCCGCTCTGAATGTGTCTTTTTAGACACTAACATTCCTGTTTGAGCAGCAGAATACTGTATTATTGACTGGTCATGAGGCTGATGTTATATTTAGTGCTTGAGGTGCAGTTCCTAAGCAAAAGCCTGATGAGTATCTATGCAACCCAAGGACGCAGCAGATGGTTATTGTGCTCATGAAAATGAATGCTTGCATTCAGTATCATATCCAAAGAGTGTGCAGCAACTGTTACTGTAGTAACTGCTGGAAAAATCAACACTTGACTGTAAATATCAGGTGCCTTTACAAATTATTTACTCCGTCTCTCTTGAATCATGGTCAATTTAATTTGGCCTTTTTGACAAGAATTTACCAAAAAAAAGACTCTTTAATGTCAAAATGAAAACAGATTTCCACAAAGTAATGTCAGTTACTTAAAAATATCAAATAGTTGTTGTTAAAGCGTAAGTATTCATCCCCTGTAAATTAACTCACATAATTCTACACACATGCTAGAAGTTACACAGTTAGTAAAATAGAGATCATGTAAGTGTAGTCCAAGTGTCTCAAGTGACTGTAGTATAAAGACACCTGTAGCTGGAAGGTCCAGTCACTGGTGAATCAGCACTACCGTATATAACGACACCATGTAGACATAAAACATACTAAGCAACTCTCTGAAAAGGTTATTAAAATGTTTAAATCAGAAGCTGCCAAGCCCCTTTCACAACAGTTAAATGCATCATCAGGAAATAGAAGGAATATGCAACATGTGTAAATCTATCTTGAGCAGGTTGTCCTCAAAACCGAGTGACTGTGCATGAAAGAGAGTAATAAGGGAGGCCACTGAGACACCTATGAGTCCTCTGAAGGAGTTCAAACCTTCAGCAGCTGAAATGGGAGAGGGTGTGCTACAACAACTGCTGCCTTTTCTTCACCACTTGACTTGAGTTCACCAGAAGGCATGTGGGAGAGTCTGAAGTCAACTAGAAGAAGGTTCTTTGGTCTGATGACACCAAAACTGAGACTTTTAGCTTGCAAACTCGACGCTATGTTTGGAGGACATCAAACACTGCACATCATTACAAACACACCATCACCACTGTGAAGCATGGTGGTGGCAGCATCATGATGTAGGAATGTTTCTCAGCAGCAGACTCTGGATGGTTTGTAAAGGGAAATTGTAAAAATTAATATTGAAATCCTGATGCAGTCTGCAGAAGAACTCCAACTTGTGAGAAGATCTGTTTTCCGACAAGACAACGGCCCAAAGCATACAGTCAAAGTTACACAAAAATAGTTTAAAGACAACAAAGTGAAAGTTCTTTATTGGCCAAGACAGGCCTAAATCCAACTGAGAATTTGTGGCTTGACTTGAAAAGATCTGTTCACTCACCATATCCATTTAACCTGACAGTTCCTCCCCCCCCGGACGTTGCAAACCAATCGTAATGTGCAGCTTGTTATGCTCCATCCGTCCCCCACCGTCGGACGTTACGAACCGAACTGAATTTTCGTCCCTTCCCCCTTCCCCTCTCCTTTAAGGGAGTGAATTTTATCTCTTATTTTATGTTTTTTTAATTGATTGACATTACTTCGCAGAAATCTGTTTCCACTTCTACACAAAAACATCTTTTTTTGTTCTTGTCAAAAAATCCAAATTAAATTGACCATGATTAAATGTTGAAGAGCAATAAAAGGAGAAAACCAGTTTGGGAAGAGCTGTCACTTCACTGATTTACCTGTGTGGCCGTCCGTGAAGTGACCTGTGATGATCTGGTCCTTGGTGCCATCTGGAAGCTCCTTGTACCAGGTGACCTGAACCACCTTCTCCCCATCCTCCTCCTGGTAGTGACAGGGGAGTCTGGTCTGACTCTCTGCCAGGGAAACCTGCGAGGTGTCGGGCTCAGGAGGCTCCACAAAGTCGCCCTGGACAGACAAAACTGAGAAGAAACCGAGAAGATGGCATCAAAGACAGACAAGGCAATAAATGTGTGTTGCGTAACTAAACTAAGACATCTAAATTTTATTTATTTATCGAGTACAAACTCTAGTTTAGGTTTGTTTAGCCGCTGGTGAGGAAAGCAAAAAACTCTTAAGACACAATGATTTACTGTGTGGTAATCGCCATTATTTTTGACATTTTGTAGACCAAATCATGTTCATTCAGTACACTGTTGACATTTTGAGTTGTAGTTGAAGTAAAGCATTGCTTCAAATTAAACTATTATCTTTCTGTTTTGGTGATGGTGTAGTATCTGATCTGAGACATGTATTATTTAATAAGTTAGTAGAATGGAATCTGTTTTGTCTGTTCTAGTATCTGACCAGCAATTTGTGGGAAAACATACGTTTCCTCTTTCCCTATGTAAACAGGTAGTCTCTGACATGAGATATATGTTTTTCTGTTTTGGTTCTGGGAATGTTTATGTTGAACGGGCTTCTGTGCCTGGGAAATCTGCAAAGTGAAGTGGGGCCTGTCATTGAAGGAAGCCATACGTTATGTTGTGTTCCCATACTCGAACCTATATAAGTGAGTGCATACTGTTATTCTGTGGGATGTTCATATTGGCTGAAACTCTCCACAGGCAGACCATGGTGCCTGTTCAGATGCTGTCTTTATTATATCATAAATCATATTTATATTAAGCAACAGTGTCAACGGATGTTTTCTTCAACATCTGCACATCTTCGATGTCTAAGAGAAACCACAACAATGGCGATGATGTCAATGTGAAATTACATTTTGTCCCTTTAAACTGGTATTCAAATTTCAGCAAAAGTGGAAATATCTGGTCAGAATTTCTTCAAAATTTTCAGCTACAACACAACCATAATTTTTTTTTTCGAACACAGTAAGTCTAATGAAAAAATGTGCCGTGACATGGACATTGGGGTCATTTTACAAAAAAACATAAATCTGCTGGTGGTGATGCTCAAAGAAATGAGGAGATCACCAATGTCATTTGTCTTAATTGTAGTAATCCCACCAATAGATATTTATGTCTGGACCAAAATGGCTGACACTGACAGTCAGTTTGTTATCGTCATCCCTTTTTCTTTTTAAATGTTGTAAATTCTGGTTCTGCACTATTAGCCAGATAAAACAAACAAACGAAGACATCATGGGAACCATTTTCCACCACACTCTAAAAAGTAATTCCAGACATCTGTTACCACTTTAATTAAATGCAAGATAAAGTAATAAATATTAAATCTAATTTTCTCATTCAGTGGGTTTTGGTTGGCATAATAATGTTGCTAATTACATCAACATTTGAACTCAAACTTCAGCGTTAGTTTATACATCCATCCATCCATTATCTATACACCGCTTATCCCTCTGTAGGCTTGTAGGGGGACTGGAGTCTATCCCAGCTGACTTAGGGCTGAAGTAGGGTTCACCTGGACAGGTCACCAGTCTATAACAGGGTCACACAGACAACCACACTCACACCTACGGACAATTTAGAATCACCAATTAACCTCAACAAGTTTTTGGACTGTGGGAGGAAAATGGAGAACAGACGCTGCACAGGGATAACATGCAAACTCCATGCAGACGGATGCCAGGAAGGCCGTCACGCAAACTGGCGATCTTCAAGCTGCAATCGATGGTGCTAACCGCAGCACCAGCGTTAGTTTAAGCAAAATTAAATTCAAGGTAAGTGTAATTTAACGAAACTGGCTTGATAACTTAATTTTTCTTCACCATGAGTACAGGATCTCAAGTCACTGTCCCATTTTTAACATGTTTAGTCAATTTCAGCTGGTTAAAAATACTTGATTGTCAAGGAAAGCTAATCCTCCTAACTCAATATAGCTTGTGGGTTTGACTCAAAAAGACTGACATTGTCAAGCCCAAACATTATCTTTTAGAGTGCATTTTCTGACATTTCATAGATAAAAAGATTTTTTTTTAAAATAAAAGGTCTACTAAAAGTTAATTGTAGCTCTATTTTTTTCTCTACAGTTTTACAGTGTGATTCCTTCCAGATTACAGCTGCAGACACACTATATGTTCATAATAAAGGTTTGACATTATCCTATAATGCACGAAACACAAGGTCGGGTGTAGCCCATACAGGTTTGTATATTGACAGAAAGCACATTCACACTCACACCTACACTTCACTGCACCTGCTCGTCTGTTGACGACATGAAAATGTGCATAAAGAAAGGAGGGCGGGTTCAAATACCTGGATCTTCATGCTCTGAGGCGACGGTGCTAAAAACCCGAACAACGGAGCTTTTATGCCCATTAAGTCTTTCTTTGAAAGCAGAAATGTTTTCCTGTTTGTGACAAGCTACTGTGATACAGTAGAGGAGATACTTTACCCTGAGGCCACTTCTGCACAATGACAATGACACAAGGCCAGTTACTAATGAGGTAATTATATTTATCAGACAAAATTAACAAACATTAAAAGGTCTATAACTCATATTTTGTTGAAATTATTTTTTAAATTGACCGAGTAACAGCTAAAGGGAGATTATTGGAGATTTACTATATAAATAAACAGAAGAAATCCAAGAGTAAATCTATTTTCATTGTGAATTAGCAAATGGTTAACTGAGTATTGCTGGAATGGAAAGCTCCTTCTTAATAGCAGTTGCACTCAATCATCATTGCCTTCAACTACATATTTTGATTTTGATATTTTTATGTAAGGCACAAAGTTAAATGAACTTCTGCAACGTACAATTTTAACAAAAAGAAACAGTAAAAACTTTAAATAAGTGGAAATAAAATAGAAAACTGGGCTTAGTTGAACCAAAAAAAAAAATAGGGTGCTTGTATGAGCGGACAGAAAATTCACATTAAACAGTTTTAATGTACAGATTCTAGTGTTCCCATTGTATCAAAACCTTGTCCAGCTGCATTCTGACAATAAAAGTAATTTTTCCATCTAGAAGTTATCAGAAATAATATTAATCGAGTGACCTAGTGTAGTTTTTTCTAGTCTTAACCAAGTTCTAGTAATGGCTTTCCTTCTGGCTGTGTTGAAAATCTGTCAAATATATCTAAAATTAGAGGTTGTTGCCTTCATCTCTAGACTTCTGACACATAAATTTGTGTTTTTTAGCCTGTTCATTCTTTGTTTGCACCCGTTTTGTTGGAAAAACTCACTTATTTTGCATCTTCTGTTCTATCCATTCTGTTTAATTTCTATTCAGTGGATCTTGTTGTATGCATTTTCACACCACCTCTTGACAAAGTTTATAGTTTGATTCATTTAGTTTCATTTTGTATTTAGTATTACCCTACCTCAATACTTCATGGTTTGTTGAATCTGTGTTTTCTTTTGTTTGATTGTTTGTTTGTCTTTTGGTTTGTTTGGTGGCAGAATAAATCTCCATCGCCTCAGGCACATATACAGTATATACAGACAGGTGACAAAATAAAGGAAAATCTCAAAACTGTGATCTGTCCAGTGAAGAGATCACAGTTTGAGGGTAGAAATGTTTTTGTTATACTATATATGCCAACTTTATATTGATTTGCATTGATTGTTCCCTCTAAAAGGACAGGTGGAACCAAGTCATGGCAGCAAAATGTCCTCCCCACCAGCTTTCAAGGCTTTCCTTTACTTTGTCACCTCTCTGGATATGTTGAGGGAAATATGACAAATTAAAGGAAAATTTTGAATACTCAGATCCCTACATTTCCCTACATTCTCTATTTGGTTTAGTTCCTTTTAGAGGGAATTGTCATTGTAAATCAGTATAAAGTTGGCATATATTGAACAACAAAACCATTTCTGGCCTGATGTGAGCAGTTTCTTCCAGGATGGGCATGAGGGCTCACTGAACAGTTTTATGAAATGAAAATGATGTTAGTCAGATGCTATAAGATAAGAAGTTTTATTGTCATTGCAAGGGTACAATGAAATTGTAACACTGGCGCGTGCCGCTCCCTAACTTAAAATATGAGGATATGTACCCATTGCTTTGTAGTAATGCCTCTGGTCGCTTATATAATAGACGAACCCACTTAATAAAAGTTTCTCCAAAACCATATACTTCTAAGGTCCTAAATAAATAGCCCCATTCCACCCTATCAAAGATTTTTTTTGGCATCAAGTGAAACAGTAGCAAGTGGCGAATTAGAATTTGAGAGTGCCCACATAATATCGATAAACCATTTTCTGTTATCTGCAGAACTACGTTTGCAAATAAAGCCCACCTGATCTTCATGCACTAAAGAGGTTATGACCGTCTCCAGCCTGTTGTGGTTCTCCAAATTTTAAAGTTCATCATGGAGGTCCGCCACCTCCACTTTGGTGGCTAGCGGGTTAACTTCCAGCGATGCTCTCATCTTTTTATCTGCGTCCTCCAGCCACTCCACCCTCTTTTCAACCTCCACCATGTGTGTAGTTAATGCAGAAAGTTTAGCCTCAACAGAGATTGTGGTTTGCAAATTTCTTCAACCGGCCAAATAGCTGGATACTTTTTTGCAGTGCAGCAAATATGTTAGCAATATCCTGTCCCACCTGCCATCATGCTGTGGGTGTTGAGACCTCAAGTGCTTCTTGATGTCCCCGCTTTTCAGATGCTTTTGCCATTCCGATTAATCATAACGTTTCTATGTGCAAGACATGATTCTGTAACTATAGTTAAAAATGATTATAGAGGATATTTGGTGATGCTAGTTGGAGCTCCCGCCCAGGCAACCATCCTCACCCATCGGGTCACGTGACCCCTCTTTTGACTCAAATTCAGTTTTAAACTAAAGGAAAAACCAACATAAAGTGTCTTAGTAAGGTGTTTGGCAACCTGCAAACATTATTCTGCTGGGTTGGGTTGACATAATAGTATGTAGTACTATGTAGTACTATGTTTTATTTAAACTCACATTTCTGCATTAGTTGATTTAAAAGTAAATTCAAGTTGAGGTAACTTAATGAAACTGGTTTGATAACTTAATTTTGCTTTACCTGACAATTTTTTCGATTTTTTAACTTGAAAACCTAAAATCCTGACTTCAGGGTGATGAAAAATCAAGTGTGCAATCTAATTTTATTAAGTTAGCTCATCTTGAATTTAGTTTAGTTTCAAACCAACTAACACACAATTTTGAGTTAAAATTACACAGAATATTAAGTTAATGTAAAATTATTATGACAGCCAAGCTCATCAAAAACAGTGTTTGCAACTTAAAGGTTAATCTTTTTTTCATCTATGCAGTTAATTAAGTAGGAATAGTACTAGGAATAGGAAATTTGAATTCAACTCAGTTAAATCAATATTTTTTTATATAGCGCCAATTACAGGTCATATTGTCTCAAGACACTTTACAGAACCCATATGCTTGAACCCCCAGAGCAAGCCCTATAAGGCGACAATGGTAAGAAAAACACCCTTTTAACAGGGAAGAAACCTTGAGCAGAACCCGGCTCTTTATGTCGTGGGACCCATCTGCCTGCTGGCCGGCGGGTTGAGAGGGACAAAAGAGAGAGGTAGAGGAGTAGAGGGGTAGAGGGGTACAGGGGTAGAGGGGGAGGGAAGGGAGAAGAGGTGGGCAGGGAACAAGGAACATATAAGTCACAATTGGATACATGCATGATAAGATAGATGATACAAAGTACAAACTAACATTGAAATTGATTCATAAGTTTACTGTTATGGTGTAAGGCTCTGGCATTAAATATACTACATATATATCTAGTAGTAAAATTCGAACAGTATGTAGATGAGCATATAAAGTATAGGAGGGGGATGCAGAGTAGACTGGTGGAAATGGGCAGCTGGGAGCAGTGGGCTGGAGGAATCACTTTTTAGACTTTTTTGCAGCTCAAACACAAAAACTCAGCTTTTAAAACTCATTTAAAACATGTTTGCAACTTAAAGGTTCATCTAAATCAGAACCATAGGGTTTTTTTTTTTTTTTTAATAATCTATGCAGTTAAAAAAGTGGTAGGAATAGAGCCTTTAAATTACTTTTTAGATGTTTTTTGCAGCTCAAACACAAAAACTCAGCTTTTTAAACTCATCAGAAACAGTGTTTGCAACTTAAAGGTTCATCTAAATCAGACAGTTAATTGTTTTTCATCTATGCAGTTAATTAAGTGGTAGGAATAGGAACTTTGAATCACTTTGTATACTTTTTTTGCAGTTCAAACACAAAAACTCAGCTCATTAACAGCTCAAACAGGAAAAGCCAAACATTTGCACTTTGATTTCTGGGGTGAACAAATTTTTTCTTCTTCTGCGGTTACTGATTCATGAGCGCAATTAATGATTACAAGGCGGCTGATATGAGACTCCCACACATCCTGCAGTGGCAAAGGACACAAAGAGTCTTCATGCAGACTGACAGTAACTACAGTGCTGGTGACCTAATTTAGGGGTTGACTTTGGAGAAAGACTGACTTTAGAGGAAGGTATGGAGGCCAAGGTGAGAGCATGAGTCAAGAGAGACAAACTCCAAACAGACAGAAAGACTCTCCAGACAAACACGAGCTCACAAAGCTGCGCTACAAGCTTTTCCTGTTCCTGTTCACTCATGACTTTATCACACCTGAGCTAGCAGGTGAAAGATAACATAGTCTGTTATGTGCCTTTGAAGCTTTAATGGGAGTCCACACAGTTCAGCAACTTCAACCGCCACAGGAGGAGGAAATAAAAGCATCATCTGAATTAACAGGAAGGAGGTGGGTTGGGCTGTTTCATGAGGGGTAAAAATGTGACCGAGCCACATTCTGTTCTGCTGCCTCCGTCTACACGCCTGCAGGGATTCGTGCAGACAAGTGTCAAAATATGTGGACACTCAAATGTTAAAGGCTTATTTCAGGAGCTGCTTTTCCATTTTACATCTGCAGAGATTTCCCCCCCATTCACAGCATTAGTGAGATCTTAATAAAACCTGTATCACAGTCACACAGTGTGTCTGAAGGGGCGGAGGTCAGAGCTTCGTTCAAGAAAACTGGGACTAACCATTTGTTTGTGGACGTGGATCAACACAGGTTGTTGAAACCAGACGGAGTCTCCCTCAAAATGTTATGGTCCAAAACAAACTTTTATCTCTTGGCTTGTAATCCCCTTATTTAGCTGCTTGCAACAGTTTGTAACAGGCTGAATGTTTTTACAAGATGTCACCTGTTAAACCAACTAACCGTTCTCCTGTTTGTTCTGTTTTTTAAGGCCTGGAGAAAGAAATTAGCCACTTATTTTGCTGGAAAAGGTGAATATTAGAAGAAAACTGTAAGAATAGAGATTTAAAAATGTATTTTTTTCACTGAGAAATAACAAGAAAACAATTAAATATTTAAAAAGAGCCAGAAAATGGGATGAAATTTAAAAGAAACGTGACTTACGATGAAAAATTGGTGTATTGGATGGAAAGAAATGACAGAAATAACATGATTATGGTACACTGGTGGGGTCCTGACACAAGAAGTTGGGAAACATTTATCTCAAAATACAGTTGTGTACTGTATAGAGTAGAGCAACTAAATGAAAAACAAGTAAAAGTGCATTGTAGACTGCTGCAATTTTTTGATAAAAGCAAAATTCATTCCAACATATCAATGAAATGTACTGCAAAAATGATCATTCCCACTAAAATTGCCATTGTCATTGCTATTTTCATTTTGCAATATTGGTCAAAACAATTGCCTAATTTTGCTTAACTGGAGCTGACAGGCCTTGAAAAACAGCAAAAGTATTTGAACTTATGGTCCTGTAGGCAACTTTAGAGCATGCACACACCAGAATAATGACAAAAAATAGAATATCAATTCAAATTGATCTGCCTTTATCCTGAAGAGCACCTTTTTAAAGCATGACAAACCTGTACAGAAGCTTTTCTTACCCACTGAGAGTCTATAATATGGTAGAATTCTTAGAATAAAACATGATTGTTTACTTTAAAAGGTAAGAAAGGGGACTTTTGCTGCACTTCATGTGCTTATTTGAATATTTGGATTATTAGTAACTGCGACATCCAATTTAGGAATATTGCAGTCACTGTCTCTGAACTACAAGAAGCAAACACGTGTATTTTCCCACTTTACACAGTTTTACGAGCCAAAAGACTCCATTTCTGGATCAGCACAGTTGAAAAAAACCCAGAAAACGGAGAATAACAGGATTTTCAAAGTGCTTGTATAAAACACTGGCAATTGTCATGTAAAATACTGCAGCAAAAAACTCACCAATTAGAAAAATCAGAGCCAGAATCTTCTCCTGTTGCGTCTTTGACTCCATGTTTAGTCCAAAAAAATAATATCAACGTTTGTCTGAAGCTGTTGTAAAAAAAATATTGTGTTAATGGATTTTCCTTCTCAACATCTGTACTGAGATCAGTAACTTAGCAGCAGCAGCAGCAGATGCAGCGGGTGTTTCCACCTCAGACCATATAAAAAGTTTCAAAAATAAATCTCTTCTGCCTCTTTTATCTACTGATAAAAGCAGAATATTATTGTGCAAAAGCTGCAAACTTCATCTCAGGTAAACAGAAACAGTGTCACTGATATTCGAGCTGATCGAACAAAAATAAAGTTTGTGTTGTACAAACAGAAACCTGCTCGTTTGTCACGCACAGCAGTAAAACCGCAGGTCTGAGTCGCTACACCTGTCTGCACAGGCCCCGCCCGCTTCACCAGCAGGCCCCGCCCACGTGTGATACTGCGTTCAGGTGATATGGAAGAGTAGGACATGCAGGAATTTTTTATTTTGCACCTAAACAGGATTAAAATCTGCCAAAATTGTGTCCAAACAAACAAAATGTTCATACATGAAACAGAGGATAAAATATGAATCAAGGAGAGAATTAAGTGTAGTAAAAACAATGTGTTACAAGCAATTTAACAAAAACATTTTATTATATTTAACTTTTAGCAATGAGCAGATTGATTATTTAGCTATACATGAGGCTTTTTCTTGCAAATATAAAAAAAACAGCTGTAACAAATATGCATCCCAGTTTTATAGAGCTTTGCTAAAATATCTTGTTTTGTCCAAACAACATTGCAGCACCCAAATATATTCAGTTTATAATGTTAAAAATAAAGAAAATCAGCCAATCTTCACATTGGAAAAGCTGAAATTGGAAAATATGTGTTACTTTCTGCTTGAAATGATAATCAGTAGTCACCAATTAATGTTTTTGTTGATGATTTAATCGTTGCAGCTTCATTCTAAGCACATATATATTAACAAATGTAATTAATTAGTTAACACAACTCAACTTTATACACTTTTACAGTCTTACAAAATTGTGATATGTGTACTTAAAAGCAACACAATTTTTCAATATGCAAACGACAAACATAACATAAAGAATAGGAGAGAAAAATGCAACTTAGAATTAAATAAACTGAAATAAAAGTGAAGATTATTTGGCAGCACAATGCAGAAAACAGATTTGCAACAGTTAAAAGCCAAAAGAGCATTTTAAAACTTACTCTCAACTTCAAATGTTGATTTTTCCACCATTGTATGAGTACTGAAAGATTGTTTTTTATTTTCATTTAGGAATTTATTTTGAGAATTTATTTCACATTTTGCTTTCAGACTGAGTTACGCAGATTTTAAAGTTCTTTTAACTCATGCTAAAAGCATTATAAATACAAGATGATCTCCCTTAAACACTCTAGAAATGTTGCAGCTGTAAGTGATATAAAATATGAAATGTGACACTAAGTTTTATAAGTTGTGTGAATTTCAGTGGAGAAGTAGTTCTGTAAAAAGGAAAAAACCTGATTTCATTGTTTCGACACTGTTGTGGGGTGATATAACAGTATTAGACAGGCATTGTGTGTATTAATCCCTACCAATAATGGTTATTTCTAGCTTTAAAGCAGGTTTGTGGTGATAAACATTCAACAAACTAAATACAGAATCCCAACAACATTCATTTTCCCCAGAATTTCATTTCATTTCCACGTTCTCCAACATAAAAACTTGAATTTCCTAGGAGGACCTGAACACAGCACGATTTCAATGGAAGCGCAAACTTATTCCGTTTATCCAAAATAACCTAAGTGTTTTCCAGAGAGTCCAGGCTGCTGTTGTTTCAGCCGCTTATCTGTTGACTTTAGCTGCCGCTGGCCTGCAGCTAGAAGCCCAGAAAGAAACCAGGCGGCTCCATTTATCTGGATTTATAGCTGCTGGATGAGATGGTGACAGATGAATTTAAGGAGGCCTTTTCTTCCCTGTTTGCACCTGCATCCTCACCCATTCAATCTGAACTATACCAACATTGCTTTTAATCACCACCCTGTTGAATTAAAAATGTACTTTTGAGGATGTAGATTATTTGTTGTTAAAACTAGAGAGGTATCAAACATAAAAAACATGTCTTGCCTTGCTTTAGGGGTAAAGTCATTTCTAACAAAGTGTAAAAGTGCATAAAAACCTGTGAGGATGAGCTATGTTTAACAGCTGCTTTTGTTTCACAAGATAAAGCAGGTATGATGCAACATTTGTGAGTTAACGTTAGAGTGTGAGTGAGTTCCTGGTGAAGAGCCTGAGGGACAACAGTCAGAGCTGCAGAGACATTGAGGCTGTTTTGAATACAGTTCCAGTTATGATTCAGGCTGGACTCTCAGAGTGACGGTGTGTTGTTGCCCTCTGCTGCTCCTTCTGCTAGCTGTTACAGTCTCTCTGTGAGGTGTTGCATTCACTGTCTGCATGCTCAGACTGAACTCTCGCTTATCTCTGCTCACTATACTAATGTTTGTTTAGAGGAGGGGTGTCAAACACTGACGACTTTCTTAAGTGTAAAAATTACAGAGAAGACATTAATTGCAAATTGTAAATTTGCAAAGGTATGAATTTAAAATAATTTTCTGATCATGAAAAGTTGTTTTGATCATGAAGTAAAATACTACATTGCTCATTGTTCTTTTGTCATTTTGTGTCTCTTTTTAGTAATATTTTGTCTTGTTTTTGTTGTTTTTTGTCTTTTTTTGTCTGACTTTTGTTGTTTGTCTCATGTTTTTGTCGTTTTGTTTCTCGTTTTTTGTCATTTTGTGTCTTATTTTTGTAATATTTTATCTTGTTTTAGTTGTTTTTTGTCTTTTTTGTCTGACTTTTGTCGTTTGTCTCTTTTTTTGTCATTTTGTGTTTTTGTCTCACTTGTGTTTTTAAGTCTCATTTTTGTCATTTTGTGTTTTGCTTTTGTCACTTTTTGTCAAATTTTTGTCACTTGTCCATTTTTTGTCATAATTTTTTAAATGTGAACATTTTCAGAATGTACTTTTTTGCACTAAAACAAAGGAACAATTTGTTGTTATTTATAGATTATTATGCTGTGATTTTACTGGTCACCTGACATCAAAGTGGGCTAAATGTGGCCCCTGAACTAAAATGAGTTTTACACCCCCGGACTAGAGGAAGTAGGATGATTTTTCTGTTGCAGTTGTGCATATTTTGTGCTATAACAGAAACAAAAATGTTGTCAGAAATAGCTGTTGAATGGTTTTGAGATTTGACAAATGATCAAGTCCAGAAATCAACTACAAATGGGTGAATGGTTGAATTAAACTAGTCTGATATATGACACATACCGCTTTTGTCTACTTATTATTTCAGGACATTTAGGAAAATTCACAACTAGAATTTTGTCTAAAAATGAGGCATGTCCAATACTTAAAAAAAATAAAAATTTAAACATATTTTTCTTTAACAAATTCCAAAAGTCTTAATAGAATAATTAATTCTATTCTAAACCTTAATAAATTAAACATTCCAGTTTTGATTATTTTAATGCAATTCTCAGTCTTGATTAACTGAGTTAATCTCATTCAATCAATCAATCTAGATTTATTTATAGGGCACTTTACAACACTCAAAGGTGACCAAAGGCTTTCCAGTTAAAATCTAACAATAAAATTGGAATAAAAGCAAATTAAAAGAAAGGAACATGCAGCAAAGGGCCACGAGCGGGAATCGAACCCGGGCCAGCTGCATCGGGGACCAGCCCCTGTACATGGGTCGCCCGCTCAACGCGTTGAGCTATACGGGCGCCCCAATAAAGTAATATTTTTTTAAAAATTGTAGTATTTCAAATTAAAACTGAAACTAGATCAGCCTTTTGAACCTCAAAACCTCCTATCAGGTTAAAGAGTCATGTTTTTGTATTTTGAAAATTACCATAAATAAACCATTTATCAGAACAGGAAAAGAAGGCAAGTGTGAACTATGGTGCCATCAGGAAAATTAAGCAAATCGAAACTTAAAATGTTGATATTTCGTCAAAATCTCATTATTCTAAATGTCTTATTTAAAAAGCATGAAAATTTAATTGTTCACTTAAACTAGATTCTGTGAAAAAGCGAAAATTCGACATTCCTTGACCCAAATGAAACCATGAATGACTCAAATTTGACAAAAATTGAGAGGTTTCAACTGAATTGCAGGCAGTGTTTTTACAGAGTAAACCAGAGGAAAGTATGGAAATTAAATTAAATTAAAATGCAAGAAGTTAAATTATATTTAACTACTATAATTATGTATAAAGTATACAGAGTTATGTTTTTCCAGTATTGGTTGTGAAAGTTACACATGTTGACTCCAGAAAGACATTTAACTATTCCAACTATTAATTAATTTCTTTTTTATGAATTGGAGTGTTGTAACTGCTCATAGCTGAGCTGTTTCCATAAAGGTGCAGGACTTCATATTGCAGTGAAAAATTAACAATGAGATTATGCTGCCCTTGCAGCACGTGCTCTAGTGCGTAGCTAGACAGCTAGCTAACATTCCAAGTCTTCAAATAATCACACAGGGCTTGCTTTTTCTGTGGTTTACTTGAGTTTGACTTGGGCCAACATTGTAAAACTGAAACAGACAACAGACAACAACAACAGAGAAAAGAAAATAAATCAGTATACAAGCACTGATATATTCATGAACACAGTACGTATTACACATGTACTGAAACCGACTGCAAGTGTTCACCGACATATAACTCTGCACTGTATGACATAGTTTAACTACATAACAAATTATAACAACAGAAACTTCTATCATGACATTCCTATTTGTGCTTATGTACACGTTTTACTCACAAATAATTTCCAAGGCAGAAGCGTAGTAAAACATTAGCAAAACCACGAATTAGCTCTGTCTGTTGCGCTGTCTGTACTTCACAAGACGTAACTAGCAAGAGAGAAGAAGCACCTTCAAAGATAGATCAGAACGTGAGCGGTGAGAGTGCTCACACTTTCGCCATTTCTGACACTGAACTAGAACGAAGAGCACTCACTCTGATGTTATTTTTAAAACCCAACTGAAAATCAACTTTTAACTTACCTACTTAACTTTAAAGACAGCACACTCCCCGCTTGATATAATGATAATATTATATCACTACAATTAAATGTCAATACAGATACAAAAAAATTTAAAAGGGAATGTTCTCTTCCAATAGTATCAACATGAGTCTTTTCATTGATTCTCTGAAAGAAGAACTACAATCTCTGACACCGACCTTAGAAACACCTTGGCTATCCCATCCTTCACAGTCCGCACCTCCACCTTGCGGACCCTCTTGTCACTGCTTGGCAAGGCTTTAACAACCAGTCCCATTTGCCATTCATTCCTGTGGGCCTGGCTGTCTTTCAATAAGACGTCTCCTTCTTTTATATTTGGCTTATCTTTTGTCCACTTCCTGCGGCTCTGTAGACAGACACTCTCCTTTTCATCTCTTCCAGAATGTGTCCGCAAGACACTGCACTTGCTTCCACTGCTTTCCATACAACTGCCCCAAGCCAAAGTTTCCAGACGGGACTGTAACAGCACTGATCTTCTGAGTAAGAAGCATTGCTAGGGTGAGTATTGCAGGACTATCTGGGTCGGTGGATATAGGCACAAGGGGTCTTGCGTTCATGATCGCTTTCACCTCCGTCATGAAAGTGCTCAGGACCTCATGTGTTAGTCGTGTTGGTCCTGTCTGAAGCAGCATTGCGTCCAGAATGCGCCTTGCAACCCCAATAAGCTGCTCCCAGGAGCCACCCATGTGGGAAGCGTGGAGGTACTTGCTAATTACTGTGCCATCTGTGTTGATACCCAAGTCTTTGCAAGCCCCCACAAAGTTAGTCCCTCTGTCTGAACGCAGAAGTTTTGCTGGACCCCGAATTGAGAAAAACTTCCTTAGAGCATTGATAAAGCTGTCAGTTGACATGGCTTCAATCAGTTCGATGTGCACTGCTGTCGATATGCACGTAAAGCGCACAGCCCAGCATTTGCTCTCCGCACTTCCTCCACTTGTGTGACGTGTCATGATGGTCCATGGCCCGAAGACATCAAGGCCAAAAGAGGTGAATGGTGGTTCAGAAGTAAGTCTGTCTGTGGGCAGAGCTGCCATTTTGTGGTCCTCCAACCTACCTCGTAGTTTGCAGCAGGTAAGACACTTGTTGATAACAGAAGATACCAAGCGTTTACATCCAATTATCCAGTATCCAGCCCTTCTGAAAGCTCCTTGTGCCTTGTGTCGCCCTTGGTGAGCCACTTGTTCATGGAAATGTCTCACAAGTAATGTAGCAATATGATTGTCGTGCGGAATAATCAGTGGATGCTTTTCTTCCTGTGACAGGTCAGCAGAGGAGAGGCAACCTCCAACACGGAACAAGCCATCTTTATCCACAGCTGGATTGAATTTTTTAAGTGTGTTTTGTTTCATGAAAGTCTGTTTGCCTTCTTCTAGACATTTTAATTCCTCCTTAAAGGCTGTGTAGTGGACCGAAAGAATGATTAAAACTTTTGCTTATGAAAGTTCACTTGTGCTTGGTATTTCTTTGAAACATTTCCATCCTTTCCTTTCTCCATCATCTGTTTTTCTTTTGAAGGATGCCACAACATGAATGAGTCTGGCTAAGGTAGGACAGAGTGTGCTCCAACTTGAGCACCACTCGAGGTATTGTGAGCCCAACAGGGGCTCGGATGCCTTGGTTGCCATAGTAATAACCTCAGGACGAATCTCGTCATCAGCTTCAGGCTCAGTGAGAGTAAAGAGACTTGCTTCAGGTGTCTCTGCTGCTTTGTCAGAATACAGGGCCTGAGAACCAGTTGGCTGCTTTGCTGATGTCGTTGTCTTCATACCAGAGGTATCGCAGGAAATCTCTGTGGTCTTCTTGGACAATAAAGCAATAAAACATTTGCTCCACATCTACTGTAAAACCCACAGGTTCTTTTCTGAACCGCAAAAGAACGCCCAATAGAGTGTTGTTCAAGTCTGGTCCACTGAGGAGTACATCATTAAGAGACGTCCCATCACCTTCAGCACTTGAGTCGAATACAACTCGTATCTGGTTTGGCTTTTGCGGGTGGTACACACCAAATGTAGGCAAGTACCAGTGTTCTTCGTCTTTGTCTAAAGGTGGAGCAAGTTCGGCTTGATCACTGTCCAACATCTTCTGCATGAACTTGATGTATTGTTCTTTCATCTCTGGCTTTTTCTCCAGAGTCTTTTGTAGTGACTGGAGACGTTTTAAAGCTTGCTCCCTGTTGCTCGGAAGCTGTCTCCTTGGACAACAAAAGGGTAAGGGAGCCACCCAGCTGTTCCCTTTATTTTGGTGCACTTTTGCATCCATGATGGCCAGGAAAGTTTTGTCATCTATAGATAGCACTGGTTTGTTGTCATCCTTAGACCTGTCAAACACTGAGCTCCCCAGATTGTCTGAACTGAGGATAGGCCTTGCATTATATTCAACAAGGTTGAACCATGATGTTGTGTCATGCCCCCATAGTCATGCTTCACATGGATACTGTTTGGACATGGTTTTAGAAAGGATGTACGACCGTTGTTCAGCATGTTGGTTTTGTAGACACTGACCTCTGATGGTTTGTGAACTGTTCCCAAACACACTTCTCCAATGACGACCCAGCCGAGGTCCAGCCGTTGTGTGTATGGTGCATCATGGGGCCCGCTGATCTGCTCACACACTTTGTGCACCCTGAGGATGTCTCTCCCTAAGAGCAGAAGGATCGGAGCATCTCGGTCTATGGGTTGAATCCTGTCAGCGACTGGGTGCAGGTGGGGGTGATAGTGTGCAACCTCTGGGGAGGGAATCTCCGTCCTGTCATCTGGCACCATGCCACACTCTATCAAGTGGGGCAAGGGAAGCTGGAGTTTCCCATTCGTGGACTCGATGAAGAAATTAACAGCTCTCCTTCCTGAAGTCTCCATTTTCCCTGAACATGTTTTTAGAGTGTATGGGGTAGGACTGGCTTTTACTTTGAAGAGGTCGAAGAACTCTGACTTAGCAAGGGACTTGTTACTTTGTTCATCAAGCACAGCATACATTTTAACTGCCTTGTCTTTCTTTCCTGCTGGATATGCTTTTAACAAACATATTTTGGAACATGAGCATGGATTGTTAGTCTGGCCACAAATCTCTGTACACTTAGAGGTGACTGAAGATGAGCATTCACTTTGCTCCCCGCTGTCATTTCTTTCAGCTACAGCACTCTGTGTAGGTGTAGGAGGAGGATCTGGATGCAGTGCTGCGATGTGCTTCTCACTGTTGCACTCTAAACACTTCACAGTCACCTTACAGTCTTTGCCATGTGTTGAACAGACCCACAACATCTATAGCAGATACAATTCTCCTTTAGATAGGCTTTGCGCTCTTCCAGGGTTTTTCCTCTAAAGAGCTTACATTTTTTTCAATGGGTGTGGCTTTTTATGTATTGGACACTGACAATCTGGTTCCTCCAAATTCTTCAGTACAGTACTAGTTTGGATGCTTGATTGCTCTGCAGGGATGTCCATTCTGTGTACGGTCACAGAGGCTTTGGACTTTACAAGCTTTTCTGTTCTAGAAGACACATTACCACTAGGGGTGGATATAATAAAGCTTGGGTCATTTTTTATCTTTGCTTGCTGTTGAAAGAAATTGGAGAAGACACAGAAAGGAGGAAAAGCTACTCTGTAATCCTCTTTGTACTTACTTCCAACGGCTTTCCACTTTTCTTGGAGGTTGAAGGGGAGTTTTTCCACTATTTGTTTTACTCCATGTGGTGTATCCAGATATGCGAGCCCTGGTAGAGCTCCATCCTGCTTAGCACACTCCAGTTCCAGGACAATATCACTTAGCTCTCTCAGCTTGATATTGTCTTTGGTGGTCAACCTTGGAAAGTGTTCAGTCTTTTTTAGCAGTGCATCCTCGATGACCTCAGGTGTTCCATAACATTCTTCGAGACGTTGCCAAACCATGTTGACACCTGCTGCGGGATTGAGGGCATGCACTGCACAAATTCGCTTCGCCTGCTCTGACGATTCAGCTCCCAGCAATCTTGTCAACAGGTCCAGTTCCTCCCTGGCTGAGAGATTCAAATCCTTTGTTGGACTTAGAAAGGAGACCTTCCATGACCAATAATTTTCTCCACTAGCTGCATTTTGCTGCACAGCAGTGTGCTCTTTAAGATAATTTTTCCCTGAGCATAGACTCATGTTTGCTGAATAATGTCTTTTAGTGCTTCAGCCCACTGTGCAATTGTCTTTTTACTATGTTGGCCTTGCAGCGCATGCTCTAGTGCGTAGAATAAAACATGATTGTTTACTTTAAAAGGTAAGAAAGGGGACTTTTGCTGCACTTCATGTGCTTATTTGAATATTTGGATTATTATTAGTAACTGCGACATCCAATTTAGGAATATTGCAGTCACTATCTCTGAACTACAAGAAGCAAACACGTGTATTTTCCCACTTTACAGTTTTATGAGCCAAAAGTCTCCATTTCTGGATCAGCACAGTTGAAAGAAACCCAGAAAACGGAGAATAACAGGATTTTCAAAGTGCTTGTATAAAACACTGGCAATTGTCATGTAAAATACTGCAGCAAAAAAACTCACCAATTAGAAAAATCAGAGCCAGAATCTTCTCCTGTTGCCTCCTTGACTCCATGTTTAGTCCAAAAAAAATAAAAAATCTACGTTTGTCTGAAGCTGTTGTAAAAAAATATTGTGTTAATGGATTTTCCTTCTCAACATCTGTACTGAGATCAGTAACTTAGCAGCAGCAGCAGGTGCAGCGGGTTCATATAAAAAGTTTCAAAAATAAATCTCTTCTGCCTCTTTTATCTGCTGATAAAAGCAGAATATTTTTGTGCAAAAGCTGCAAACTTCATCTCAAACAGAAACAGTGTCACTGATATTCAAGCTGATCGAACAAAAATAAAGTTTGTGTTGTACAACAGAAATCTGCTCGTTTGTCACGCACAGCAGTAAAACCGCAGGTCTGAGTCGCTACACCTGTCTGCACAGGCTCCGCCCGCTTCACCAGCAGGCCCCGCCCACGTGTGATACTGCGTTCAGGTGATACGGAAGAATAGGTCACGCTGGAATTTTTATTTTGCAACTAAACAGGATTAAAATCTGCCAAAATTGTGTCCAAACAATTAAACAAAATGTTCACACATAAAACAGAGGATAAAATATGAATCAAGGAGAGAATTAAGTGTAGTAAAAACAATGTGTTACAAGCAATTTAACAAGAACATTTTATTATATTTAACTTTTAGCAATGAGCAGATTGATTATTTAGCTATACATGAGGCTTTTTCTTGCAAATATAAAAAACAGCTGTAAAAATATGCATCCCACTTTTATAGAGCTTTGCTAAAATATCTTGACAGCACAGAGATTAAAGATGATAGGAGAAAAATAAAAATGCCAAGAAGCTGCTTAAAGTTCTGGAAAAGTGTTAAATTCTTTGAAAATTGAGTCTGTATTTAGTTCATTGTATTCAGGGACATGCTCGAAATCCCAAAACCGCTGCCAGACATAGAAAAATAAATCAAGTAGAGATAAAATGATTAGTCAACTATTATTAGCTGATGAGCCAAAACTTAAGTGGCAAGTATTTAAACAATTTTAAATTAAAAAATTATGTGGTTGCAGCTTTTTAGTTGTGAGAAATCTACTTTATGTCATCATGAATTGAATTTTATTTTGGGTTTTGACCTGTTACATTTAGAAAAAGGAACTTTAACACATTATTGGGAGCTTTAGGGAACATTTTCTGATACCAAAACACAGATCTGCTAATAAAAACAAGTGAAAATGATCATTATTTGCATCTGTATTTGTGAGACTACCATCCGTTCGTGTAACAGTATTCTTACAGGTACACTGCTGCTAGAGTCCTTACCCAGACTAGAAAAGTCGATCACATCACTCCAGTTTTGAGGTCTTTATATTGGCTTCCAGCCTCTCGGAGGAAAGACTTTAAAATATGTTTGTTAGTTTCTAAATGGTTTATATTAGTGACCTATTTTTACCGTATGAACCATCTGCTGGTATAGGCCTGCTCTCTGTTCCCAGAGTCAGAACCAAAAATGGAGAAGCAGCTTTCAGTTTTTGTGCTCTGCACATCTGGAAGAAACTTCCAGAAAGCTGCAGGTCTGCTGAAACTCTCAGCTCCTTTAAATCTAGGTTAAAGACTCATTTGCTTACTGTTGCCTCTGATTAATGACTGTCTTAATACCAACACTGCACTGTTACTCTTAGTTTTCATTTCCTTGTTTTTACAATCATAAAATTTCATGTTGATTCTATTGCTTAAATTATGTCTTTGTACTTAATTTCTTTGCCATTGTAAAGCACTTGGAATTGCCTCATGCATGAATTGTGCTTAACGTGCCTTGCCTTATGTTAAGAGGCTGGAATAAAAAAAAAGGGAACCCACAAACAGAGACAAAAAATACACTTAAACTTCTGTTTTCTCAGAAACTTGAGTAAAACCAGCTCTGAACAGAACGACGAGCAGCGACATCTGACTGACACAGGCTTTATTAGTAAAACTGTTAAATATTAATTTAGTACTTTCAACATTTCATGTATGCACAACACAAGAGATAGTTTTTTTTTAAAAAAAAGGCTTTTTTTTTTTTTTTTTTTTTTACAAAGAAAAGATAGAAAAATATCTGCCATAAGTCAACACAACATAACACAAAGCTTCTACTGTGTTTTTGTGCTCAGCGTCCTCATTGCACCGGATGTTTTCTGCGTCAGATGATGGGCCTCTTGTCCATTTTGATGGTCTCGTAGGTGTCAGCGCTGTGGGAGGTCAAACCCTGCAGGACACAAAACACACTGAAAATATACCGACGAGCAACAAGACCTGGCATGAGAAGTTCAAGAAAACAATGTGGCGATCATTTCCTGCACTGAGTCTAAGTGTGATTTTGTGACAGCCTAAAAAAAAGTCCTTTACCATCCACTGAGCGAAAAGCTGTCACTTTTTGTCCCTCATGTGCCTTTTTAAAAGTCTTTTTAAGCATTAGAATGAGAAGTCTCACCGCATAGATGCCTCCCTCAGCGGGTTGCTTCTGTGGGATGGAAACAAACACATCATGAAGAGCTCTTGGGCAACTATTATTTCTTAATAGATATCAACATCCTCCTTTAAGTTCCGGAGGACAAACATGAGCAGATGATCTTATCTGGGCTTTTTTAAAAATCGATTTAACATGAAAAAAATTTGCAGCTCAGGGTGTGAAGTAACACTGATGGAAACTATGAGTATGAAATGTAAAAGATAATGTAGGTCGGTGGTCAACTTGAGCTTTCAGGAAATGACAGAATGTGGTTTGCTTTAAAGCAGAACTGCAGCGTTTGACAAGACAAAGATTTCCCTTAAGTCTCTTTAATATGTTTTATTCCCACATATAACACTTATTTTAATTTTTTACCTCAGGGCGGTTTGCAAGCGCGTAGTTGGCCGGTTGCATCTGTGGAAAATAAAGCAGAGAACTCACATAATTGAGTGATTCACATATTATTTATCACAAGGCGTAAATTAGACACAAAGGGGGTAAAAAAGTGATGAAATATTCAAGGAAATATGAAAAGTTTGCTTCTAAAAGTGGGAAATTTTGGAAAAAGGTGACTGACAGCAGAAAGGAACAAGAGTAATTTTTTTGTAATCTAGAAGAATTTATGTATCATTTATGATGAAATTTAAAATTTTTGAGTTTTCAAGCCAAAATATGAAGGAATTGTCATCAAAAGTTGAAAAAAAATGTATTTAATTGTGTTTTTGTCACTTTTTAGATGCTCACACAAGCATAAAAGACACTTTTTAACATTCACCATGGTGCATCTTACCCTCAGTCTGCAGTAGAGGACAGTGAGAATGATGCCGTACAGGATGAGAATCCCGTCCAGGATATAACAAAGGCTCATGTTTCCCAGGAAATCTGTACACACAAAAGTCACATCATCTTCACCGCTGATCATCATCGCCTCAAACAGAATTATTGAGACCTCCAGACGCTGAAGCTTAAACGTTCAGAGCAGGCAACTTAACAGAAACTTTCAATCCTCACCAGCGTATCTAGTCATCAGAGAGATGAGAATGTGCGTTTTACCAAGTGGGCTGAAGATGATACGATCCGCTTTGGTGCTCTTTAGTCGGCGAAAATGTCCTCCGAGGTGAAGCTGCTCAAGCAGGAAGCCGGCCGTCCTCTGTCCGTTTTGAAGCTGTGAAAACCACACGCCTACCGCACTGCCATCCTCCCTTCTCGGCAGTTCCTCTTTAAGCTCTTGAGAAAAACAATCATCTTCTCTTTGCTGTAAAATTGCTCAAACCCACCTACACTGTATTTCAAAGGCAACATTTAGAAGAGGAAGTTTTGAGCAGGAAAACCACAAAATATCAAAATAGATAGAATCAGGAACCACCGTTGGTCTCTTTAAAATAAGTGACGAAGATGCGTACGGAATAAATGGTTTAATAATGGAAAAATACCTAACACACTATACAAGCTACCGTGACCAAAAAGGAAGAAAAATACAACACAAATCTACAAATTCTGTTTTTTTTTTTGTTTTTTTTTACAAGCCACTCCTTTTCCAAAAGTAAAAACATTTGGAATGTTTGCATCATTATAACTTAGGCACCTTAAAAAAATGATAGAAAACAAGTTGATAAAAAAAAGTTTTGGAGCCCAAAATAACTCTATGCATGCATTTTTAGAAAAAAAACATTTTTGATCACTCACATGAAATGCCAGACATGTTGGACCTGGTTTTTTAGATACTTCTTCTCAGAAAGGGCCTTTATTTTCAGTTTTTTTTTTTTTTAACATACTTTATAAAGAAATGTTGTGCTTGTGGCTCAGAAAACTGTACAAACAGAGCAGCTCAGGTCTCAGTATCAGGACCTGCAGAGGGGGAAGTGTGCCGCTCCTCCATGTCTGGAGAATACGGCCGAGTTAAAGGGTCAGCTGGTGGCACACAACGGTGAGAAGCGACAGCTGCAGAGACAATCACACGTCTGGTTTGGGATTCTTGTGATTACAACTGTTAAAAAAAAAAAAAATAAAATAAAAATACAAAGCAGCAGCTCCTAGTTAAACTCCAGCTGCGTGATCAGTGACTGACTTCCTTCTGTGGACACATTTATACCTGGCTTTACACTGGGATCTGCATTTTCTTTAGATTACAGCCCTTTTTTCTGCATTAAATCATTAAACAGCGGTATTGTATCAGTTTTGCACCATCCAATGAAAACCATGTGTGTATGTTTTTAACAATTTCCAGATATTGAAAAACAAAGCTGAAAACAGCATGGTTTCCACAGAAGAGCAAAAATGTGCAAATTAGGGAAGCAGGGATGACGGAAAACTTGCATGTTGGAAAGTGATGCTGCTGTAAACATTCGTATTATTTTTGCTTGACAAAAATAAAATAAAAAATAGCCTCTGAAGGCTAGTTATTTTGTAGATTTTCCACCGAAACATCACTAATGCTGCAATTCATTAATTTCTCTGCAAATGTAAGTACTAAATCCATCTTTTCTTCAATAAAATGTGAGAAAATGGTGAAAAATGTGCCTCCCAGAGTCCAAAACAGCAGCTTAAAATGTCTCATTTTCAATCGTTGAAACATTTAGCAAGAGTTGCTGAATATTTTTCAGTCAATCTAAAAAAGTGATTATTTACCTTATTATTTAGCACATAAGTGTGCAATCTATGGAGTTTATTGCACAACAGAGCAGCTCAAGATGAAGAACAATCGACAAAGCTGAGCAACTCCA
Source organism: Amphiprion ocellaris (assembly GCF_022539595.1). Lineage (NCBI taxonomy): Eukaryota > Metazoa > Chordata > Actinopteri > Pomacentridae > Amphiprion > Amphiprion ocellaris. The sequence goes on from NC_072775.1 coordinate 27,695,480, forward strand.
CTGCTAAAAAAAGAGAAAAAAAAGTCATGAAATGTGGCAGAAACTAAAAGTAACTTTGATTGTTGTTGGGTTGAGAGTCTTTGTACATCAGGCTGCAGATGATCTGCAGTGTTTTTAACATTTAGAAGATTTAAGTGACATTTTAACATGAAAACCTGACAGTTTTTTCCCACCAAATGTTTAACAAACTATACAGATTGCATTAGCTCTTTATTTCTCATATTGTCGAGCCTCATTAGAAGACCAAAATTAACAACCGAACAAATTTTTTTTCACCCGTTTTGCTCTGATTTAAGAGATTAATGTATGTTATACTCCAAATACTATAGGAAAGTGAACCACTGAGCTGCACTGTCATACTAACCGACGTGCTTTTATTACTGCAAACACACTAGCTTATTCTGGCTCAAACCCACAAACACCATCCTGCTGCCTGATATACTTGCATTTTAACAGTCACCAGCTATAAAATGCACTTCTTGCTCATGTTTGAGTTCTTGAGCCTCTTTAAAAACAAAATAATGCAAATATGAGCTGCAGGTGTCGTCTTGTTGCCGGATTTGGCTCAAATTTGATCACCTTTATCCAAGTAAAATACCGATTACACGTAAATACCAGGTGAAATGTGTTTTTTTTTTTTAAAGTCTTCCTGCTAAAACTGTGACACCAAGAGTATAAAATACCAGTGTGAAATAATTAAAGCTGCACATTTAAACAATTATACAGAGTTTGGAGTAGCAACAAGTAAGGAATGTACTTCCATTTTTCTTAAGTCACATTAAAAAAACAAGACATTTTGGCTCTTTAGGCCGCAGAAAAGCAGCATGTTAACTCGCTGCACGTAATGCTACATTCTGTAAGTTACAAAAACGATAAAAAAGAAAAGTCGCTCTCCCTGATGTAAAAACCAATCAAACACAGCGACAGAAGGCAGCGGTACACCATGAGAGCCGAGCTCCAGTTGTTTTTTTAAGACAAGAGAAAGACGAAGCGACAGATGGGATGTAATCCCCTCCTCTGGTGTTGGCGTGGTGAGTCAGCACAGTAAAGTAGTCCAGAGGTTACAGCAGAAGAGGAAAAAGGAGAAAAAAGCCCCCTTCAGATAAAACACAACAAACTTTACAGAATGTTGCAAAGGCTAAACACAGATTTTTTTTTAAAGGGCAAGGCATCCATTTGTTTCCAGGGTTTGGACAATCATCGAGCTGATCACAGTTTGATATCAGAGCATCTGTGATGACGAGGAGACGGCGTCACATCCTCCAACGGTGTTATTGTCACAGAGAGAGGGAAGTGATTGGACGAGAACGGAAGCGCCTTCATTCACACCGACGTCTCCGACTGCAGTCGCATCACGAACTTGTGGCTCTTGGGGTCGATGAACTCCTCGCCGAGCCGCAGGAAGGGCAGGGGCGTCACTGTGACGACCAGCGAGAAGTCCAGCCGGCGCAGGGAGAAGACGAGACCCTGGCGGAGCGCCGACGTCACCGGCTCCTCGCTCACCAGAGTCCACTGGCGCCCCCTGCCACTCTGCTGCTGGTACTGCATGGTGGGTCCAGGGCCCAGGTACCGCTCCAGGAACGCCTGACAGGAAACGGGACGGAGGTTTACTATTACAGCCGCCTCTAAAAACTGGAAGCAATAAGGTTTGTGTTGGTTGAAATAATCTAAATATAATATTTAATATTTTTCCACGTTGTTTGCGCCGTTCGCCACTGTATTTTATTCATTTACATATATTTTTGTGTTCTTAACTACTTTGTAAAGCGTCTGAGTGTGTCGAAAATTGCAACATATTATTATATTATCACTATAAAAATTATTAATTTTGTAAGGTATTATAGCTTTAGAAAAAAGAAACATAAACCCCCTGAACTTTAAACAGATTCAGTTCATGATGACACAAAGCAGATTTCTCTCAAATTAAAAACTCCAAACAAAATTTTTGATTTGAAACGGTCAAAATACTTGCCAATTAATACTCTGTGGATCCAATAAGAATAAGCTAATTAACTAATCATTTTAGCCATACATTACTCTTAATTTTTAGGGATTGCAAAGTGTCCAATAATACCAATGAACAAAGCCCAGACTTGGAATAATAGTTAGTTTTCGCAGAATATAACACTTTTCCAGGTGACTGAAGTTAAACCTCTGAACTCCGAACAGTTTCTGGGCTTTTTCTGCTCCTGTCACATTTTTGCTCACTGTGGGCTCATTTTTCTCTGCAATATAAAGTCCTGCATCTCTGTGGAAACAGAACAAACATGGATAGAAGTACAGAGAACTCAAATATATCTTTTATGCAGTATAACAAAAACTATAACACCATAAATCATTAAAAAGAAAAAAATGAAACTTAAATTTCTTTGAGTATTTGATTTATGTAAATTGAAAAAAACTGGAATCAACAAGTATTACATTTTTCCCGGTGCCCAAAGGTGTTACCAACACCGAAAAAATGTGACTTCATATACTAGAGATATTTTACTGCTTATACCTTTTATTTGTTTTCATGCTTGTCTCCTGTCTGCTCTTTGTAAACACTGCCTGTAGTCCAACCGAAAAAATATTAGAATTTTTAGTTTTTCACAGAATCTTGGTTTCTTTTTGGCCAAATTGGAAATGTGACATGTAGAATGGAGTGATTTTGATGAAATGGTAAGATTTTAAGCTTAGATTTGGTTAATTTTCCCAAAGGAGTGTTAGATAACAGATGAGTAGTTCAAGGACTGTCGAAAACCCAAAGATCAGTAGATTTTTTTCTGTTTTTACAGTCTCTGGTTTTGATAAATCATGTAATTTTGTAGATTTATAAAATGTCTTTCAAATTCACCAATAGGTTTTAGGGTTCAGAGGCTTAAGAGCAAAATACAAATTTCTGTGTTCAAACAGGTAGATATAACTGGACAAGCAGATATTTATAACATATTTTAAGAAAAAAAAACACACTGCGATCATTATAGTGAACCATTAAACTCAATTTAATCTTGAAGGGTTAATGTTTAAAAGCTGCTTACATGTTAATACATGGATAATAATTTAAAATTAAATTGGTGGCTACATAAATACTTTGACACTTCAGCTACGTTTTGTTGATAATCCACATTTTTCTAAAAAGCAAAACATTTAAATACAGAAATTTTACTTGTCACACTGTAGCATTGATACCTGAGCTCTTTGTCCATCACTTTAAAAACATTATACAAATTTGTTTCATCAAAAATATGAGAAAATGTCTGTTTTCTGTGTCCTGGGGAGATTTGATAACAGCTAAGATAAATAAACTTAAAAAGATCACCACCTATAGATATAAATGTAAATTATTTTAACCATAAGCACTTCAGAGTTACTGTAGTACACAATGCCATGTGTGTAAATGTTTAGTGCTACTAATCTGAAGGTTTAACTGTATGTACTTCATTGTCACAAATACAAAAAAAGAGTCCACTGTGACCCAAATCATCCAGACATGCAAAGAAAATCTGAACTAGATAATAAAATGAATGCAAAAACCATTTCCCCCCCACATATTTTTCTATATTACAGATTTCATTCTAGTCATTTCTAGACTCATGTAAATATGATTCTGGAATAGAAACTTTTTAAAATTTCCTTTTATTGCTGTGTTTATCCTAAAAACAGTCACATTTTAACTATTAATACTTGGTTTATTGTTAGTGGGTAGGTTGAGCTCACCTTGGGCGTCATGTTGTGTGTGATGCAGAACTGCAGGTGTGTGAGGATGCTCTCCATGCTGTGGAAGGCCTGTTGTCTGGTGGTCCTCAGGTACTTCTGCATGGCCCGGGCCATTGGGGCGAAGATGGCCTGAGCCGCCTCCCGAGGATCCATCACCTCTCTGGGGTGTTTGGGAGACGAAGCCGCCTCATCCTCGTGGAGACGCTTGATGTGCGTGAAAGCTTCTTCCACCGCCACAACCAGCCTAGAGAGAGACGAACAGACAGAATAGCAGCAATAGATAGCCACAAAAGGTAATAAAGATTGAAACTTCTGACCTCAAAAACAAAAATCTTAGTTTGCTTTTTTAATATGGATTCATTTTTGGTATGTAAACTATCTATGATCTGGAGGAATTTTTAAGAGGTGATATTTTTGTTGGATTTTTATACCTTTTATTTTATGTGGCAGTAGAGAGAGAGACAGAAATTGTAGAAATTAAGACCAATTAATGCCTTCCATGTCCCTGTGAAGCTCCGGTAAAATACTATCTTTGCACATTTGTGCAAAGATAGTATGAGGAAAACATGAGAATAGTTCTGTTTTCTGCTTCCAGGATTATTTTTCTGACACTCATACAGTCATTGCTGCAGATTTAACAACACCAAAGCTTAATACAACTTAAAAGTGTCACTACCTGTAGATTTAAATGTAAATGATTTAACCACGGGCTGCACAGTGGCGTAGTGGTTAGCACTTTCGCCTTGCAGCAAGAAGGTCCCTGGTTCGCGTCCCGGCTTTCCCGGGATCTTTCTGCATGGAGTTTGCGTGTTCTCCCTGTGCATGCGTGGGTTCTCTCCGGGTACTCCGGCTTCCTCCCACAGTCCAAAAATATGCTGAGGTTAATTGATTACTCTAAATTGCCCATAGGTGTGAATGTGAGAGTGCTTGTTTGTCTTTGTATGTAGCCCTGCGACAGACTGGCGACCTGTCTAGGGTGTCCCCTGCCTTCGCCCAAGTCAGCTGGGATAGGCTCCAGCCCCCCCCCCCGCGACCCTAGTGAGGATTAAGCGGTGTATAGATAATGGATGGATGGATGATTTAACCACAAATACTTCAGAGAGACTGTAGTACACAAAGCAATGTTTAGAAACTTTAAGATTAACTTTATGCACTTTAGTGCAACAAAGATGTTAGAAATGGGTCCACAAGGGTAATCATGATTTAAATTTCATCATCCATTCAAATCCTGCATGCAGCCCATATGACTATTTGGACTCTGCACTACAACTATGCAGAGTGGACACACACCAGGAAAATAAATGGTGATAAAAACAAATTCTTATTGTGAGAAAATTCTCTTCTTCCCCACCTTTGTAAATTTATCATTACAAGAGTTGTAACTGAAGCAGTTGTTGCAGGACTTTGGAGATGGTTTGATTTGTTCCAAGCACATTCTCTTTCGTACATTTCTGTATAATCTTAAAAAAAATACTGTCACACTCTTGTGCCTGCCCGCCCGCCTGCCTCATTACTCGAAAACGGACTAACGAATTTGGATGAAATTTTCAGGGAAGGTCAGAAATGACACAAGGACCATTTGATTAGATTTTGGCAGTGATACATCAGCTGCCTGCTGATGATCACATGGTTGCGATCCTACTACAAATCCACCATTTTGGACTTATCAGGACTTATCCACTGGAAATGATACAAGGAACAACTGATTAAATTGTGGGGGTGTTTCTGAGTCCCATCAATTCCCGCTACCCGCTACATATTTAGGTCACACGATTCAGTATCCGTACACATGCATAACACACGCTTGTGCTCAGTGGCCACATTCTATCATTTCTTATCAGCAATAACTAATAAACAAATGCTGCATTTCTTTAAAAAAAAAAAAAAAGCTACGTTTCTGACAATGCTGTATGGGGGAATGAACAGCCTTGGCAGAGTACTGCGCTCTTTGAGCGCTTTTCTAGTATTTTACATTTTTTTAAATCTTATTTCAGATATACCCTAATTTTCTGTGCTGTGTTGTTTACCCCTTTATTGAATATCCACACTGCTGTATTAATAATTTCCCCCCAGGGATTAATAAAGTCATCTAAGTCTAAGTAGCTACGTGCCTTCTTCTAACAATGGTACCCAAACACAACAGGAAGTTGTAAATTCTCCAGATATCCTGTGCTAACTTCAGCCACTGTATTCGACACACTGAAATAATCACACTGATGAAGCGCCTCATCCTGATCTGATAACTAGCAGCTTTAACCTATAAAACAGTGCAAAGTCACAGCTGCCATTCCAGAAACATCCAGAGAGCCTCGAGTGTTTTTCTGTCTCCAATATAATTGGAAATTCAGCCATATGCATAGTAGACTGTACCTGTTATTGTGTAAATAAAACTCATCTGTCGTGTGGAAACTATGAATTTGGGAAAAAGCGATAGAAGAGCTCTATGGCCGGGACTGAAACCAGGAACTAGTTGCTACAAACATTCACTTATCAGGTCGCCACAGAAGTGAGTTTTTAAATGGTTTTATTCTATATATTTATTATTTTATTGACTCAAAATGTGTCATGTGTGTGTTGGTATTTTGATGTTTAGCTGATTGCTGATATGGCAGTTTAATAAAAGACTGAACTAAACAGTTTATGGGCAGAAATGCTTTGATATTTGAATCCAAAAAGAAAATTTTCACGCTGTCTGTCACCGCTACGTCTCAGTGTGTCGCGCGATTTACATTTAGCAAGTAACTGAAATGAATGAAGGAACAAAGACAAATTCAGTTTCTGCTAGAACAAAAATATTTGTGACATCAAGGTCTGACTTTAGGCATCAGATTCAGCCCTATTTTGATCTGAGATTTCCCTCATTCAGATAGGATTATCTATTGTCTGCATGTCTCTCTCTGCACAGGTTTTATTTGCAGCTTTAAACACAAAGTGAGTCTGCAGATTGTCTCTGACCTGGCCTTGCGTTTGCGGATCCTGCGGTCCATCTCGGCCTCCTCGTAGTAGTACTCATTGTGGGAGTTGTCTCTCCTCCTGGCAGCGGCTGCTATCATGGCCCTGGACTGGCCTGTGGAGTTGTTGGTGGTGCTTTCTACAAGACATCACATGCAGGAGGAGGATTAGCAGGTTGCATTTCAGGTATTTATCCCACATTCAAGTGAGAGCAGGAGGAGGATGTTTACTTTTGATCTCTCACAGGCAGTGTCCAGGTGTGTAAAACTGAGTCAAATCTTACGTAAAAAGACGAAGCTGTGGATTAAAGGCTGTATTTACCATCCAGGGAGTAAACCTTGAAGCCAGTCATCTTCTTGGACAGGATGGACTTGGGCAGGTTGAGCAGCGCAGGATTGTAGACGGTAAAGTCGCTGTAATAACGGTCCAACACCCAGACGGCCGCCCGCTGGATACTGAAACACAGAGTCAGTAAGCAGACGTCAAACACCAGCTGCTGACTGTAGACAGACACACTGCAGACAATAAACACATAAATACAAAACATGTATCATAGCAGCAATTTCACATTTATGCAACTGTAAAATCAACATATTTATCTATCTGTAGAATAACATCACACTTCAAAGTGTCATTAAGGTATAAAGATTGATACGTGGACATTTAGAAAGTTACATCATGCAAAAACTCTTATTATTTTCAAAATTTCAGGTCTCTACATCTAAAATATGTCGGTATTTGCTCAGATTTTTGTGAATTCTTAAGAACTGAAGTAGTTTTTAAAAAAACGAATTCAGTGATTAATCTTAAAAGTAAGAAGGATTAAATTTGTGAACACTGAGTTATGGTTTCATCAAAACTGGACCAAACAGTACTAAAAATAATTCACTGCAGCAGAAAAATGGAGTTTGGACAGCTCTAGGTAAGATATTAGCAGAAGAAATTATCTTTGGCCTAAAAAATTTCTTGTATTTGTCTGAAATCTTCTCAAATTTCAACTGTATGATGCTGTAAAGTTGTCAAAGCAACACTTATATTGAACTTGTTGCACATTCTGGATATGATTTAGGTATAACTGGCATAAACTGTCCTAAAGAAAGGTACACCAAATAGACAAAAACAGAGAAATGAATTGGAACTAAATAACTGTTCTGCCATCAAATCATGCTGTAGTTACACACATGCATATATAGCACACCACCCTTTCTGATACAGACAAAAACATAGTACCGTGACACACTGGAATTTACTTTTGCAAACTGTCTGATGGAACGATGAGAAATGACCCCTACATGCCTTCATAGAAACAGCTGTTTACAAAAAAAAACTGTTTTCCTATGAATAGGAATCTTTTGCTATTCAATAAAAGAAGCCACATTTGTTACTCCGCCAAGGAGGTGGAGCCTTGGCGGAGTTATGTAACAGTCGGCGTACGTTTGTCCGTCTGTCTGTTCGCAACATTACTCAAAATAGACAAACGGATTTGGATGAAATTTTCAGGGAAGGTCAGAAATGACACAAGGACCATTTGATTAGATTTTAGCAGTGATGCGGCTTATAGTGTGGATCCACGGATTTGTTAAAGATTTCTATATCATTGTGAGATAGCGGCATGGCTTCACTGTAACTATGACAACAAGTAAACTCTACGTCAGCCACCTGCTGATGATCACATGGTTGTGATCCTACTAATAATCCACCATTGCGGACATATCGTGACATATCCATCAGAAATGATACAAGGAGCAATTGATTAAATTGTGGGGATGTTTCCAAGTCCCATCAGTTTCCGCTACCCGCTATTTAGGTCACACGATTCAGTATCTGTACATAACATACACATGCATAACACACACCTGTGCTCAGCGCAAGGTCATTTTGTTTGTGGGTACATCTATATTAAATGGCCACATTCTATTGTGCCATGATTTCTGCCGCAAATTTTTTCAAGATTTCATCCATTAGAAATGATACAAAGACTGAGCCTTGGCGGAGTACTGCACTCTCTGAGCGCTTTCTTGTTGTTAAATGTTGTCCAAACAGAGGCAGTATTAAAATTGCAATTCCAAGAAAAAAATTAAGGTTGAATTGTGCACATTTTCTTTTCCATTTGGATTTGTGGGGCTGCATAGTGGCTCGGTGGTTAGCACCGTTGCATTGCAGCTAGAAGATGCCCGGCCTGGGATCTTTCTGCATGGAGTTTGCATGCTGTCCCTGTGCATGCATGGGTTTTCTTCAGGTACTCCGGCTTCCTCCCACAGTCCAAAAACATGCTGAGGTTAATTGATCATTCTGAATTGTCCGTAGGTGTGAATGTGAGTGTGACTGTTTGTCTCAATATGTAGCCCTGTGATAGACTGGTGACCTGTCCAGTGCATCCCCTGCCTTCACCCTAAGTCAGCTGGGATAGACTCCAGCTCCCCGCAACCCTAATGAGTATTAAACAGTGTATAGATAATGGATGGATGGATGGATGGATGAAACAGTGAATCTCACGTGTAATGACAATAGAAGTGTTTAGTGCTGAGGTTATCACAAACCTGAGGTGTCCCATGTTGTAGAATTTGCTGGCCCCGTCGGTGCTCCGGACCACCTTGAGGCAGAAGGCTGGCTGCATGTGTCGGACCTCCAGCAGCACCAGCGCCAGGTACTGGATGAAGAGCAGAGCGTCCACCAGCGAGGCAGCATATTCCACGATGCCACGGTAGTCCCTCTCCCGGGGCTCCAGCACCCGAACGCCATAGAACAACCAGTAGGACGCCACGAACAGGAACACCAGTACCATCAGCAGGCAGCGGAAGACAAAGAAGCGGGGCAGGGTGGCTCTGGGCGACCGAAGGAACAAGGCCCAGGAGGAGATGAGCAGCACCAGCAACTTGAAGGCCAGCGAGACGTAGAGACCTTCGCAGGGTGTCCCGCAGGGCTCCAAAGCATCGCGCCACAACACTTGAGGGAGGATGAGGAAGGCCAGTGGGGTGACAATGGCGAAGAAGCTCAGGCAGCCGCCCAGTGCCGGTCCTACGAAACGCTTGCACTCCAGCGGCGTCGACTCCTCCAAATCTTTGGTGACTCGGGTCAGGTCCTCATTGGAGATGCTGTGCTCCGAGGTGCCGGTGATGACAGTGGTGGTTTCTCCCCAGTTATCATCCTGCAGGACAAAGAGGAAGAAACTAAGATGTGTGTTTAGGGTTCATTTTCACCACCTATATAAAATCTGCTAAATACTCAAGAGTTTTAATTTGAAATGCAATAAAACTGTTGAAGAAATATATTTTTATCTGACTGTATTTGCAGATTTCACCGACATACACTTCTCAATGACAGTCTAAACACTAATCCAACAAAACTTCTGGGATCTGTCCACTTAGAAAGTGTAAGTGATTCTGAATTTTGATTTTCATTGTCCTTTCATATGTCATTTTGTTTTCAATAAATCACACGGTGTATATAAGTGATTGAAGTGTTCCCTTACATTTTTTGAGCAGTGTATGTTTGGTCATTTTACTCACTAGCTGTTAAGTAGATCTGATTAGCGCTGATTTGTTTTATCCAAAGAAATTAGTGAGAATCATGTAAAACTGAATAGTTACTGGTTCCAGCTTTTTAGATGTAAAGACTTGCAGCTTTCCTACTTGCACATATTCAGTGCTTTCGGATATTTCAAGTATTTTCAAGCAATTTAAAGGTGTCACTTTGGCCTTGTGCAAAAAATGCTAACAATTTTTCACAATATTGGATCATTCCATCTCAAATCCTTACATTTTTTTGAACAATTTTTGGTATACTAGCTCAGATTTGCCTGAATTTTTCACAGCATAGAATATGGATATTCATAAAGATATCCTTTTTTTTTTTTTTTTAAATTTGCCCATTGACTCACTTTCAGTACATGTTTTCGCTCATTAAAATTTGAAGCTCTGTTTGAAGGACAATATGTCAGGAACTACTAAAGATAAAAGCCTGAAATTTTCACATTTGTTTCTCATTATGCCAAAGATTTACAATCTGAAATATTGAACAGTTAGGTCACATAGTCTCTGATTTTGGGTGAGTTTAAACACACACAAAAAATTTAAGCGGTCACCAAAGTCTCGTCTTTGAGCACACATTAACAAAAATATGATAGCAGTGAATTTTTAATAAAATGTTATCAAAGAAAGTACTTGATCAATTAAATCAATCAAAAATGTCCCTGATTTTGATTTAAATCTTAACTGTTACTGAGAAAAAAAGTTTGAAACAAATCAGAGATGGTCGAGCAGAAGGTCCCTGATGATCTGAGTTGGAAAAACCCCATCTTTAATTTTCATAAGGCAATGAAACAGTAAGCAATTAATTAAATAAAACTGCAAGAATTTATTCTACATCAGGACAAAAGCTTAAGATGTTTCTATTAAGGCTAAAGCAAATCCAGCGAAATAATGTCAGACATTTTAATCCTTCTCAAGTCGGTCATAATTCCTGGAAAGTTAAAATTAGAAGTTATGAAAGGAATCAGGGCGTCAGCATCTTTGCTTCAGGAGGGGCGATGGGTTAGTTAAGCTTAATACAAAATGCCTCTTAACTATTTAAAGAAAGTCTCATGTCAGAACAAATATGTTTCCTTAGGTGCCCCGATGAAAACAGCCTCTGCACTTAAAATAATGCGTCATTTATGTGAACGTCAACACCTGCTGAAAATGACTGACAGCTCAAACAAAACACACGTAAGATGCAGAAAAAGTGAAAAGAAACAATTTTTACAGGATTTTCTACAAACATGCTAAACAAATACACTTAAAAGGGCCAACATAAAATCAAAATATTTCATTTTGATATGAAGAAAAAGAGCAGAGAGGGCACAAATCCAGCATCCAGCTATTTCAAGTGAGCAAGTGATGCATTTATTCTTCCAAAAACAAACAGAATATTTTAACAAAGATATCCTCAGTGTGTTTTGAGCCTGCAAACGCCGCACGTATAGATATAAAATGACACGATCTGTATGCAGAGTTAACACTTAACCAATGTAAATGCAACTAATGCAGGTCAAAGATGAATAAATATTCATTTAAAATAGAAAAATAAACAGTGTAGCTGACCCTGTCATCTCCACGGGTCGACTCTGCATCCAGCAGCGGCTCTCCAGGAGTTTGTATAGTTACTGATTTGTCTCCACGACTGCTGCTATCTCGGCTCTTGGAGCGATGACGGTCCCTCCGATCCCTGAAAAACAACAAAATTATAGAGTTACTGGAAGAGAAGTAAGGCTTTCTTTCATATGCTTCCTCTGTGATGACATTTTGGTGTTTGGAAACTGTTAAAATGGTAGATATTCAGCTGTCAGTGCTGTTATTTATTAAGTCATGAACATAAGAGTGCTCGGCCCACATGGATTCATGGTGGAGAAACATTGCCATCTCATTGCATTACTCAATATTCAACAGTATATTCACCAGTTAAATTACATTTTCAAAGCTCAAAGTTGTTTTTCCTCTAATTTAAACCAAACTGATCCAACAGTCACCAACTGATTTGACAAATTTCCTAATTTCTTCTTAATTTTAGCTTAAATCAAGTATTTGCAGACTGATTTTATTTAGAAACAGTCCTTGCAAATATCAAAAACTTATTTAAGACACTTAAACAGTTGGATAAGATCTGAGTTTACCAGATTATGTCATTAAAGCATGTCAAGAAAGACAGAAGAGCTTGCATTCAACTCAACTGTGCAATAAACAAATAATCCTGGCCCACCAGGACCCATACACCACAACTCTCATGTATGCTCCTTATTATTAGCTCTATTTTCACATTGTACCTTTTTTGTACTTTTAATACTCCATTTTATTGTAAATACCAGCAATTTCTGGCACCTTTTTGTAAATACCAAGTATTTTTGCAACTTTTTTGTAAATACCAGCCTTCTGTTGGCACCATTTTCTATTTCTTCTTCTGTCTATCCATCTATATGCAGTACATGCAGTGAAATGCAAAATGACTGTTCCACAAGGCTGTGCAAGACCCCTTAGACATGATAGAAAACATTTCTTAGAGACAGAAAAAGTAATAAATAATATGTAGTAGGGAGAGTGTTAAACTAAAGTGGTGTACATTGTATAAGAGCTGCAGTCGTGTATTTATCTAAATGTTATATTCATGTCTACACTGAGATGTCAGACAACATAGTTCAGGATGTAGTTCACACAGACTCAGACACAGCAGACAGAAACATATGCAGCAGCTGCTCATGATCATGAGGGATTCTTGGCTTGATGTTAAAACGACGTCTGGTTTCACCTACCTGTGCTTGCGGGAGCTTCTGGAGTGGGACGACTTGTATGAGTAACCCGAGTACTGCGACTCGTTGTCCATGTCTCGGGGCAGCGGTGGGCGGGCTTTACGGGCCCCACCTCCTCCTCCTCCCCCCGTGCCGCACTGCTCGCCGACTCCGCCCAGCTGGCTCTTGCGCTCGGAGATGGACTTGGTGGACAGAGTCAGGGGCAGCTTGAGCAGGTCAACCTTACTCCTGAGGGAATCTATCTTGGAGGCCGATGAGGAGGGAGGCAGGAGAAGGAAGGTGGGGGAGACAGCAGGGAGAGGCTATGAAGAGGAGGAGGAGATGAGGAGGAAGAGGGGTGAGGGAGGATGATGGGTAGGAGAGTCGCAACAGGGAAGAGCTGACGTGGATGAAATCTAAAAGAGAAGGCAAACAGAGAGAGAGAGAGAGCTGTGGTTAAAACTGAATCACTGATCAGTATCAGTTCATCTGTTTTGGATTATGTCCAGGGCTTTCTGACACAGACTTGTTTCTTCATCACAGTCCACAGACTCTCAATGATTTTGAATCAGATCTTTGGGGAGTTCAGTCTAAATTAATTCTTGCTTGATTTAACCATTTATTTACCACTTTTGATGTGTGTTTAGGGTCACTGTCTTGTTGGAACATCCAACAGTATCCAAGATCCAACCTTCTGAGTGATGATTTTAGGTTTTCCTGAAGAATCTGGAGGTAGTCCTCCTTCTTCATTATTCCACTTACTTTGTGTAAAGCACTGTTTTCACTCGCAGAAAAAACAGCCCAGAGCATTATACTACTACCACCATGCTTGACGGTAGGTTTGTGTTACTGGGGTTAAATGCCTCACCTTCTCCCCTTCAAACATATTTCTGGTCATTTGGCCAAATAGCTCAGCTTTTGCTTCATCTAAACAGCTCTATCTTTGCAGCAGGTGATAGTTGGGGTTTTCTTCCTGATTGTGGTATTGACATAACTGTACCATGCACTTTATACTTACAATTGTCAGCACAGATGATACTGGTTCTGCTTAGAAATGGCTACAAGTGACTTCTCTGACTTGTTCAGGTCAATGAATTGTTTCTTTAATCGTATGATCTTCAATAGAAATCAACTGGACTTCTCTTGTAGGTTCTTAAAGATGTTTCAGCTTCATAGAAGAGGTTTCTTCAGTTCTGAACTGAACCCCAAACAGTTGATTTCACTGAAGAACTGAAGAAGCCTCTTGGATGAAGGTGAAACGTCTTAAGAACCTACAAGAGAAGTCCAGATGATTTCTACTGAAGCTCCTAAGATTACCATGACCTGGATGACTGAGAACTTGCACTGACAAATTGCTTCTTTACTGAGCTCCTCAGACTTTCCCATTACAGTATTTTAACTTACTCTGATGTGTATTAAATGGACCCTATTTAAATTGTTTCAGAGGAGTCACCAGCTGTAGTCAATCGTAATCACTCACGAGAAGTTGAGGCCATGCCACTAAGTAAACTTGATTAACACGACTTCCTACATCACCAAAACTGAGAAATTTAAGTTGCTGGATGTATATTTTTGGCTGAGCAGATTTTGTCATATTACCAGAAGACCCATAATAAATCTATGAAAGAACTAAAGTATATGTTTTTTTGGGACAAAGATGCAAGTGTTCCAATGATTCCAACATAGAAAACTCAGTTACAGGAGTCATTGGAAACTCAAGATTGCCATGAAATGATATACATTATCTTTACAAATGTATATAAACTTCTCTTGTTCTCCACTGTACATATTAACTGGATGAACAGCATTAAAAATACACAGCAGGGTTCATGTGGTCCTTTTCATTTCTCCTGCCTGAATTTCCTGCTATCACAGCAGACCACCTAGATGGAAACATCCCCAGAGTCTATTCTGAAGTTACTTTCATAACACACATAATGGCTGTACTGTCCTCGGTATACGTGCTGAATATAACTTGACAGTCAGATAAACGCCTTCCAAACATCAAGACCCTGAAGACATTCGGCTCCTTGCCCACAGGTTTATTGACATTGAAAGAAGGGTGAAACTGAAACAGACAAAAGGCATGATAAATGCCATGCTTTCTTTTAATATGTACAAATATACTTTGTAAACATCTCAACTTAATTTCTGAAATAAATGAAATACATTCGTAGATGTTACTTTTTAACAGTACAAGCTGTACGTATTAATTCTATTTTCCTCAACCTAAACATGAAATATATGACAACATATTTTAACGTAAGTCACTTGTTTTTGTACCTATTTGTTTGTAATTACTCTCATATGAGCTTACCATGAAATATCAATTAGCTAGAGAATGTTTCCAACAACAGACTTCTTAAATGTAACACTGTCCCAAAAATAAACATTTGCAATCATATATTAAGGCGATATAAATCACTACATACCCACAATGCTGCAAAAGGCGTAAGATGTATGTGGATGTTGCTAGATTAGACCAGATGCAACCAGAACAGCCGTTTTCCATTATATATTGACTTACTTCCTGATACTGACAACTTCCTGTCACTCAACTTTCTGTCACTGACAACTTCCTGTCACTCTTAAGGTGCCCTCAGCAAAATACAAAAACGTGCCATCAGAAAAACACAGAACTTTATAACATGTTACATCAGCTGTAACAGAACACTCCCTGCCTGACATGATTACGCATCACCCAACACAGTCATTAAACCCCATCCACTGAAGGATCTAGGGGGAGAAGACACACTAACTCTGTAATGGGCCTACGAAAGACTGAAAACCCCCCTGATCTAATAACTTTCACCTCGACTTGCCGCACTTTCCCATCTTTACTAGGAAAAGTCTGTGTTATCAGTCCAAGTGGATATTCATTCCTTGGTACTTGGCCATCCTTGAGAACAACGCTTCCACGCTCAATGTTTGGGAGATCGTCCTGCCACTTCTTGCGTGCCTGCAGCGTTGGGAGAAATCATTTGCACCACCTGTCCCAGAAGGTGTTTGACAGGTGCTGAACTTGCCGCCACTGATGCTTGTAGAGAGGTCTGAAACTCCAAACTCTCCTGCAGCAGCTGGGACAATGTTCACCTTATGTGTCAGAAGAGTGGCTGGCATGAGAATAAAGTTAACATCAGAACTTGTCACACGAACAAGCGGCCTTGCATTGATGATGGCTGCTACTTCTGCCATGAAAGTCACCAGCACTTCATGGGTAAGTTTGTCCTTCGGTTGAAAGAACATTGAATCCAAAATTTTCGTTGCAAGACCAATCATTCTTTCCCATGACCCACCACAATGGGAAGCATGTGGCGGGTTAAAAGTCCAAGTGCATCCCTGGTCTGACAGGTAAGACTTCACAGCTGCATTGTCAATGTTTGAAGGTATCTTCAGGGCCTTACAAGCACCAACAAAGTTAGTGCCACGATCTGAACGAATGTTTTTGACTGGTCCCCGCACAGCAACAAAACACCTCAGTGCGTTGATGAAACTGGATGTGTCAAGAGACTCTATGATCGCAATATGCACAGCTTGTATAATCAAGCATTTAAAGATAATGGCCCACCATTTACTGTGTGAGAGGCCCCCTCTCGTCCGGCATGATGAGACGTTCCATGGGCCAAATACATCCAATCTAATGTTTGTAAAAGGAGGGTCTGTTGAAAGACGATCTGCTGGGAGGCTGACCATTTTCTGGGTGCTGAGTGGAGCTCTGAGCCGTCTGCAAGTTACACATCGATGGATGACACTACTCACTTTTCTCTTTCCTCCTACTATCCAAAATCCAGCTGAACGGACAGCTCCTTCCGTAAAGAGACGACCTTGGTGGTGGATTTGCTCATGATGTTGCCTGATGGGTAAAGTTGCAACATGATGCTTGCCAGGAATAATCAAAGATGTTTTTTCATCTTGATCAAAATTTGCATGACAGAGACGGCCACCTACTCTCAGAAGGCCTTGTGCATCAATGAAGGGGGCCAGATTGTAGAGAGGGCTGGTTTTAGGAACCTTGTCGCACCGCTGAATGCATTTGATTTCTTGGCCATAGACTTCCACTTGAACTGCTTGGATGATGGTAGCTGAAGCTTGTTTGGACTCTTCAACAGTGATGTCAGCCTTGCAGTAATGCCAGCCCTTACAAGAACTGTTCTTCACTGTTGTGTTGAAGTGGCGGGCTATGTGAATGAGACGAGTGATCGCACAAGTGAGTGACTTCCAAGAGGAGAACTTGGTGAACTGTTGTGAACCAAGCTGCTTGGAAGTTGTTGCTGTGGCTAAGGTGGACACTAGAGGTTGTACATCTGGATCTGAACTTGGATCAACAAGTTCATAGGAATTTTCTGAGTTAGTTGTTCCTGGCATGGAAAGAAATCTGGGGCCACTTAGCCAATTGGTATCTTTCAACTGGCTCGCAGCAACTGAGCGCATTGCATGATCTGCAGGGTTCTCGTCTGTAGACACATAGCGCCACTGATCTGGACGGGAGGACCGTCTGATACGTTGTACTCGGTTACTTACATATACATAAAAACGCCTTGTCTCATTATGGACGTAACCAAGCACCACTTTGCTGTCTAAGTAGTAGGTTACGGCATCAAGCGAAAGGTCCAGTTCTGTTGAGATCAGGTCTGCTAACTCAACAGCTAGCACTGCAGCACAGAGCTCTAGCCTTGGTACTGTCTGTTCTGGGCAGGGAGTCAGTTTGGCTTTCCCCATTACAAACCTAACACTGTTATTTCCAGCAGCATCTGTGACCCTTAAGTATGCTACTGCAGCAATAGCTTTGGTAGACGCATCAGAAAATAGATGCAGTTCTCTTCTGACAGCTGCAGAAGGTGAACTCACAGTGTAGGGCCTAGAGATGGAAAGACTGGCCAGATCAGACAAAGAAGTTCTCCAAGACATCCAAACATCTTTCATTTCTTGTGGTAAGGGTGCATCCCAGTCACCATTCTCAGTAGTGAGTTCTCTCAGAATGGCCTTGCCTTGGATTGTAATGGGCACTACAAACCCAAGAGGATCGTAGAGGCTATTGACGGTTGAGAGGACACCCCTCCGGGTGAAAGGTTTAATCTCGTCTGACACACTGAAGAGGAAACAGTCAGTTCGGAGGTCCCTGTTGAGTCCAAGACTCTGCTGTATTGGCAGTGCATCTGACGTGAGATCAAGTCCACAAGGTCATTTGCATGATCTCCAGGTGAAAAGGCATCCATAACTTCTTTTTTGTTTGCTGTGATCTCGTGCAGCCTTAGGTTTGATTTGGAAAGGACTTCCTGAGTCTTTTTCAACAAGTCAACAGCAGCTTTGACTGTAGGCAGGGACATCAGGCCGTCATCCACATAGAAGTCATGCAACACAAAGCGTTTAACATCAGGATCTGTGTTGAGTCCTTTGTCCTCGACGGACCGGTGTAGTCCATGAATAGCTACTGCAGGTGAGGGGCTACTACCAAACACATCGACCCTCATGCGATATTCCACGATTTCCTTGGAGAGATCATTGTCTTTAAACCAAAGAAAATGCAAGAAGTTCCTGTCTTTCTCTTCCACAAGAAAGCAATAGAACACCTGCTCTATGTCAGCTGTGAAGGCGATGGCTTCTTTTCTGAAGTAGATCAGCACCCCTAGCAGTATGTTGTTCAGATCAGGTCCAGTTAACAGTACATCGCGAAGTGATACGCCATCATATTGGGCACTGGAATCAAACAACGCGGATTTTCTTAGGTTTCTTTGGGAGGTATACACCAAATATTGGCAAGTACCATCGTTCTTCTTCCACGTCAAGAGGAGGAGCTAACTCAACATCTCCATTCTTAAACATTTTGTCCATAAAGCTAGTGAAGTGTTTTCTGAGTTCTGGCTTTCTCTCAAAATTGTGCCTGAGAGATATGAGACGCTTAAGTGCTTCAGGCTTATTATCAGCCCTTTATCCATAATCTCCATAAAGTAGGCATCCTGGATCGATGGTGCTACCTGATTGCCATCTTTGGTTCTCCTGAACACAGTACATCCCAGGTGGTCAGCATCACAGGGAGATTTCTCCTCAGAAGGCATCGAGGAGTGGTTGGTAACTTGGATGTCACTGTATCTCTCCTCGACACAAAACACATTTGGGTATGGATCAAAGAGAGTAGGGCGTGTTCACTCCGCTGTGTTTGTGTAGAAACAGCTGATGGATTGCGGTTTGTGGTCCCTGCCTAGACACACACATTGCCTACTATAACCCATCCAAGATCCAGCTTCTGTGCATAAGTTAGGTTGTTTGAACCATTAATCATTTTGCGAACTTTGTGCACTCTGATAATGTCTCGACCTAAGAGAAGCATTATCGGGGCTTGTGGGTCGATGGCTGGGATAAGGTGCTCCACTGACTTTAAGTGTACATGATGAGAGGCCACTTCAGGGGTTGGAATCTCATCTCTGTTGTTAGGAATGTCATTACATTCGATGAGACTTGGTAATTTGAAGCCGACAGTTCCATCCAGACATTCCACTTCGTAGCCAGTAGCCCTTCTTCCTACTGCTTCCTTTACACTGGCACAAGTTTTTAGTGTGTAAGGAGTACTTGGACTTGGTCCCCAAACACTTCAAAGAACTCTGAATGAACTAGTGATCTGTTGCTCTGTTCGTCAAGAATTGCATACAGTTTTACTGCTTTGCCTCTGTGGCCAGCTGGATATACTTTAACAAGACATATTTTAGAGCAGGATCGTTTTGTCAGATCTCCACCACAGACCTCTGTACGTTTGTTGGTAACTTGGGCTTGAGGTACGTTTTCCTTGTCCTCCCTGCCATGCTCAGTAGCGGGGTCTTTTCTTTCTGTCCAGAATGCAGGCCCGGGATGGAGAGCTGCATCATGCGTCTCACTGTTACATTCGGAAAATTTTACTTTAACTTTACAGTTCCTTGCAATCTGTGAGGATGAAGAGCAGCATTTAAAGCACACATTCTCTTTCAAAAATGTCTTACGCTCTTCAATGGGCTTTTCTCTGAATACACGACATTTACGTAGAGGGTGATGTTTTCTATGAATAGGGCACAGTTTATCGCAGTCATTAGATTTTGTTGGGAACTCAGATTCGGTTTGGGAGTTATCTCCATTTTGTGGACAGAGACTTCTCGTTGTTTGCTTGGTCTCCAGCCTGTCTTCTCTACCCGGGAGGCTGTGTCTATGTGAGAGATGAAGCTGAAGCTTGGGTCATTCCCAATGCTAGCCTCCCGACTGACAAAGTCCACAAAGTAGTCAAAGGGTGGATAGAAAACATGTCTTTGCTGTTTGTAAGATGCACCTATTGAGGCCCATTTTTCCTGTAGATGGCATGGGAGTTTTTGTACCATTGGGTTGACACCTCTCGCTATGTCGAGAAACGAGAGTCCAGGTAAGTCACCCTCTGCCTTGGCTGACTGAAGTTCCATTAGCAAGTCAGTGAACTTTGTCAATTTGGAATAGTCTCGTCTTGTTATTTTTGGAAAGGTCTCAATTTGTTTGAACAGAGCATCTTCAGTAACTTCTATAGAGCCATAGGTTTGGTCAAGTCTCTCCCATGTCATTGCCAACCCTGCTTCCGGATAGCTGATGTGTATTGCTCTTATCTGTTCAACGTGTTCTGCAGACTCTTTGCCAAGCCACTTTAGCAGAAGTTCCATCTCCTCACCCGGTGTTAGATTTAAGTCGGCGATTGCAGTCTGAAATGAACGTTTCCAGGCTCTGTAGTTTTGTGGTTAATCATTAAATTGAAGTAAGCCTGTAGCCACAAGCTCACGACGAGCAAGGTATCTTACAAAGTCATTCATATTTGAGCTACTGTTGTTGGAATATGGAGACAAGGGATAGGGCAATGGGGTGAGACATTCTTGGTTCTTTTGAACTCTGGAATGCTTGGCAGGGATAGTATAGTTGTTTCCAAACCATACCCCACGAGGTTCATGGGCAGAATTTTCCTTGGAATGACGTTGCTAAGTGTTGATGTGAAGTGGTTCGGAAGCATTATTATTCTGATCTGGAAAGAAGGGTTTAGCTTCTGGTTTGAGATGTGAAGGTGGAGTGTTGTAACTACAGGTTGGCTCTGTTTTTACTGGGGCATCACCATCAGGTTGTTGAAGCTCTGTCTCTCTTATTTTGGCTTGATTGATAACATATTGTTCTGTACGCTGTGTAGCTTTGAGGGGAGTAGAACCTACACTATATTGCCAAAAGTATTCGCTCACCCATCCAAATAATCAGAATCAGGTGTTCCAATCACTTCCATGGCTACAGGTGTATAAAATCAAGCACCTAGGCATGCAGACTGCTTTTACAAACATCTGTGAAAGAATGGGTCGCTCTCAGGAGCTCAGTGAATTCCAGCGTGGAACTGTGATAGGATGCCACCTGTGCAACAAATCCAGTCGTGACATTTCCTCACTGTCAGCTGTATTATAAGAAAGTGGAAGTGAGTGGCAACGACAGCAACTCAGCCACGAAGTGGTAGGCCATGTAAACTGACGGAGCGGGGTCAGCAGATGCTGAGGCACATAGTGCGAAGAGGTCCCCAACTTTTTGAAGAGTCAATCACTACAGACCTTCAAACTTCATGTGCCCTTCAGATTAGCTCAAGAACAGTGCGCAGAGAGCTTCATGGAATGGGTTTTAAATGGCCGAGCAGCTGCATCCAAGCCATACATCACCAAGTGCAATGCAAAGCGTCGGATGCAGTGGTGTAAAGCACGCCGCCACTGGACTCTAGAGCAGTGGAGACGCATTCTCTGGAGTGACGAATCGCGCTTGAAGAGCCTGAAACACAGCAGCGTGTCTTTAATGAAGATGTTCCCTCCTCCATTGCGTCGTCTGGAGGTGTATCTTTTTGTAGACACTGGTCGGCTGGTTGCCCACTGGACGCGTGTGATGACATTGATCTTGTCTGCCAGCTTGCACCACGTTATCTTGCCTGCTCGATAGCCGTGGTTTCACTGTACTGTCCTCGGTACATGTGCTGAATATAACTTGACAGTCAGATAAATGCCTTCCAAACATCAAGACCCTGAAGACATTCGGCTCCTTGCCCACAGGTTTATTGACATTGAAAGAAGGGTGAAACTGAAACAGACAAAATGCATGATAAATGCCATGCTTTCTTTTAACATGTACAAATATACTTTGTAAACATCTCAACTTAATTTCTGAAATAAATGAAATACATTCGTAGATGTTACTTTTTAACAGTACAAGTTGTATGTATTAATTCTATTTACCTAAACATGAAATATATGACAACATATTTTAACGTAAGTCACTTGTTTTTGTACCTATTTGTTTGTAATTACTCTCATATGAGCTTACCGTAAAATATCATTTCACTAGAGAAGGTTTCCAACAACAAACTTCTTAAATGTAACACTGTCCCAAAAATAAACATTTGCAATCGTATATTAAGGCAATATAAATCACTACATACCCACGATGCTGCAAAAGGCGTAAGATGTATGTGGATGTTGCTAGATTAGACCAGATGCAACCAGAACAGCCGTTTTCCATTACATATTGACTTACTTCCTGATACTGACAACTTCCTGTCACTCAACTTCCTGTCACTGACAACTTCCTGTCACTCTTAAGGTGCCCTCAGCAAAATACAAAAACGTGTAATCAGAAAAACACAGAACTTTATAACATGTTACATCAGCTGTAACAGAACAATGGCCTTGGTACAATTTATGAGATAAACATCATTGGGAAACACGGCCTTCATACCAGGCCTTCAATCTTCCCATTTAAAAGGATTTCTGAGGAATGTAATAATTTAAAATAGAGCGCTTCAAAGAAAAAATAACACATACCTCTGATAACAAATCAAAAACTAGTTGCCATTCCCACTAAAATCATGACTGGATTGTAACATCTGTCAAAACAATCACAGTATAATAGGGATATTTATTCAATCAATCATCCAAACAGCTGATACACATTAATCTCACAGCTTCGGGGAAACTGAACCTGAGCTGCAATTATTATCCTCTATGATTCGTAAAAAAATCTTAAACATACGATGTTTAAGATTTTTTAATAATTTTTTTATGTCTGCAACTTGATAAAATATAGAAAATAGTACCCAGAAATAAAAACATTTACAAAAACTGAAGAGGGACTTGAGTGCAGAGTAAAATTATAAAAATTATAACAGATAATTTGTAAAAATAGTGTCAAACCATATTTGGGTTTTATATTTTATTGTAGATGTCCTGATCTGCTGGAAGTGTATTTAAACCTTTGCACATTTTATTGCTTCATGCACCAGTTTAGCTTTATTTTTTTCGATTTATAGATCTGTAGGGTAGGACTAGATGTTGATATCCCTTCTTGCATACATGAGACACCTAAGACTCTGGGGGATGGTCAAGTGAGTGAGGGCATCCTCTGGGTTATCAAGTGGGCGCCCTCCTTCATTGGTGTTTCACTGATAGGCCCACGACACCTCCAGAGGGTTCAGCAGTGGATCCCAGCATCCCAGGTTCACCCCCAAGATGTCATCTACTCACCGGAAGGCCCGGGAGGAGTCCTCTCTCTTCATCCACAGCCACTGACTTCCCTTTTCAGCAGCTCAATGGAATTAAGCCAGTTTTTCCCACAAAACAGTACGTTTAACCTGGGCTTAAATTACGGTAGTGACGAAGGCTTATTTTCATTATTAATTAGTCTTTTGACTTTCTCAATCAGGTTAATAGTTTTGTCTATCAAGTGGCTCATCACAATCTAAGTTGATGTGTTCGTATTGTCCAAACAACAGCCCAAAACACAAAGAAATTCAATTTACAATTAAATAAAACAGAGAAAAGCAGCAAATCCTTACAACTGACAAGCTGGAACAAGCAAATATGAGTCTTTTTTCTTTAAAAACAACCAAACATTCATTTTTTAATCAACCCAGCTTCAAATATAAGCATCACATGACCTGAATAGCTCTAACTTTCCAAGAATAAAACTGTGAGTAAATCTCTAAAACACTAAATCAGAATTTTAAGGTATACAAATTATCAGATTGAGAGAAAAATCAGTACCAAAACTGTCCTAAGAATATCAGGATCTGGAGGGTGTAGCCAAATATAATCAACTTGCAATTAAATAAAACACAGAAAATCAGAAAACCCTCACAATGGAGAATCTGAAAAAAACAAACATGTGGCTTTTTTCCTTTTAAAGACAACTAAAAGATAACTTTTTTAGCAGTGCTTTAAATATTAATGACCTGAATGTTTCCAACTTGTCAAGAATAAACCTGTTAGGAAATCACTAAAACACAAAATCTAAATGGTCGAATGAAAAATGTAAATGGTCTGGTAAAACAAATGTGATTTAAAATAACCCTTTAAGAGTCCCTGTATTTGTTAAATTAAGGGTGTGATTAATGCTTTTCATTACTGATTAGGTATTTTTGGCAAAAATTAACTATCACAACCTTCCAGAGTCTAAGTTTATGTGTTTATTTTGTCCAAACAACAGACCGAGATGCAAAAATATTCAATTTCCAATGAAATAAAAAAGAGAAAAGCAGCAAATCTTCACATCGGAGGAGCCGTAACAAGCAAATGTTAAGCTTTATTACTTAAAAACAAGTCAGGGACTAATATCTTTGTGTTTTGTTGACAAAATGAGTCTTACTTTTGCAGGCCCCGCTAACCTAGCATCAGCATTAGCATTACCATTAACAACATTGATATGTACTTAAGTTTTTGTCTTGAAAACAGATTGTCATGGACTAATATCTTAGTGTTTTGTTGACAAAATTAGTCTTGCTGTTGCAGATCCTGCTAACCTAGCATTAGCATAAGCATTAGTGTTAGCATTTACAACATTGATATGTACCAGCAAATCCTCACATCGGAAGAGCTGGAACAAGCAAATGGGAAGATTTATTCCTTAAAAACAAGTAGGGGATCCATGTTTTTGAGTCCAGCTTCAAATGTAAAGTCTTAAAGCATCACATGAACTACATTTTTCCACTTGTCAAGAATAAAATTGTGAGGAAATCACCAAAACACACTAAATGTAAATGGTGTAGTAAAAAATGGTCCAATTTAGAGGAAGATCAGCACTGAATCTAATCCCTAAGTATATCAGGCTCAGAAGTGTGTCTCAGTAAAACATAGGCAGTTTTTATGTACAAATGTGATTTAAAATGACCCTTTAAGAGCCCCTGTATCTGTTAAACTAAGGGTGTGACTAATGCTTATTTTCATTATGATTAGGTTTTGTCTGCGAACTGGCCCATCCCAACCTTAACAGCCCAAAATCCCAAAACATACAATTTATAATGAAATAAAACAGAGAAAAGCGGCAAATCCTCACATCAGAGGAGCGGGAAAAAGAAAATGTGAAGATTTATTGTCTAAAAACAATTAGAGGATCCATGTTACTTAGCCCAGCTTCAAATGTAAAGTCTTAAAGCATCACATGACCTGAATGTTTCTAACATGTCAAGAATAAAACTGTGAGAAAGTCCCAAAATCTGAATGTAAAGGTTTAAAAAGAATTCAATTTAGAGGAACATCAGCAAGAAAACTAGTCTCTAAAAGTCAATCAGGATCAAAATCAGGTTTCAGGAGGGTGTATCAGTGAAACACACATCACTCGGTTTAATTATACAAACGTGATGTAAAATGACCCTTTAAGAGCTCCTGTATCTGCATGTTATCCACTGCAGAAATCTAATATCGCGCTCTGGCAGACGTCAACTTGTCCGCACTAAAACACATTAACCTCCTAAACCGAGAACTTTGGTTTCTCCCTCTCAGCTCCTATCATGTCCTCCAGGTCTGGGAGGTTAATCATCACACGACTGTATCTGTTCGGTCCGAGACATCAACTTCAGCTGCGCTTAGCTGACACACAATTGTGGCCATATTGGATTACTCTGTTTTCACCAAACTTGTTTGCCCTCTCCTCTCCCCTCCCTCCTTCCCGTCGGCTCACATTCCCTCCCTCATGCCCCGTCCCCCAGGAAACCAGGGCCTCTGCGCTGCCATAGCGATGAAAGAGAGTGTTCAGCTGGAGGGAGGGGGGACTAGAGGATGACAGTTGCCATGGAAACCTGACCTCACGCTGCCCTCTGCCACTCTGGAGCAGAATCGCCAAAACAAAAGCGCTGGTCATGACGGATGTTGGACTGTCGTACCCCAGTTCATTGATAAAAGGTGGGTGTGGCTCGCTGGCTTTGATTGACCCTCGGTGGGAAATGGAGGAGGACGTGAGCTGCCACGATGCTCCGACAGAAACCCGTTTTAACTTAATGTGGTTTTTATGCTCCGTCAAAACCATTGTGTTTAAAAATCCACTTCCCTTCAAGCCAAATACTGTATGACAACCCATCTGTCTGCGGGACTCCTGTGTTTATCCACATCATACAGCACACATACCCTTTTGTTTTATGGCCTAGTTTTTTCCCAAGACAGAGTTCTGCTCATCCAGAACTGAAAATGCATCTACTTTTACGAGAGCAGAGAAGATTTCGGAGCCAAAACCTCAACAACATGCAAACCGCAAAATTCAAATGACTAACAGCCTCTTCCTGGTGTATCATCATCATCAGCTTTTATCTCTGGTAACAGCTGAGAACTGAGCTGGATCCTGCTGTGATTTTAAGCCATATAACGTGCAAAAAAATTGTCAAGTTCATGCAACCACATGATAGCGCTGCTCTCTGAATGTCACACAAGATGAGCAAATTCTCGCTTTAGATTCTGCATGACATTACACCAAAAGAGCCAGCATTCAATCTCTGCCATTTTCAGTTGTTTTGAAGCATCTCAAGCAGAAAAACAGATATTTCTCCCATTACTCAGTGAGCGCAGATTCTCGTGGAGGAGCGGATTTAAGCTGAATTTCTCTGCAAAAAAATAACTTGAAGACTCCCACAGAAACCAGACAGGCAATAGACTAAGTCTAACCAGTGTTTTAATCGAATGTACTCAGTTCATTTTATGGGCAATCTGCTGTTTAGATTTTCTGTGCAAACAGCTGAGTTGATGAGTGGCAAAACTGAAGGATTACTTCTCTGGGAACCATGAACAGCAACTGCGATTTTCTAGTAATGGATGCAACTCCTGTTTGAGTTAATAAAAGATGGACATAGGAGACTTTTGAGGGAAATGTTGGACCTTATAATGGGATCTGATATTGGTGAGAGAGTCAACAGAAGATTCATCCTCTGGGAACCATGAACAGCAACTGTGATTGTTAAGGAAAGGGTGCAATGTACAATTTAATGAACAATATATTTATTAAAGGAATAAAGGAAAATTTTGAATTTATAATGGCCTCAGATTAGGGCTGGGCGATAAATTTATTTTATCAATTAATTTGACTTTGTGCTTAATGTCGATTTGTTTTAATGAAAATCGATTTTCTCATCAACATCCGCCACCAACGCCTTCCCGCTGGGCTCCCGTAGTTCAGAGTGCCCCCCCCCCCCCCCCCCCCCCCCCCCCCCGCTTGATACACAAACAACATGGCGGCGAGCGGCGCAGATCTAAAGGTGCGTGTCCACTAGATGCGATTTTCCCGCACGGCAACGCACCACATCTGAAAATCGCACGGACGGCGGGCACAACTTGGTCACATGACAGCGCTGAGCAACAGCGGGCTGCTACGTGGTGACGTGAAGGAGCTTTCAGCTGGACAGTCCGGCAGACAAGTCGGATAAACACAGCGGCTTGAAGGTACCAAAATGGCGGCGGAGTAGAAACCACGGTATCGAGAGCTCTCTGTACGACTGCACCACTTTTACAACTCATACGGATTTTATTCCACACCAAATATTGAGATGGACATTAATAAGATACTTAAGCCAGCAAAACTGTCATCACTAATTCCGGGAAAACCTTCATTACCCGAAAAAACCCAGGAAAGCGACCATAACTACTCTGCAATAGACGTAACTCTGCAAGGAAAGCGTGGTCCAGAATCGACGCCGCCAACCCCAAGTAAGAGTAAAGATAAGAAGTCTAAGACCAATGATGATGAAAACGAAGGAACTCAAGCTTCCAACAATGATATTTTAAAAGCAATTTTGGAGCTGGGACAACGAGTGACTGGAATGGAGTCGCAGCTAAGTGATATCAGGGAGCAAAACCGACAGAACGCCGCCATGATAGTTAATCTGACCAAGACAGTGCAGTTCAACTCGGAGGAGTTAGAACAAACTAAAAAGAAAGTTTCTGAACTGGAGAAGATTAACAGTCATTTATTGCAGGAAAACACAGAACTGAAGGAGAAAGTAAATGATCAAAAGCGATATAGCATGAGGTCTTGTCTCAAAGTGAGGGGACTGAAGGAGCAAAAAGATGAAAACCTTAGAATGATTGTCATTCCCATTTTACAGAAAATTGTTCCTGAATTTGCTACCAAGATGGAGCTTGCGGTGGATGTTGTACATAGACTTGGCAAGAAAGAAGATAACCGGACCAGGCATGTCATTATCCGATTTGTGCACAGGCATGTTAGGGATGAAATATGGAGCAGGACCAAAAAGTCACCCATTTGCAAAACGGAAGGCATCACCTTTGCTGAGATGTTAATTCGTGAGGATCTGGAGGCTCGACAACGCAAGTGGCCCTTGGTTGACCAAGCTAGACGAGGGGGACAGCGGGCATATTTTCGTGGACCTCACGTATACATCGAGGGACGACGGGTGGAGGACATGGATCTGCAGACTACCTAAGTAAGACTTTTATAGTGGAGGACCTATGTTAAGAGCAGTCAGAGAGCTCCTATGTGGATGTTTTATTTTCGTTAACAGTACACTTTCAACTTTTTGAGGAGGGTGTGTTCACAGTTCATGTTTAATGTTAAGACTTCTTTTGGTTCGTTAAACGTTAGAGGCTTGAAAGAACTGGTAAAACGAAAAGCATTATTTTTATTTTGTAAAGGGCAAAAACGTCATTGTCTGTTTCTACAAGAGACTCACTCATCGGAAGCTGATGCATCGTTTTGGTCCAATCAATGGGGTGATAAAATCTTGTATAGCCATGGCTCTTCAAGATCTGGAGGAGTCGCGATTTGTTTTAACAATTTTCACGGAGACAACATCACACATCGGACTGATACAGAAGGACACTGGTTGGCGGCCGTGGTTAAAATAGAAGGTTTGTTCCTGATATTGATAAATGTTTATGGATATAACAACAACAGTCAAAATAAGGTAATGCTAGATGATATAACAAATGTGGTAACAGAACTCAAAGGCAGATACCCTTCAGATTACATATTGTGTGGAGGTGATTGGAATGTAACTCCTGATGAGTGGCTCGATAGGTGGCCACCTAGAGTTGGGAGATCCCAGGTTAATGATTTAATTAATACCTTTATGACTGACAACAACTTAACAGATATTTGGAGGAACATTAACCCAGGAGTTAAAGAATATTCATGGTTTAAACCAAATGGCAGTTGTAAATCCAGAATTGATTACTGGTTGGGTACGGATAATATAAGGATCCATACTAAAAAAATTACAATGTCTAAAGCACCTTTATCAGATCACTGTCTCATAGAAATAGAATTAGAATCTACAAATCAAAAAATACATCGAAAAGGTTACTGGAAACTTAATGCGAAACTTTTACAAAATGAAGAATATTGTAATAAAATTAAAGAAGTAATTAATGAGGTCAAGAATGATAAAGAAATTAAAGGTCATATTAATAAATGGGAATTTCTCAAATTTAGAATTAGGGAAACCAGTGTGAAATTTAGTAAAATTCTAGTCCAAAAAAATAAAGAAGCTGAAATTAGGTTGTTGAAAGAAATATATTTCTGCTGTAATAGCACTGACCAATCATCTGAAGATAAAGACAGATTTATGGAATTACAAAATCAACTAGATGCACATTATCTTAACAAAGCACGGGGAGCTTTTGTGAGATCACGAGCAAGGTGGATCGAATCAGGAGAGAAAAATTCGTCGTATTTTTTCAATCTAGAGAAAAGCAGACAACAAAAAAATTGCATTTCTAGTCTTAGAATTGACGAAAGGGAATGCAAAGACCCAAACACTTTAGAAAAAGAAGTATATAGATTTTATTCAGAATTATATTCATCTAAATTCTCAAAAAATGACAGTAATAATCTTTTTCATAATATTAATCATTTAATACCAAAAATTGACTCCTCTTACAAACAGATCTGTGATTCCGAACTAAAAATTGAGGAACTAGATGCTGCTCTGAAGACAATGGCCTTAAATAAATCACCCGGTTCAGCCGGTCTCACAGTCAATTTCTATAAATATTTTTGGGATGATTTACGATTATTATTATTTGAAGCTCTAAAACAATGTATAGACAGGAACGAACTGATGACAAGCATGAAACAGGGAGTAATTACTTTGATTCCAAAACCAGGGAAAGACAAAAGACTCTTAGATAATTTAAGACCTGTTACATTGTTAAATACAGACTATAAAATTTTCTCAGGAACAATTGCAACCAGACTTAAAAAAGGAATAGCAGATATAATTAGTGAGACTCAGTCGGGCTTTATTAAAGGAAGAGTCATTCATAATAATATTAGGCTTGTTATGGATATATTAGATTATAGCGATTTAATTGATGACAATGCTTATATACTCTTCCTTGATTTTTATAAGGCCTTTGATTCTGTTGAACATGAATTTATTTTAGAAACACTTCACAATTTTGGATTTGGAAAAAATTTTAAAAATATTATTCGTATGCTTTCTTCAGATATAAATAGTTGTGTGATAATGGGTCATCATGGGACTTGTAAAAGATTCAATATCGAAAGAGGTATAAGACCAGGATGTGGGAGCTCTCCTTTGTTGTTCATAATGGTTGCAGAAATTCTGTCTATCTTAATTAAGAATAGTGTGATTGAAGGACTGAATATATTAGGCAAAGAAATAATAATAAGTCAGCTGGCTGCCGATACAACCCTGTTTCTTAAAAATGACTCAAATCCCAGTAGCTTTGCAGGTTATCAATATTTTCTCAAAAGCTTCTGGTCTTCAGTTGAATTTGAATAAATGTGAGCTATTAGCATTGAAAGACCAACCTCAACAATCATTATATAACATCAAGGTTAAAAAAGAAGTTAAATACTTAGGTATTATAGTGACCAAAGACAAAATAATTTCTGAAAAATCAAACATCAAAGACAATATGGATAATTGCAAATTATTTTTGAACAGATGGCTGCAAAGAGATTTGTCAATTTTTGGCAGAATATTATTAACAAAAATGGACAGCCTATCAAGATTAATATATCCAGCCTATTCTCTTCCAATTTCGCAACGTTTAATCAAGACTATTAATTCACTAAACTTTAACTTCATTTGGAGAAACAAATACCATTATATAGCAAAACAGGACTTAATCAGATCTTATGAGGATGGAGGTGCAAATGCAATTGATTTTGATTTCATGAATGGAATGTTAAAAATTAAATGGTTAAAATACTGTCTCCAAAACTCACAATCCTTATGATATTACATACCCAACCAAATTTTTACAAAAGTAGGTGGATTTGACTTCCTCTTAAGATGTGATTTTGACCTTAAAAAACTTCCTCTAAAACTTTCAGACTTTTATCAACAAGCTCTTCTGTATTGGAAACTTCTGTTCAAACATAACTTTACACCACACAATACCCCAGTCTGGAATAACCGATACATATTGGTAAATAGAAAATCGCTGTTTATTGAAGAATGGTATTCAAGAGGTGTATGGGCAATTAGCCATTTTCTAGACAATGAAGGTAATATTTTAAATCATACTGATTTCTGTAACAGGTTTAACATTCAATGTACTCAGAAAAGGTTCAAACAAATTGTGAAAGCGCTCCCTGTTTCTCTCCTAGCAATAATCAAACAGGACATAATTTATGCAAAGGTTACACCTTCATTAAGGCAACGTAAGATCAATGGTATTAATTTCCTAAACTTTAAATGTAACAACAAATTCATCAGGAGCTGTTTTCTAAATAGTTGCCTTAATAACTCCCTTAAAAGAGATTATATTTTTAGAAATTTTGAAATAGAAGAAACAAAAAACATTAGATATAAATACTTAACTTCCCCAATCCTGCCAAAAACAAAAGAACTCCAATTCAAAATTATTCATAACATTTATCCAACAAAGGAATTTTTAAAACAAAGATTTAAAATGGATGTAGGCAATTGCAGTTTTTGTGAGAATGAGTGTGAAGACTTGGATCATCTATTCTTCTTATGTGAAACAGTACAAAGATTTTGGCTTGACTTTCAAGAGTGGGTTAATTCTAAAGGATTACAATTAGCAAATTTGACAGTCACAAACATTAAATATGGAATCTTTGATAATAATCATATTAACTTTGGCTTAAATAACCTTATTTTGATTGGCAAACAATATATACACAAATGTCGCTTTTTTAAGACAAAACCCAATATTTCCCACTGGAAAAATGATCTGAAACTTTGGCCAAAATCTTTACATTTGATTAACACAAAACATGCTTCCAAATTAGCTTCCTTTATTGACAATATGTTTGTATAATAGCCCATTTTCATTTTGATTAAGATTTTATTTAAAGCACAAGCCCTCTGTTCTATATTATTATTTTCTTTTGCTTTTGTTTTCTTGAATGTAAAAGACTGTTTTTTGTACCTATTTTGTTTGTATTTGGCCTGAATAAAAAAAAAAAAAAAAAACAGCGGCTTGGCCGCAAATTTTCCCTTTTATTTCAAAAAACACGTCAGCGAAAAGTATTTCTGAAAGCATTTGAGGCGAGAAACAATCTGTTCAGCAGCTGAATCTGTCATCGTTTTAGGTCACCGACGCCTAGTTTAGAAGTTTGAGGACAGTTTAACGATGTGTGGAATCTCTGCACACCACATCTAATTTGCATAAAATAGAAGTCAGCGTACTTTATGCAAATGAGCTGCAGCCCTCTCCAGGTAAACACACCGGATCGCAGCGGGAAACGCACCGCAACCGGAACAGCACGCCACATGCAGCATTTCCAGCTGCGGTCCGGTGTGTTTACCTGGAGAGGGCTGCAGCTTATTTGCATAAAGTAGACTGGACTCCAGCATGCGGAGATTAAGTAGGGGGTAAAAAAAAAATAAAAAATCGGATAAATTGTGAATCGGGATTTTTTGTGAAAAAATCTGAGATTTTTTTTTAGGCCATATCGCCCAGCCCTACCTCAGATGAATGGTAACAGGGTTAACATAAAACTAATACTCTGGGGACCATAATCAATACCAAATTTAAACGTATTTTGAACAAAACATGGTGAGATACAGTGTCTTACTCTCATAAAAAGCAGGATTTCTTTAGTAACAACTCTCAAAAACTAATGAAAACAGATTAACGTTGGATGAACTGCTCTTGGTTTCTGAAATTTATCAATGGAGCTTAGAAAAGCTGAGATGTAACACAAATTCCCTGAATCAAAGACAGACGAGTCAACAGACCAGCAGATCTCACCATCTGCAAACAGAACAACTTCTGGAATGAAAATAAACTTGTCTTTGCTGCTCATTTGTCTTCTTAATCCTACCTTGTTTACTTCTGATTCAATTAGAGATTCATACACATCCCAGAATTACTTTCAATCTCGCCACATGGACTTCTTCGCCTCAAGATTAGTCACATACTCATACAGTATAGGCACTGACACTACCCAAAGAAACCAAGAAATGATAAAAACAACATTCCTTAGAGACAGAAAAGCCCTACATAATGAGGAGAAAAGAGATTGTGGCACTGAAGGACAGCGAACTGACCCCAAAACTGGGCAATATGAGCAACATTTGAAAATCCACCTCTGGTTGTTGATTAACCCCCTAAAAACTAATTTCTGTGCATCAAAATTACATACTCAAAAGCACAAAATTCTGCTCAAACACTGTAGAACTACAATTATAAGTTGTGATATTGGAGTAATTTAGCCAAACGTGTTTGAATCAGAAACCTTTTAGGAAGAAGAATGACACAAAAGGCTCCACCCTGCAACAAGACTGGCTCTTTAAGATTTGTGATGTATGAAATCCTGGACTTGAATCTGTATTTTTGAGACGGTCGTCACCACTCTGCAGTTTCTGGGTGAAAATGCTCAGCTGTGGCGTTGACCAGCATTAAAGTAGTAAAAATCTGATTCCTTGTAACCACACTAATGCAAATTAATGTACTGTGGATGTGATTTTTTTTTTTTAAATAGAATATTTAAGATCTGATGCTATGAAAGACACGGAGAGTTGTGATATATTGAGACAGCCAGTGTCACGATAATATATGGAGAGACGGTGAAGGATTAAACTGAACCCAGCTCTACATAATTTACACAAAAACTAGAATGTTACAGCTCACTTTTGAAGCTGCTGTGGATGGACAAATAAGCTTTGGTTGAACTTTGGTTTATTCTCGTCTTCTGAAGGCTAAACTTAAGTGATGTTCATTCCAAATGACTGACATTATCTTTAACATTAGAGTTTAATAATGTCTGCAATTTGACAGATTTCTTTGTCCAAACCTGTAGCTTAAACTTCAAGTATCAAGTAACTGGATGGTTGCTCCTCCCTGACCGGTACTTTGAAATAAGCCTGTTAGTGAGAATAAGACAGAACACTTGATCTAAAGGTGTGGTCCAGCAGTGACACAGATAAGGTTTCCTATTCATCCCAGCGTCCTACTTCATGGACTCAACCAAGACTCTTCTCTTCGAGCTTAATGTAAAAACACATAATTAGAGTATTAAGTTCATCTGAACACAATAAAGTGTCCTCTGTAAAAACATAACTCTTCGATGGTGGCGGTTTTTGATCAACTTCCTCATCACAATGGTTAATTTCTTTTCATCCTTGTCTTCTATTGTTCCTGGGGAGCCATTGTTACCAACACAGAGGTGTCATTACTCAGGTCTTTTTTTCCCCACACGGAACTCTTTCATTTAATTGATTTCTAAACACACTAAACTGATCTTCATCCAGGTTTAGATTGAATTCAGCAGTGGCTCAGTCCAGTATTCTGTGTGGTCTAACAGTTCTAATGTTGGGCTTCAGGTCTACTGATGCTACTTTTGGATGGTTTTATGTCTTAGTCCAAAGGGAGTGCAAAGTCATTTAACATGTATCATCAATTGAGAGCAAAGATAGTCGTTTCCTCTATGAGGAAGCAAACCTTTCCACATGGGACCACATTTCTGACTGAACTCAACTCATCAACTTACACTATTTATCAATGTAACTTTTACATTTTTACCCCACTGCTTTGTTCTCTGTAAATGATGGTCGGTGACACAGTAATTATGTCATTTCAGTCACTAAAGCAGCATGGTTTGATGGATTGTAATCATGGTCTGTCGGTGAGGCTGAATGATACAAAAAAATAATCACATGGATCATTCCATCTCAAATAATTGCATTTTTTTTAGGAAAATTTCTGTTCGATCGTCTCTAATTTGCCTGAATTTTTATCATAAAATATGAATATTTAGAAAGATTTTAGCCTGATACAGGAGGTCCTTGGTTTACAGCGTCCTCAACCTACCGCGTTTCGTTGTTACGTCGGAACTGGTTACGTGGAACTACTGGCAAGCGGAGTGGACGAATACGTCATCACGCAACGTTATAAGATAACTTTCTTTACATTTGCCAGTTGTACGTCACCTGGGATTGTGCTACATTCGGTAACTTTTTTCCCTTCATTATGGCTCCCAAGTGCAAGTCAGACTCTTCTGATGATAGTTGTACAGTACAAATGTGTAAACTGATTGATATTATGATGCACGTAACAGCTTTGTTTACATTTTTGCCGGTATTTTCCTACAGAGTTGTGTTTCAGTGTGACCTAATGACTGTTTTTGTTATTGCAGTTGTACAAATCTGTAAACTGATCGATATCGTGATGCACGTAATGGCTTTGTTTACATTTTCGACGGAGTTCCGACTTACAGCAAAAATCGACCTACATCACACCGTAGGAACGGAACTCTGACACAAGTCGAGGACCCCCTGTATATCAAATACTTTCTAAGATATTTTATAAAACTGCCCACTGACCTACATAACGAAGTATTTCATATTATAAAGTATTTTATACATTTAGTTTTGTATTATTGTGACATGCAGCTTCTTATGTTTCACAAAATATATCTAAATGACCTCTGCATTATCAATGTTTTTATTAAAATAAGCTCAAAAATGTGATTTTTAATGACGACTTTACTTTTTTTTCCATATTTCAAATCACCCATAATCAGAACATTTTCTATCTACTCATCCAAGATTGCAGATTCTGAATCAGTGATTAGAAATAACAGTAAAAATGTAAGCTTTTTAGATCCTGAGATATTGTTGTTCAAACAGCCTCAAATTTGTGAAAAAAAATGTGTTGAAAGCGGGTCAACAGGCAATTTTTAAAAACATTTTATCTCGGAAAGTATATGAAATATCAAGGTAAAATTTCACAGATACTATTTTAAATATCCATAGTATATGATAAACAAGTTTCAAGTCAATCAGAGATGATTGAGCAGAAGGCCCCTGACGATTTGAGATGGAATAACCCAATTATTTTGAAAAGATATTGTGAGAAGAGCTACAATTTTGGTAGGAATTTGTCAGGTTCATTTGTATTATATATCATATTGTAGAGTCTTAACCATAATATTTGATTTATTCAGGCAAATTAGTAATTTATTTAAAAGTTTATGGTCGTAGCCACAATATTTCAATCACTCAGTAAACTTGGACAATAAATCATTATGTAGGGCTTTAACCGTAATTTAACTGGAATGCCAATCCTTTTCCTCTGCTGGAAACACTTGGCTCAATCTTACTTTTTTTAGATGTGCTGTATAAATTACACTGACTCGACTTGACGTGACTTGATTAAAAGCAATCTAAAAATGATGGTGGGATTTTTTTTTTACCACGGTCTTTAACAAACTAGCATGTTCCCTCATGTCTGAAGAATATGTTTTATGGACTCAAGCATCTCTGCAGCACCACCAATGTTTGATTTAAAATGGAGTGTGGTGACATACTTTACCTCAAGTTCTTGCAGTTTAGAGCGTAACTGTTCAGCCCTATTTGTAAGTTTAAACTCTCTATACTATGCTGGTCCAAACTAAACCGATACCACTGCATGGATTAACTTGAAATTTAGTACAAAACGCTAAACTGATGACACCTGCAATAACTGTGGTGACTGCGAGTCTCAATTTTCCACCAAGAAGAACTCAGTCAGTACCTAGTTTTGAGACAAAAACACTGCAAATTCAACGCAACTCCCATCGGCACTAGCCGTAACTGTCAGCATTTAGCTTAAAGAAACAATGCCCAAGTACAGGCCCACACAGTCACTAAACATATTTGCAGAAACAGTCAAATTTAGCCTAAAATACACCAGAATCAACATTTTAAAAAATTGTGTGTATTAATTGAATGTAAACTTAGCATATATAGCATGTAAAACAACAGTTTGACCTAAAATAATTCCCATTTCAGACAAAGGGTGAACAATACAAATTTACATGACTAAAGGAAGTAAAAAGAATGAACAGCCATTGGTGGCGGTCAAGACCTTA
This sequence comes from Amphiprion ocellaris, assembly GCF_022539595.1. Classification (NCBI taxonomy): domain Eukaryota; kingdom Metazoa; phylum Chordata; class Actinopteri; family Pomacentridae; genus Amphiprion; species Amphiprion ocellaris. Next base: position 27,732,954 of record NC_072775.1, read on the forward strand.
AAATATCAAACCGAAGAATTTCCTTTGAGCAAACACTCAAGGAACGTGGAGAGGAAAAACTCCCCTTTAAAACAGTAAAAAAAAACACCAGCAGAACCAGGCTCAGGGAAGGCAGACGTCTGCCTCGACTGGTTTGGGTGAGGTGAGAGGAAAACTAAGCAGTGAGGAGCACCACATTATTAGAAAAAGATTAAATCAGACACTAGGCTTGTAATTGTGCAAGCAAACCTAAACTATCAGAAATATTACAGAATGGATGATTTTGGAGGAGTCAATAACAGCTGCAGCCCTGCTAAAAAAAAAACCTTGACATCAATGTGTTTTGAATGGAAAACTGGGTTGACCTTAGACTTAATCTTGTTTAGTGATGCTATGATCAGATATTTCCTGGTTTAGATCAGTGGTTCTGTGTCTAAAAAATGGACGCAATTTACACTAACCAATATCTACCAAGCACATCTGAGAATTCATTCATGTGTCCATTTTCCCCGTTAAAAATGCTGTTTCTCATCTACTTTTATGCATTTTGTACTTGCACCACATACACTACCGCTCAAACGTTTGTTGTCACTTAGAAATGTCCTTATTTTTGAAAAAAAAGCAGTTTTTTCAAGATAGCATTAAATTAATCACAAATACAGTCTAGACATTGTTAATGTGGTAAGTGACTATTGTAGCTGGAAACAGCTGATTTTTAATGGAATATCTCCATAGGGGTACAGAGGAACATTTCTAGCAACCATCACTCCTGTGTTCTAATGCTACATTGTGGTAGCTAATGGTGTTGAAAGGCTAACTTTTGAACGGTAGTGTAGCTTTTCCTTGCAAACATTCTAAATGTCATTATTAAGGCCTATTTTTTCCTGCTCCTGATAATAAAATCATTAAAAACACTCAAAAAGCAAAACCCTCAACCAGTTATTTAGCTCTAAGCATGCAGTACGAGTCGCTGAGTGTTCAAAACAAGCACATGTAAGATTTTACAGCCCCTATCTTCCCACAGGCGAAAAGAAATGAAGCTGTCATTAAACATTTCCAAGCTGCTGGCTCTGGGACAGCAGCTGTCAGGGTGGGAAAAGCGAGCCGGGACATCTCTGAAATGACCAGCTCTGCTTCAACGACCATCTGAGGCCTGATGTGCCAACTGTGAAAATAAGAGTCTGAACACACAGAATCCAACAGAGGAGGAAGCTCATCGGTGTGACGAAGCCACACACACGCTCCTAACACCCCAACAACCACCCACGGTTGCCTGCCCAACACCAGTAAAACCAGCGAGAAGCAGGACAACTGCTACTGTCAGCGCCGGTGCGCACATGGCCGGCGGACTGCAACAGGTGTGTGTTTGCAGATCTAACAGGGTGTGGTTCAGTCAACAGGCCTGGATTCAAACAGACCAATGCCACATGCATTAGTCTTCAAGTCCAAACAAAGTGTTGCAGAGAGAGGAAGTGGCTGAGATGAGATGGATGTGATTGGGTTTCAAAGCCACAGGTGGCAGCTAATGACATTACTGATTAATCTGATGATTATTATGCACTTTGTTGGGCCTACAAAATGTCAGAAGTTGCTTGTCTCAACTGTCCTGAGAGCCAAAAACTCAAAGATAATAAATCTAGTATCATAAATTACAGAGTACAACAGAAAAAAATCCAAATTTGTGGAACTGGAATCAGTAGGTTTTGCCCATTCTTGCCAAAGAAATACTGAAACATCTCAATCATTCTAAAAGATCAACAGATGTTTTCACTTGAAACTATGTTCTACCAAAAATACAAAAGTGTGAAAACTGTCCACCTAGGTACGATTGATCCCAAATGTCGTGTTCATATTTTAAGTTATCTTTAAAAGAGTAGATCAGTTGATGAGTTAAATGACAGAAGCCCAGCTGATTCATTGCTTAAGTATGTCATGCACTCAAAAAATTAGATTTTTTTTTTGTTAAATTTAGCATCCAAAATGTTATTATTAGTGTTTTATATTTAATATTTTTAAGTTGCCAAACTGAACAAGCCATCTGAAGCTGTCCTTGGTCTTCTAGAGCAGTTTTTGGTGTTTCACAAACTACAAGATTTACAAGAAATTTTTAAAAAATCCACTTATTCAGTTAAAAACAAAAGTAAAAACAAGACAGCAGATGTACTTCTAGATAAACAAGCATCATTAGAAACATTTTACCAAGTCTGCTTTTAGAAAATAAGGAGAAATGTTTGCTTATAACATTTGGCAGCTTTTAGTTTGTATATTAAGTCTGACTTTAAACAACTGTTTTCCTGTTATAATGTTGGTTTTACAGGGTTTAAATTTCTGTTATGTGTTAAAAAATAAAAACCACAAAGCTACCTTGGAAGAAAAAGAGGAGAAATTCTGTTTCTCTTTCTCTGATTATTGTGAACTGAATCATTAAGCATAAAGACATGTAGGAAGGGCTCAAATAACTGGTGATTTAGTCAATTTTCACAGCAACAGAACTTTAATTTGCAACAATTTTAAACATTAGTAAATAGTTTATCTTACTTATGAAGGAAAATGTGGACGTTTTCCAGATTTCAGCTTCTCAAATGTGAAGATTTGATGCTTTTATCAGTTTTATGACATTGAAAACTGAATACATTTGAGGTCAAGACTACAACTTGGACCAAAAAAAAGAATTTTTAGACATTATTAATGGATTCTGGTTGGAAATTCTTGACATTTTATACACTTAATTTCAAAAATTGAGGCCCTACCAGACAGTATTAATCATTAATTAACTCAATCACAACAATTCTGTTAATAAATCATGTTCATTGCAATTTGTATTAGTCTTACTGATCATTTTCTTGATCTTCTATAGTGTCACTATGATTATTCCTGTAAAATCTCTGCTTCTGTCCATTCACACTGACCCTCTGCTATGTTTATGTCCAGTTTTATCACTCAAACATCCCACTGGAGCCAGTTTACAGTCATTCTGAGCCACTTTTTTTTTATCCCTCACAAAGCACACTGAGGGTATAAAACAGGTTTTCTAGCCCTGGTCTCTTTCTTTCCACTGTGTAGTGGAGTTTATAAACCCAGCAGGTATTTGAAACCCTCGCTGGGGAAATCAGGGCCTGTTTTGTGCTGCAGCAACATTCTCCTGCTGCACTTTGAATTTCTGGCTGTTTGGACACATTTGCTCGCCGCCGATATGGATCAGGAGTCGACCTGCATCAATAATTCACCAATATTCCACATGCACAATGGGCCAACTTACTGTGAGGAGTCGCAGTATTTAGGGCGAATCTACAGAGTTGTGCGACCTACAAAAAATGAGACAGGAGGCTTGTTGTAGACAGGCAGGACAATGGGAGACTCCCAGGCCTCACCGGCCGCGTCCTGATGCCAAACGATCCCACTGTACGTTTCCTTTCTTCCCTCCTTTTCTCCTCCTCTCACTGTAAATGAATGGACGAACTGAAATTCCCAGCAGTCTTCCACGGCGGACAGAATTCAAACCAGCGGCCTACAATCAAACGGACTGATTCGCTCTGGGCGCATCAGTCCGTTTTTACCTCCGAGTTATATTCACTCACTGCGCCTCTCTTCGTCTAGAACCGGAGCTACGTGGCCTCGGTGTGGACAACAATAGGGCCGATGAGGGTCCTAAACTTCCCTGTGGCTTGAAAAAAAAAGAAAAGGACCATCGCGTCCTCTCGACTATTGTTTGGGGAAACCGGAGATCTCCGGCGACCCAAATCCTCCCCGTTCCGCTCCGTCCGCCTTTTACGCAGCGCACATGCACCCACAGCACCACTGGACACATTTCTACACATTTTCCAGTGAAAAGTACTACTTACTTATTCCAGATTGTCCATTCAGGTATTTTCTCACGTTCCACTTTCTTTCCACTCAGCCGTAGCACTGTGCGCCCCGCCTCCGCTCCAGTTTGGCCCCTCCTCTGGTTCCCCTGGGGGCCAAAGGCCTGCGAAGCACTGGAGAAGGGTATGTCTGCACAGCCGGAGGCTGCACGGAGAGGGCTGCCCCGAGAGCCCTCTCCGTGCAGCCCTCTCCGTGCAGCCTCCGGCACTGCAGATGCATACTATTGGCTTCATCAACCACGCGGTTATTACTACACTGTGATATTTGTGATATTTGTGTGTGTGTGTGTGTGTGTGTGTGTGTGTGTGTGTGTGTGTGTGTGTGTGTGTGTGTGTGTGTGTGTGTGTGTGTGTGTGTGTGTGTGTGTGTGTGTGTGTGTGTGAGTGTGAGAGACAGAAAAACGTCACAAAACAAGCTGGTTCTTACAGCAGAAGAGCAGATTATGGAGCTACTACTTGGAAAAATACCCCACAAAACATCATCACAGAGCTTTGAAAGCACATTTTAATATAGAATATAATATTATTTAGACAAAATAATAATTTTATTAACTAAAGAAATACTGATTAAGACTTCTCATATGCAACAATGGTTAAAAATGAAGGCTTTCTAATAAAAACATCTATTTGACATATTAAAAACATACTTTAAATAAGTATATTTTAACTAAATTCAAAGTTTTACCATATTTATATCAAATTATTAAAAATGCTTTCAAGATTTAAATCTATACTAGATTACACTATACTGGATTGACTCTCTACTACATCTCCAGCTATATATAAAATCCAAAATAAATGCAGAATTTATACATTTAGCCCCAAATACATTATTTGTAGATTTGTAACAGCTGCTTAAATCTTACTGGATTTACTTATATAATGTCAGCCAGAGTCTATGAGCTTTATAGAGCTTAACTTGAAGACTTTTAACATAATTTTACACCATAATCCTGTTTTTAACAAGCTATAAAACCACATAAATCTTCAAAACAAAATGGGATTTTCCATTACACTGTATAATGGATGGTGATACTTTGATTTACTTAATGTTGTCTTATATCCTCCTAGAATGAGGAGAACCTCTAAGGAACTTTGGGCATATTAAAGAAACCCTGCTTGCTTGACAGTTCCCGGAGGAACTTTTAACAGCTCAGTTCAGGGAAGAGTTTACTGGAGGAACTGGAGGTTCCTGTAGAATTAGCTGTAGGTCTACCTCTTTACACCTGCATTTGCTCCATTTGTTATATTTTTTAAAATGTAGTTTCATTGTAATTGCATGCACTGCAATATAATCAGCAAAGAAAAATGAGGCTAACAGCATTATAGTGCTTTATTTTAGATTTTAGTCCAACATATGTAAATATATAGGAGTCATTTTATTTAACACAACAAAAGAAACATAAAAAAAATAACTTTAAGTTGTAGTTTTTTGGCAACAGTGTTGGAGAAATTACCAAATGCAAGTTTTACACACTAGTTTTGTATATTTTAACAAATTAGGATCTAGTTTGACTTTGTGCCAACAGATTTGGATTCAAATGACACTAATATCAAGGTTCCCATTTTTCTAAATTTTAAAAAACACATTTTTGATGATGTTGGGTTCATAAAATCCACTAGGACAACAAAAATAATAACAATTAAAGCTGCAAGCAGTGTTGGATGGGTCCTCACATCCTTGATGGTCGGCAAATCCAAGCATGTCTTCCAGGTGGTGCTGCAACCGAGAATGTATGTCGTCCTATGGATGTGATGAGGGCCGGACTCTGATCACACGTAAAGTTTCAGGCAAAGTGGAGCAAGTGCAGGGTAGTTATACATCATTTCCTGTCCATCCACCAGGTGGCGCTATCACTCTGACTGTATATCGGTCTACGGATGTCTTCAAATCTGGACTCTAATCTCACATGTAAAGTTTGAGGTATATTGAAACATGCAGAGGATAGTTACACAGTAGTTGATGTTTCATGGTGAAGCATCAAAATTCTGGACACTGCCATGGCCACGCCCTCAGACTTATAATGAAAATTTTGATAACTTTTCATCACAAGTACCTGTAGTACATACTGGTAAAATTTGAGATCTCTTGGAGTTACCCCCTAAGAGGAGTTCGTTCTCGAAAATGAAAAAAATCATCAAAATTCTGACAATTAATCCAAGATGGCGGACTTCCTGTTGGGTTTAGGGTATGACTGCAGGAGGATTTTTTGTGCACCCCGATGTCCTCTATGTGCCTCCCAAATTTCGTGGATGTAGGTTAAACACAGTTCAGGGGCTGTTTGTTAAAAATGTTGTAGGGGGCACTATAGCACATGCAGCGCTAAGATGCATACAGTGTCCTTCCATTCACTGATGGTGATGTGTGTGGTAATTTTGGTGAGCGTTGGAGTATTCCTAACCTGTCAAAAAATACTTTGTCTGTCACAAAAATATTTGGTTGCCACGGCAACAGCTTGCCATTAAATGTCAAAGCCTTCACAGTGTGGGATTGTCAAGAGGTGAACACTTGGCTGACCAATTTCAAGCATTGTATCACAAATCTTGGGGCCATAGTACCTGAAAATATAATGTCTTAAACTTACTATTACCAACAGGTGGCGCTATGACTTTTTCAGAATTTATGAGTGTGGATGTCTTCAGACTGGACCTGTTGTCCATCATGTGAAGTTTGGGCCAGATTGGACTATGTGCAGCTGAGATATAAATAATTTAATTTTCATGGCAAAACATCAAACTGTTTGATAACTTTCATCAGGAAGGACTGTTGCATATATTCGCCAAATTTGAGGTCTCTCAGACTTACCCCCTAGGAGGAGTTCATCTCAACAAATTTCACAGCTAATTCAAAATGGCCGACTTCCTGTTGGGTTTACAATATGGCCGTAATGTACTTTTTTTGAGTCCTGATGTGCTACATATGCCTATAAAACAGGGGTGTCAAACTCAGTTGCACCGGGGGCCAAAACTCAAAGCACACTTTAGGTCGTGGGCTGAACAGGATAAACATTTATTGAACACACTAAAAGTAAATGTTTTCTGAACATGAATAAGAATTAAAAACAGACAGCAATATCATTCAACAATAAATAAACTTAAACTTTATATAACTTAAAATGCTTTGCTCTCTATAAAAATATTGCTTGTCAAAATTATAAAAGTTACAACTATGAACATGCTGCAAAAAACATGAAAAAATGAAATAAAAATTATGCTTTTCCACAAAAGTAAAAATAACAAATCAAAACATTCAGTTTTCTTTGCTCTTGGGCCATTTTAGAAAAATAAACTTAAACTTTAAATATCTAAATATTTCTGCTCTCCACAAAAATGTTCTTGTCAAAATCATACAAATTCAAAATATGAGCATGGTCCAAAAAACCCTGGAAATATAAATAAAATTTGTGCTTTCCAGCAAAAAAAATAAAAATAATAAATCAAAACATTCAGTTTTCTTTGCTCTTATGCTTTGCTCTTCTTTGCTGGATGCTTGGCATCTCTTCTTGGCAACAAGTTCGTTTACGTTTGGTGCAAGGTTCTGTGTTGTGGAGATTCTCAGGATGGAGTGCAGGTGTTCATCAGTGAGACGACTCCTGTGTGCTGTTTTGTTAATCTTCATCACTGACAACAGCTTCTCACACAGGTATGTGCTGCCAAACATGCACAAGGTTCGAGCTGCATGTAGACGGAGCTGAGGCATTGCTTCATGAATGGAGCGAATAAACTATGCGGGCCCTGCAGTGTCGTACTTTGCCTTTAGTGTCCCATTACACTGCAGCTCTATCAGCTCCATCTGAATCTGTACAGGTGCAGCTTCCACGTCGACAGCAAATGGGTTGCGAAGCAGCTCGAAATTCCTTTTTTGTGCTTCAAAGTCTCGAAAGCGCCGTGAGAACTCAGTGCGCAGTGCACTCAGTTTATCAGCAAAGTGCGCATTAGGAAACATCATTGCACCAACTTGGTTCAACATTACTTAGCAACAGGGAAAATGAGGCAAGTTGCACTGATGCATCTGTGTCTCCCAGAAGAGCAGCTTCACTTGAAATGCCTTCACTGCATCTTACATGTCAGTGATCATGCGGTCACGTCCCTGGAGCTGAAGGTTCAAGGCGCTGAGATGAGCTGTTATGTCAGCCAGAAACACCAACTCACATTTCCACTTCTTGTCCCGCAAAACTGTGGAGTCTTTTCCTTTACTGTCCATGAACTGACAAATTTCCTTGTGTAGCTCATAAACTCTGTTGAGAATCTTTCCTCGACTCAGCCAACGCACCTCTGTATGATAAGGAATGTCGGCAAACTCTGAATATATTTCTCACATAAAAGACTGAAATTTCCGGTGGTTCAAAGCTTTAGCTCGGATAAAGTTTACAGTTTGCGTTACAGTGCTCATTCAATGTTCCATTTTTAACACTTTACCACACAGCGTTTCCTGATGTATGATGCAGTGATATGCTGTCAACTCACCAGTACAGTTCTCCTCCTGCATCTTTACTTGCATCCTCCCCACAAGCCCACTTTTTTCACCGCATATCGCCGGTGCTCCATCTGTTGTAAGTCCAACAAGTTTGTCCCAGGGCAGTTTCATGCCGGTTACACTTTGACATACGTTTTCAAAAATGTCTTTTCCTGTCATTGTCCCGTGCATCGATTTAATGTCCAATATTTCCTCTGTCCACTCCACGGATGAAGATGGCTGGCTGTGCAGTGTCTGTCATGTCAATACTTTCATCCACAGCAAGACAGTATGCAATAAAGTCTTTGCTTCTTTCAGTCAACTGTGTTCTTAAATCAGTGGCCATCTCACAAACCCGATCAGCAACTGTATTTCTACTCAGGCTTACATTTGCCAACATCTGCTTTTTGTCTGGACACAAGATGTCGCACACCTTCAGCATACAGTTCTTCAGAAACTCTCCCTCGGTAAATGGCCGGCCGGATTTGGCCATCTCTTCTGCCACAATAAAGCTTGCTTTGACAGCAGCTTCACTTTGTGTTTTTGCTCTGGTGAAAAACGTCTGCTGAGATGTCAGATTCTTCTTTAACTCTTCTACTTTCTGTAGCTTCTGGTCTGCATTCAGGTTTTTCAGCTTGCCTTGATGTTTTGTCTCGAAGTGCCGTCTCAGTTTAAATTCCTTAATTACAGCCACATTATCTCCACAAATAAGACACACAGGTTCACCGGCAATGTCAATAAACATATACTCAACCTCCCATCGGTTTTGAAAGGCTCCGTTTTCAGAATCAACTTTTCTTTTCGCCATTGTTAAGGGCTAGCTTTGACGTTACAATAGTGTTGCAGACAGTAACAGACGCTTGACTTGAATGACGCGGGAATGTTCCCAGGTAACCTATCATTCGGCAAGGTGGCCATTAATAACAATAATAATAGATCAATGTAAAATGATCTCGCGGGCCGGATATAATTGTATTACGGGCCAGATATGGCCCGTGGGCCTTGAGTTTGACACATATGCTATAAAATTTTGTAGCTGTAGATGAAACCCCTTGCGAGTTGGGTTAGTAGCCACAGTTTGCAATTTTGTAGGGGGCGCTATGGAACCATTTTGGCACACACATGTGCAAGTTCCATAAAATATCAAATTTTTCGCCAATTGTGATGTGTGTGCAAAATTGCACGCATTTTCAAGTACGTTAACACCACCAAAAGTGTGTTTCTCCCATCCTAAAAAGAAAGTAATATAAAAAAATAAAAATTAAAGCTGGAAGCAGCGTTGAATGGGTCCTCACATCCTTGCTGGTCGGCGAATCCAAGCATGTCCAACAGGTGGTGCTGCGACAGAGAGTGTATGCTATGAATGTGATGAGGGCCGGACTCTGATCACATTTGTAAAGTTTCAGGCAGATTGGTGCATGTACGGGCTCGAAATGAAGCATTTCCTGTCCATCCACCAGGTGGTGCTGCAACTGAAAGTGTATATTGGCCTATTGACGTGATCAGGATTGGACTCTGATCCATCCATCCATCCATCCATCCATCTTCTACCGCTGGTCCGGGTCGGGTCGCGGGGGCAGCAGCTTTAGGAGGGAAGCCCAGACCTCCCTCTCCCCGGCCACATCATCTAGCTCCTCCCGGGGGACCCCAAGGCGTTCCCAGGCCAGCTGGGAGACATAGTCTCTCCAGCGTGTCCTGGGTCTTCCCCGGGGCCTCCTCCCGGTGGGACGTGCCCTCACCGGGGAGGCGTCCGGGGGGCATCCTAATTAGATGCCCGAGCCACCTCATCTGGCTCCTCTCTACGCGGAGGAGCAGTGGCTCTACTCTGAGATCCTCCCGGATGGCCGAGCTTCTCACCCTATCTCTAAGGGAGAGCCCAGCCACCCTGCGGAGGAAACTCATTTCAGCCGCTTGTACCCGCGATCTTGTTCTTTCGGTCACTACCCAAAGCTCGTGACCATAGGTGAGGGTAGGAACGTAGATCGACCGGTAAATTGAGAGCTTCGCCTTTCGGCTCAGCTCCCTCTTTACCATGACGGACCTGTACAGCGCCCACATTACTGCGGAGGCCGCAGCAATCCGCCGGTCGATCTCTCGCTCCATCCTTCCCTCACTCGTGAACAAGACCCCGAGGTACTTAAACTCCTCCACTTGGGGCACGACCTCATCCCTGACCCGGAGAGTGCACTCCACCCTTTTCCGGCTGAGGACCATGGACTCGGATTTGGAGGTGCTGATCCTCATCCCAACCGCTTCACACTCGGTTGCGAACCGATCCAGTGAGAGTCGGAGGTCCTGGCATGATGAAGCCAACAGGACCACATCATCCGCGAAAAGCAGTGACGGAATCCTGAGGTCACCAAACCGGACCCCCTCAACACCCTGGCTGCACCTAGATATTCTGTCCATAAAAATTATGAACAGAATCGGTGACAAAGGGCAGCCCTGGCGGAGTCCAACTCTCACTGGAAACGAGTTCGACTTATTGCCGGAGATGCGGACCAAGCTCTGGCACCAGTCATACAGGGAACGGACAGCCTGTATTAGGTGGTCCGTTACCCCGTACTCCCGGAGCACTCCCCAGAGGATTCCCCGAGGGACACGGTCGAAAGCCTTCTCCAGATCCACAAAACACATGTGGACTGGTTGGGCAAACTCCCATGCACCCTCAAGGACCCTGCTGAGGGTGTAGAGCTGGTCCACAGTTCCACGGCCGGGACGAAAACCGCATTGCTCCTCCTGAATCCGAGGTTCGACTATCCGGCGGACCCTCCTCTCCAGTACCCCTGAATAGACCTTCCCGGGGAGGCTGAGGAGTGTGATCCCCCTATAGTTGGAACACACCCTCCGGTCCCCCTTTTTGAAAAGAGGGACCACCACCCCAGTCTGCCAATTCAGAGGCACTGCCCCCGATGTCCACGCGATGTTGCAGAGACGTGTCAACCAGGACAGCCCCACAACATCCAGGGCCTTGAGGAACTCCGGGCGAATCTCATCCACCCCCGGGGCCTTGCCACCGAGGAGCTTTTTAACTACCTCAGCGACTTCGACCCCAGAGATGGGAGAATCTACGCCCGAGACCCCAGGCCCCGCTTCTGAATCAGAAGGCTTGTCGGTGGGATTGAGGAGGTCTTCGAAGTATTCCTTCCACCGATTCACAACGTCCCGAGTTGAGGTCAGCAGTGCACCATCCCCACTATAGACAGTGTTGACAGTGCACTGCTTTCCCCCCCTGAGACGCCGGATGGTGGACCAGAATCTCTTCGAAGCCGTCCGGAAGTCGTTTTCCATGGCCTCGCCAAACTCCTCCCATACCTGAGTTTTTGCCTCGGCGACAGCCGCAGCCGCAGCCCGCTTGGCCAGCCGATACCCGTCAGCTGCCTCCGGAGTCCCACAGGCCAAAAAGGCCCGGTAGGACTCCTTCTTCAGCTTGACGGCATCCCTTACCGCCGGTGTCCACCAACGGGTTCGGGGATTGCCGCCGGGACAGGCACCGACCACCTTACGGCCATAGCAACGATAGGCCGCCTCAGCAATGGAGGCACGGAACATGGTCCACTCGGACTCAATGTCCCCCACCTCCCTCAGGACATGGTTGAAGTTTGACCGGAGGTGGGAGTTGAAACTCCTTCTGACAGGGGACTCCACCAGACGTTCCCAGCACACCCTCACGATCCGTTTGGGTCTGCCAGGTCTGACTGGCATCCTCCCCCACCATCGGAGACAACTCACCACCATGGTGATCGGTTGACAGCTCCGCCCCTCTCTTCACCCGAGTGTCCAGGACATGCGGCCGCAAGTCTGACGATACGACAACAAAGTCGATCATTGAACTGTGGCCTAGGGTGTCCTGGTGCCAAGTGCACATATGGACACCCTTATGCCTGAACATGGTGTTCGTTATGGACAATCTGTGACGAGCACAGAAGTCCAATAACAGAACACCGCTCGGGTTCAGATCGGGGGGGGCCGTTCCTCCCAATCACGCCTCTCCAGGTCTCACTGTCATTGCCAACGTGAGCGTTGAAGTCCCCCAGCAGAACTATGGAATCCCCAGAAGGGGCGCTCTCCAGCAACCCCTCCAGGGATTCCAGAAAGGATACTCCAAACTGCTGTTCGGCCCGTAGGCGCAAACAACAGTAAGGAACCGTCCCCCCACCTGAAGGCGAAGGGAGGCCACCCTCTCATCCACCGGGGTAAACTTCAACACACAGTCACCGAGCCGAGGCGCAATGAGTATTGACACCCCTGCTCGGCGCCTCTCACCATTGGCAACTCCAGAGTGGAAGAGTGGACTCTGATCACACATGTAAAGTTTCAGGATGACTGGAGCATGTACAGGCTAGTTATACAGCATTTCCTGTCCATCCAACAGGTGGCGTGATCACTCTGACTGTATATTGGTCTATGGATGTCTTCAAAGCTGGACTCTGGTCACACATGTAAAATTTCATACAGATCGGAGCATGCAGAGGGTAGTTACACAGCAGTTGATGTTTCATGGCGAAGCATCAAAATTCTGGAGGCTGTGTGACGCCATGACTTTTTCAGAATTTATGAGTGTGGATGTCTTCAGACTGGACCTGTTGTCCAGCATGTGAAGTTTGGGCCAGACTGCATCATGTACAGCAGAGATATAAATAATTAAATTTTCATGGCGAAACATCAAAAGTCGCCGCACCGCCACAGACACGCCCTTTGACTTAAACTGAAAATTTTGATAATTTTTGATCATTAAGGCCTGCTGTATGTACTGGTCGAATTTGAGGTGAATTGGGAGTTACGTCCTAGGAGAAGTTCGCTCTAGAAAAAAATCAAAAATGGGCAAAATCTGACATTCAATGCAAAATAGTGCACCTTCTGTTGGGTTTAGGGTATGGGTCCTTGAGGCTTTTTTGTTTACCCTGACATGTTAAACATCCCTCCCAAATTTCATGCCTGTAGGCCACACATGGTTCAGGGGCTGAACTGCAGGTGGCACTATAGAGCCATTTTGCCACACACATGCGCAATTCCAATAAAATAAAAAAAATTTCACCACTTCTGATTTTTCTACAAATTTTCATTTTTTGAGCATGTTCAGGCCCTCAAAAATGCGATCATTTCGGCCAGAAAATAATAATAATAATAAACCTAAGGGTTTCAATAGGGGGGCTGCACAGTGGTGTCGTGGTTAGCACTTTCGCCTTGCAGCAAGAAGGTCCCTGGTTCGCGTCCCGGCTTTCCCGGGATCTTTCTGCATGGAGTTTGCATGTTCTCCCTGTGCATGCGTGGGTTTTCTCCGGGTACTCCGGCTTCCTCCCACAGTCCAAAAATATGCTGAGGTTAATTGATCATTCTAAATTGCCCGTAGGTGTGAATGTGTGAGTGCTTGTTTGTCTATATATGTAGCCCTGCGACAGACTGGCGATCTGTCTAGGGTGTCCCCTGCCTTCGCCCGAGTCAGCTGAGATAGGCTCCAGCCCCCCCCCCCCGCGACCCTAGTGAGGATTAAGCGGTGTATAGATAATGGATGGATGGGTTTCAATAGGGTCCTATGCACCTTGGTGCTCGGACCCTAATGAGCTCCAAATTTAACCCCAAACCCTACAAAATGGTTCCTTAATGAGCTTTCTGATGCGCCTCTACTTCTAAGAGTGTAGTTTCACATGTTCTTATTCTATTTCAGCTACTTCTGTGCCTGTTATTCCCTTCTTTCTTGGTTTAAGTGAGGTTTTTTGTGAGGTATCAGTAAAGTTTCTTTAATCTTCATTTAATAACCATACAGTAGTGTTTTTCTGCCTGTTGTCTTCACTTTATAGTGAAATATACATGCTTTAGAAGAGAAAAAAATTACATTTACAACCCACTGAACAAATATCCTCCCTTTAAAATAACATTAAACCTTTCTCCATACAGTTCAAGCATTTGCATGATTCTAGACGTTCTGTAGTAAGATTAAGGTGATTAAACTTTCAAGAACATGACTTGTACACAGAAGTAACACAAAGCATGAATTCTTCTCCATGTGATGATGGGTTGCAGGTTGACGGATTCCTTTTAAGGATTTTTTAAGATAAAAACTTTTAAGAGCCACTGATTTAGACTTCCCCGTGGTTTGCAAATGACCATTTATATATCCAAAGTAACGCTGGATGTTCGTCCTGTCAGTGATTTAGCTGCTTTGCTAAAAGTGGTAAATAATAAACAGATATTTAAACACTTCAAACACCATAAACATCTCTAAAACACGGTTACTCTTGTATTACTCATGTTTACAGTGAAGAAGCCTTCATCAGAGAGCCATCCAAGTTACACTTTTGGTTAAAAGTGTCTATAGTGTATGATTTTCCTTGCTGCAACATGTGGTTTTTATTATGAATTATAACTTGTTTTCCATAAAACTGAGGATGGTATCACTCCTGTGTTGTTCTGATGAAGCCTGCTTTAAGAAAATGTGTCAGAATAAGAAATGAAATAGTGCAGTGACAAAAAAAGTGTACCATTATGTTGAGTTTAAACCACCAGTCAGGTTGTCTAATGTAGTAAGTTGTACGTGCTCACCCTGTCACAGCTTGGTTCAAAGGCTGCAACAAAACAAGGAGACAATAACAGAGCGGTGACTAAAAATGGACTTATTGCAACGCAAATAACCAAACTGGTGCCATAAAGACAGCAAACAAAAACCCAAAACCATGCGGCTGGAGCTCCAGGAGGAAGCATCTCCTGTCAGAGGGGGCTGACTTGACTGGAGTGAGGGAGGTTTTAAGTAGTTGAGCCACTTGATCCCAGGTGTGACTCAATCAGCTGACAATCCTGACTCTGGAAAGACACAACAGGAATACCTAGTGTCCAGGTGGACGGTCGTCACAACCCTTAATATGTAAATTATTTCAGTAAATCTGTATAATATATGTAAATGCTAGTTTTTGCATTAATATTTAACATTAATCATATTTTTTTAAGATTGAAAAGCACTTTGATTTAACGGTAATTTGGCTTGACATGACAAAGAATTATAATTTTTGATTATAGAGTGCTGTTACTCAGTCGATTTATTTCATTTTCAGGTTCTTTCGGCTCTTTTTAGCACAATTCAACATTTTATTTTCAGTTTTATACTCAAAGCACTGTGAGAGAAAATGTTGGAAAAGAAGCAATGTTTATTTCTTGCATCAACGCATCAAACCTGGTCTTTGAACATCTGACAACAGAATTAAAACCTCGTGTGCCATCACATTTCTAAAAGGAGCCATCATTAAAAGAAAACCTTGTGGAAAAAAAAGGTACGAACCAAAAAGAGTGCACACTCAGAGTACCAGCACTTTTTCAGTGCCAAAACTCCTCTAATTTCATTCCAAATTTTACATTTTTCAGTGATAGTTTTTTTTTGGCAGCTGAGAAGGAATAAAGTGTTTGCCAGCGACGCCAGACTCTTGCAAAAAATTCTTCTCCACTGAAATATCACAATATGTGAAACTGGAGCGGGTCCACAACTACATACACATATGTGTTTTTTTTTTTTTTTAGAGCTTCCAAGGAGCTTATACTTCACTGCACATTTCCAGATTTTGCAAAAAAAACTTTAAATTTCACTACTTGTTCACTGACTCAGAAAGTGGTTTCTTATCATTAGAACTGATTGATAAGTTAACTACATCGACAGAGAAGACGCTACAGTATTGCACATACCATCGCAATCCTCACACGCGCGTACACAATCACACGCTTACTCGGTCACATTTACATATTCAAAGTCACACACACACTCAAAATAATGCTCCATGTTTAGTGCCTATCCCATGACACAGTAAACAAAACATTCTCTGATAACAAAAAGGGAAAAAAATTAACTGAAACAGAAGAAATATTAACATCTCTTTCCACTAGCAGGGCCCTCTGGTGCCTGACCAGTGTGTGTGTTTTTTTTTTTTTTTTTTTTTTTTTAATTTTCTGGCCCTGATGAGTCCAGATCCATCCAGGCCAAATCCAGTCCAGTCCAGTTCTCACGTCGCGCCTCAGTGAGTCCACAAACACGGAGTCGTCGTCTAAAAAAGAACAATCCCCACTGCAGATGAGTCTAACCCGTCTGTGTACCTACTCGTGGTGTGTTTGAAAAGGTAGTCGTCCATGTCAGGTTGGGACAGAAGTAGTAGTAGTAGTAGTAGTCGTGGGCCTGAGACACCGTCTGTGGGTATCAGTAGGTGGCGTTAGGTGGGTTCCCTCCCCGAGCTGAAGAGGATGTCGGCCTTCGAGCTGATGATGTACGTTAGCAGGAGGGACGCTAGTAGCACGCCGACGCCAACGCCGAGCGTCAACATCTGGTGGAGGAAGAGGAAAAGTTCAATCTTAGAAAATCTACACGGAAAAGTTAAAGGATCATATGGTAGGTTATTTTTCCAAACATTCCCTTTTATAATTTACATGTGTAATGACTGAAACGTGATTTTAGTTGAGTTTGAACAATGTCTTATTTCTATAAATTCTGTATAGGCCAGTAAAATCACAGCATAAACTGATAAATAACATGCTTCCCTTTGTTTCAGTGCAAAAAAAATACATCATGAAAATGTTAACATGTAATGAACTATCTTTTTGCAAAACACGATGAACAAGTAAAATAAGTTTAATTTCAACAACATTATGCCTCAGTTTATCATTTATACACATGCGTTACAACTTACAGATCACAGTGAATCTACAAAAGGCACAAAACATTTAGTCACAGCTATCTGGAATCGAACGATAGTGTTTTACTTTACAATCAAAACAACTTGTCAAGGTCTAGAAATTATTTTAAATTTACACTTGTACAAATTTACAATTTGCAGATGACGTTGTCTCTGTCGTCAAAGTCATCCCATGTGCCGAGGGTTAACCCTAACCCAAACAAATACTGCTTTGCTTAGTTCAAAATGACAGTAAACTGAATAACTTAGGGCTGGGCGATATGGCCTAAAAAAAAAAATCTCAGATTTTTTCACAAAAAATCCCGATTCACGATTTATCTGATTTTTTTTTACCCCCTACCTAATCTCCTCACGCTGGAGTCCAGTCTACTGAACGCAAATGAGCTGCGGCCCTCTCCAGGTAAACACGCCGGATCGCAGCCGGAAATGCGCCGCATGTGGCATGCTGGTCCGGTTGCGGTGCGTTTCCCGCTGCGATCAGGTGTGTTTACCCAGAGAGGGCTGCAGCTCATTTGCATAAAGTAGACTGGACTTCTACTTTATGCAAATTGGATGCGGCATTCGGAGATTCCACGCATCGTGAAACTGTCCTCAAACTTCTAAACTAGGTGTCAGTGACCTAAAACGAGGACAGATTCAGCTGCTGAACAGATTATTTCTCGCCTCAAATGCTTTCAGAAATACTTTTCGCTGACGTGTTTTTTGAAATAAAAGGGAAAATTTGCGGCCGAGCCGCTGTGTTTATCTGACTTGTCTGCAGGACTGTCCAGCTGAAAGCTCGGTCATGTGACCATGTAGCAGCCTGCTGTTGCTCAGCGCTGTCATGTGACCATGTTGTGGTCCGGTAGTGACCGCCCGCCGTCTGTGCGATTTTCAGATGTTGCCGTGCGGGAAAATAGCATCTAGTGGACACGCGCCTTTAGATCTGCACCGCCATGTTGTTTGTATATCAAGCGCGGAGGGGAGGGGGGCGTGCACTCTGAACTCCAGGAGCCCAGCGGGAAGGCGTTGGTGGCGGATGTTGATGAGAAAATCGATTTTCATGAAAACAAATCGACATTAAGTACAAAGTCAAATTAATCGATAAAATCGATTTATCGCCCAGCCCTAGAATAACTGTTTGTGAGAATCCTAGAAACCTGTGACGGACAGTTTTTCCAGACTTTTCTATTAATTTCCTTTATGCAGTTGGTGTTTTAAAGTGTCAGATATGTTCCTGAGCTTGTGCAATCTAACATTTTTGTCCGTGTTCTAAATGAAAAACAAGCAAAACCTGGTCATCCCAGGGGCCGGATAGGACCCTTTGGTGGGCCAGTTTTGACCCACTGGTCATATGTTTGGCACACCGGGTTTAGACGTTTTCTGACACTGTATTGGTTTTATACAGCAATTTGTCTTTTAAAACCTGATGATTTTATGACATGTATGTTTTATTTTTTCTGTCTTATGAAGCACCTTGCAACTTGGATTTTAAATAGCATTCCAAAACCGAATATTATTATTTCATAACATCTACACACAGTGTGCAAACATACATAGCTTTTGAATTGCTGTCCAGAGAATGCAGGAGAGCGTCTTTAATTTAGACTTTTTGAAAACTTTGAAGATCTTTAATCAGGGAAATAAATATAATGCTTTTTAATACCTGTGGATAATCTTTCATTTAGTGCTAAACAGGTAGTGTGTAGTTGAGTTGTTGAGTTGAAAACCTACACTGCCACTGATAAAAATGACAATAATAATGCTGAGAGATGCTTAAGGCTTTTACAGATCAGAGGGAACCTGCAAACTACAAGTCAGATGGAAAGTGGCTTTATCTCACATGACACTGACAGTAAAAAAACAAAAAAAACAAAACGGAATTAGTGCAGCTTGTTTAGAACTTTAACATGTACATTACTGTTGATTAGAAATGATTAGAAAACCCTTCTGCAATTATCTTAGCACATGAATAAAAGTGTGAGTTTTCATGGAAAACATGAAATTGTCTGGGTGACCCCAAACTTTTGAACAGAGTGTAGCTTTTCCTTGCAAACATTCTAAATGTCATTATTAAGGCCTATTTGTTCCTGCTGCTGAAAATAAAATCATTAAAACATTCAAAAAGCAAAACCCTCAACCAGTTATTTAGCTCTAAGCATGCAGTACGAGTCGCTGGGTGTTCAAAACAAGCAGATGTAAGATTTTACAGCCTCTATCTTCCCACAGGCGAAAAGAAATGAAGCTGTCATTAAACAAATGAAAAAAAGTGTGAGTTTTCATGGAAAACATGACATTGTCTGGGTGACCCCAAACTTTTGAATGGTAGTGTATATGACTTTGTTATCCGGATGAAAAAGGTAAACACAAAGGCCCTAGTTTCAGCTTTAAGTTGATATAATCTGGTAAAAAGAAGTCTGCACACACTGGCTTAAAATGGAGGGATCACAGAGATGGAGAGTTTCGATTCATTTCAGCATGAACATGATGAGACCTGAAGCTTGCTGAAGACAGGTGATCCATCACTGTCAAGCTTTATCCAGCTTTAATTTTGTTGTTTAATGCTGCTGTTTTGGAAACTGTTTGTTAGTTTAGGTGTGTTTGGCTCCTGAGAGCTGAAATCACAAACACTATTGTCACAAAATCTGGTTTAGAGGCCGAACAACACGCAAACAGACATTGTTAAAATGAAAAGTCGGTTGTTTGTTGTGTAGTAAGTTTCCAGAAATATTTATCTGCCACGACAAGGAGGGAGTCATCTAAACACTCCCTGCTCTCCACTAACCACAAGATCAAAACTTAACACAAAAACAAGGGAACAAGATACTACATCTGATAGATCTCAGTTACCAAGCAGGTTTCAGATGACTGCAAGTTGGTTTTCATACACGGATAAAATAACTGAGACAAAGCGGTAGTTTTTATTCTGTTTTCATCGCCTCTATCAACACCAAATTGTTTATTTTCTCAGCTTTTAAAACCCAGCTCACAGGTCTGACTCCACTGGTAGGAATCTGTGTTTCTGGCATCGTCTT
Organism: Amphiprion ocellaris; assembly: GCF_022539595.1. Lineage (NCBI taxonomy): Eukaryota > Metazoa > Chordata > Actinopteri > Pomacentridae > Amphiprion > Amphiprion ocellaris. The sequence continues at coordinate 27,752,935 of NC_072775.1, forward strand.
TAAGAGGAAATCTTACCTCCAGTTCATGACTGGCCACCAGGAATATGCGGCCTTTGATGCTCTTCCACCTGGACTCTGTCCACGTTGAGTAATCTTTGGAGGTGTAGTCTCGCAGCTCGAAGGCCGGGGACACCGCTCTGGAGAGACGCACCGTAGAGCGAACGCAGAATCCCTCCCGCTTCGTGTTGTTGGGAGGAGCTGCTCCTTGAACCCACATGTAGGTGAACATCTGAGGGAAGAGGGGCGAGAAGCGTCACAAATCCTTTTATAAAAGAATTGGAACATGTGCCAGTGGGTTGTTAATGCTGCAATTACGGTTTAAAATCAACAAAGGGCAACAGGAGTCATGATGCACTTTACTATGATGGATGGATTTTTATCTTTAAAATTACCATGCAAACTTATTCTCTCCTGGTTTAACTTATAAAGTTGTGACATTAGCTAAGAGTTACGGATGTGCAGAGCAACATTAATATTCAATTGGAGTTGTGTGTCTGTCTCTCAGATGATAATCGGCTCTTTTAGTTCTGTTTTGTATCCTTTCACGGGAAATTCCTGGATTTTTATCTGTTTAAGGGTCCAACAGATTTATTAGCCAGCCACTAACTTTACTTGTCTGCCATTTGGACCTGAGCTAACCAGCTTAGCACTGGTTTAATAGAGTTATTTGAAGCATTTTTGGTATAAAAATATTAATGTAAGTTTAAAACCAGTAAGATTTGCAAGATTTACCAAATGCGGATGAATTAGATCATATTTTCTTTAATTTGCATTTTTTTCCAATGCTAACATGTTAGCAAATTATCGATGGCTGGATGGATGAATTAATGGTGGATGGATGAATGGATGGACGGATTAATTAATGGATGGATGAATGGATGGATGGATGGATGAATGGATGAATGGATGGACAGATTAATTAATGGATGGATGGATGGATGGATGGATGGATGGATGGATGGATGGATGGATGGATGGATGTTTTATTGATCCCTTGGGGAAATTCCATTTACTCTTTACTACATTTTCTAATCAAATCTTGATCACATTGATGTATATTTCGTATTTCATGTTGTCCACTCTCCATCTTATAAAGTTTTGCTAATAACATTTCAACAGCTGAAATATTGTGTCAGTGAACCTATCAATAAATCAAAAACATGAAATTTGCAACAATTTTGATGACTGATCAGTAAGTAAAATAAATCTTTAGGCCAACATACCCAACAAATATTGCTAAACTGAATATTTGTTTTTCCAACAATTTAAGACACAATCCTGGAAGCTTGTGAAGGACAGTTATCTCTATTTTCTAACTTTTTCTACATTTTCTCCCAAACTCTTTTACTTTCCTTTGTGGAATTGTTGAGTTAAAGTGTCAGATGCGTTCCTGAGCTTTTGCAATCTAACTTTTTTGTTCTTGTTATAAATGAAAACCAAACAAAACCTGGTAACTTATTAAAATACAGACTGTTTCATGTCTTACGTGTTTGCTCTCCTTGTCGTTCTCATCCTCTCTCTGGTTCTGGCAGTTTTCCTGGGTGATGTTGATGGCACTGCCAGTTAGGTTGGCCAGCAGGTATTGGACCAGAAGAGTCGGTTCGCTGGACTGTTGATTCACACCGACGTAGAAGTTTGTGGGTCTGTCGGCTGAGATGACAGACAGAAGAAGTAGTTTAGTGTGATGATATAATGTAGTGATTAAAAAACGCCACCTAATGACACAACACTTAATATCCTAGACCACAACAGATTTGCTACTTCTATCTCCACGGCAATGATAATAAAAAGGGATTTCTCACTTGTCTCTTTGATTAAAAGCAAGAGTAAATAAATAAAAACTGTCACAGTGGTGACATTCATCATTTCCCCAGAAGTACCATAATAAACTAAAACATATTTCGGACAAGTAAAAGGATTTATTCCCACCACTTTCCTGTGAGTACAGTGTAATTCAGGATTAACTTACTCAGATGACTCGTGAGGTCAGAGGGTATCAGCTGCTGGAACCAGGAGTTATTTGACCGAACAAGGAAACCGTACAGCATTTGGCTCACCTGAGAGACACAATAAGTCACCTCTGTTCAGCTGCACAAGACAACAGATGCATGAAGAAAACATTGTTACAGGTGGAAAATCTACACTTGTTTATCCTTGAATTGTTGGTAGTAAAAATGATTAAAAAGGACATTTCAACTGAAAGAAGCAGAATAAATTGCAAGTAAAACACACAATATGTAAGAAAATGAAACAGAAACAAATACACTTGATGAGAAAATAAAAACATCAGAAAATCTAAAAACATCCGAATCACAAGAGGTCAATGTGTAAGAATTGGAGGGTGGAAAAACAGGTTGTTTTTAATCGACTCTGCTTATCACCCACAATTAAAATGGAAAATATGACCAATGCTGAAAATACAAAAGAAAGACCACACCTTTTTTGACATATTACAGGAGCAAAACTGAATGGCAGAAACTAAGATGCAAAAATATTACAGCTGTGATTGATTCAAGTCAAATTGAAGTGTGGGGTTGAGAAGAGGAAAATGTACTTTATAGAGGAACACTGAGCTTGTAGATAAGACGGCTAGAAAGAAGGAAATTCTTACTATCTGACGGTCGGCGTTTATGTTGTCCTGCTGATTTTCTGCCCCTCCTGCCTGCACGTACAGAGCTCGAGCCACCATCGTTGCAACTTCAGTCAGAGCCTGAAAGATGGATGTAGACAAAAAGTAAAAAAATTGTTTTAGAATTTCTGATCTGCAACATTTGCATTAAGTTCACCACATGAAATTCAAGGGAGGCATTGTAGAGAGAACACACAGGATGTCGTTGAAATACTTGCCAAGGCAGAACATTCAGGGGTTCACATGAAGAACTGCTGCTCAAACTCTACACAGTGATTAAATAATTTAATAAAGGTCCAACAGATATAAAATGATAGACTCTTGACTACATAACATCACCATAGCGAGCAGAACACATTTAACTTAACAGCACACATTTGAACACTGTTAACAACAGGATTACCTTTGCAGTGTCTGTAACAAACTTTAGCTGCTCCTCAGGCGTCAGGTTTGGTGGGTAAGACACGTTGAGGTACTCTGCGTTATCATACATACTCTCATAGTACCTGCACACAGAGCAGAAAAGTAAATTAGCTAGCATTCCCTTTCATTGTAAATGAAACCTAAGCTTGTTTAAAAAACAACATTTAACCACCTGTTGGTGAAGTTAAGCTGGTGATTCTCAATGACGACACCGGGGATCTGCCGAGCTCGCAGGAACCGCTGGAAGGACGAAGGAGGCAGTGGCTGAGAGAAACCGGCTTCTCCGACGGTGAAGCCTAAACCTGCAGCAGCTGACTGAAGGTTCTCTATGAGTTTCCTCACCTGAAACAGATCATTGAAATGTTTTATGCACAGTATGCACACGATGTAATCTTGTTGTTTTTTTGTTTTTAGCTCCAATCTGTTTTACAGATTGTAGCTAAAATCTTCTTTTTTTTTTTTTTTTTAACAAAAAAAAAAAAGATTTTATAGCCATTTGCACAGGTACAAAGTTTATGTGCGCTGGACTATTGCAGCTGCACCAATTAATCAGTAAACTGAAGGAGAGGGAAGTCCAGATTTAAACTGTCACTTAATATTCAACTTTTAATTATCATCTTTGTTTTACTTTGGTCTCCAATGTTTTATATCAGTTAAAACGATCAACTCAATGTCTTAATGTGACCTTTACAACTTTTTATTGTTCTGTTTTCCTTACATTTTATTTCAACTCTCCCCTACGTAATGCACTTTATAAAATTTTTTAATGAAGTATTTAATGAATAAAGTCATTAATACTAATAATGTGCAGATGGTTTTTAGCTATTTTATTAATCTCTGAATTTGCCACTTCACTATATACAAATATGTATTTTTTCTGATTTATATTGCAGCGTATTTTACATAGCAGTGGTGCCCCGCATTTGGTTCAACTGATATTTATTTAAAGCAGATTAGACAGGGCTGTCGTTGTATGTATTAATCTGAATTTATCTTCCTTGGTTAAAGTCACTATTTGTGACTCAACAAGACTCAATACTTCATAATCTTAATATTTGTATACGGTGTATATAGTATTTCTCGTTTTAATTTCATGCTCCATTGTTACGTACAAAAAATGCTGATTATGTAGAGAATATTTAAATTTTGTAATGTTTCAATCTGTTTTAGTGCTTCCTCTTTGCCGCTGTGATGATTTGATTTCCCTGCATGGGACCAGCAAAAGCTTATCTTGCCAATAATTATAAAATGTAATACAACATCTTTGTTTAAGAATATTTAGCTACACGGACAATAAAAGTCAGCCTGTGCTTTCTCAAGCAGCGGCTGTGCATCAGAAGAGAAGAAACTCATATATCCACAAACACAAACCTCCTCATTGACGCTGCTGTTCCTCCTCGAAACAGGATCAGAGTGAAGCCAGAGTCTGGACTCGCCATGGAGTCCCACCTAAGAATAAATAAACATAACATCAAACTTGTCATACGAAAGGATTCTTAAAGATACGAGGTACAGGAACGTGTTTATATCATAATAAGTAAATTTGATTTCAAAGATCAAGTAGTGTCCAGATTTATATTTAAGTTAATTCTAAAAAATGATGTCATATTTTAAGTAAAGCAAATACAATCTGGTAAGTTTAAGTAAAATCTGGTAGTTTGTGCAGGCTGGCAGGGGCACAGGAAGTTCTAGTAAAGTCAGTAATACACACCTGTCCAATCTCCAGCACTGAGTGAACATTATCTAGGTCCACAGTAAACTGATTATTCTCCATGTCGTACACCATCCGCGAACTGCCAATGTAGTCAAAAGTCTCCTGCAATCAAAAAAACGCAGAAAAACATTAGTAACAGAGGCAGGACTGAATTATATTTGGCATGTACGCAATGAGCAGTGTTGAGTACAATGGTGTGGAAGGAACTTACCCCTTGGAAGAAGGTGTAAAAGATGGTGCGGTTGGGTTGGGCCTCCTGGGTGACGTTACGCAGAGCGTGTGCAGCTGCCAGCAGGGTGATGAAACCCGACGCTCCGCTCTCTGCTCCCGGAGCAACGTCGAAAAAGAAGGACCTGCTGTCGAGCTGCAGAGACGACAGCAGACGAGAAGCATTCAGCAGAGATCATATCGATGTAAGTAGCTCAGTTCTATTTGCCATGACCTGTTTCATTAGTCATAATTCAAAATGTGGCGACAAATGCTGACTAAAAAGATGGTTTACCAACAGTATAATGCATTTGTATGTACATTAGGGCTGAAACTAACAATCATTGTAATGTTTTTTACTCCACCAAGGAATGCGGCGGAGTTATGTGATGATCAGTGTACGTTTGACTGTGCACAACATTACTCAAAAATGAAATAACACATTTGTATTAAATTTTCAGGGAAGGTCAGAAATGACACAAAGACCCACTGATTAGATTTTGGTAGCGATGTGGCTTATAGTCTGGATCCACGGATTTCTGTATCATTGCAAAATAGCAGCAGGCAGGTTTGAATTATATTTGGCATATTTGGCATGTATATTTGGCAAGGTCACTGTAACTATGATAACAAGTGAACAGTACGTCAGCTGCCTGCTGACGATCACATGATTGCGATCCTACTACAAATCCACCATTGCAGACTTTGTTTTGTTTGACTCGTTTGTGGGTACATCTATATTAAATGGCCACATTCTATGGTGCTGTGATTTCTGATCATCATGAACTAATAAATAAATGCTGCATTTCTACAAAAACATGCTGCATTTCTGACAATGCCATATGGGGGAATGAACAGCTTTGGTGGAGTACTGTGCTCTCTGAGTGCTTTTCTTGTTTAACCAATTAATTAATTGTTTTGTTCATGTAATGTCAGAAACACACATTTGTCCACAATCTAAAGATATTCAGCATCCAATAATGCAAAAAAAAAAAAAAAAGAATTTAAATTACAGAAGCTGGAAGCAAAGAATGATTTGAATTTTTGCCTGAAAAATTGATTATTGATGAACAGAACAGAGTGCGATCACTGTAGCTTCTTTCTCTCAAACTCAGATGAACATTAATACACAACAAACATTGGACTGTAGGGAAACACTAGTCTTGCTGTTTGTTCTGTAGAACATAATGGTCACTATCATTCTGCTACAGGGGGAAAACTATATTGATTTGTCTGTATTTCTTTAAACTGATCACAGTCATCGTCATGATTTTTACGTAAAGTGTCTCTGAGTGTTTTGAAAAGCGCTATACAAATAAAATGTATTATTATTTTATTATTATTATTATTATTATTATTATTATTATTATTATTATTATTATTATTATTATTATTATTATTATTATTATTATTATTATTATTATTATTATTATTATTATCATGGACAGCACTAAGCGAAGGATGCAGCTTCGTCATTCCCTCAAAAAAGTGATGGCTGGAATTGTTGTGGAACATTTGCATGCAGGGAGATAAACACTGAGATTAAAAATGGTAATCCACCCAAAAAAAAACTAGCAGAGCTGCAAAACTTTCAGTTTCAGTGTGGTAGATGGTTGCCCAGAGCTCGTCACTGTTGTTTCTCATAGCGAACAAAACTGTAAGATGCTACTAGCGGAAGGGGAGGAGAATGCTGACTGAGATTATCGGCCAATGGCAAACTTACACCTGCAACCTAGAAACACTGATCTGATCTATTCAAGCGCTTTTGCCTGAACTTAGGAGGATAACGGAGGGTCAGAAACTCACTCGGGCTGCTGCAATGACCACTTTCTCCCACATCTTGTGTCCCTTCTCAGTGTTGTTCAGAGGCCTGGTGGAGGCCCAAACGTTAAAGTCACCCAGCGGGTCACACACCATCTCTAAAGGGAGACATGGAACAAGCAGCAAACATGCACAGTGGTTAGAAATCATTAAAAAGCACAGAAATATCACACTCCTATCACACTTCCTGACTAGGAAATGCCACAACTGGTATAAACAGCATCACAGACTGAATGTTAGATGAAATATAAACTTGTTGGATTGTGATAATTTCCAATCCTGTGTAAACACTGAACTTTATCACTTATTATTTAGTTATATTTCCTTTCTGTACTTTCATTTTATTGCCCTGAACTGTTATCTGAATCTCCCCTGTGTAAACCACTTTGTCATGCTTTTGGAAAGTGTTTCATGAATGATAATACTAATAATAATACTAATCATGTCAAGAGGGTTTTTGTCACTTCATTATTCTCTGAATTTGTCATCTCGCAATCTAAAAATAACATTTTTTGCACATTTATATTACAGTATATGCTGTAAAGGAATGGTGCTTCGCATTTGGTTCAGTTAATAATTGATTCAAGCAGTTTGAACAATGATGTTTTTGTATTTATTCATTTTAGTTTTGTAATCTTTTCCCTTAGTTAAACAATTGTCACTATTTGTGACTCAACAAGACACAACACTTAATTATCTTATCTTAATTATCTCCCCTGTGCAAACCACTTTGTAACGCTTTTGGAAAGAGGGTTTTTGTCACTTCATTAATTTCTGAATTTGTCACCGCGTAATCTAAGAATAACATTTTTAGCGCATTTATATTGCAGTGGATGTTATATGGAATGGTGGTTTACATTTGGTTCAATTAACATTTAATTCAAGCAGGTTAAACAGTGATGTTTTTGTATTTATTCATTTTAGTTTCTCCCTTGGTTAAACAACTGTCATTATTTGTGACTCGACAAATATCTTAATATTTGTATATGGTGTACCTAGTATTTCTCATTTTAACTGCACCCTCCATTATTATGTACAGAAAACGCTTATAATGTGTGTATTTTTTTAACCTTTTAAAGTTTAAACGTCTAAAACGCCACATCTGGTAAAAGCAGCGACGCAGATTGAATGTTAGATGAAATATAAACTTGTTGGGTTGTGATGACTTCTTATCTTGTGTAAATACCAGGGCTGATACTGAAGTTGATGTCGTTTCTCCTCATGCAGGTAGCTGTGTCGGTGACGGCGGACATGTGGGAGTAGAGCTGCATCGCACAGAGCGGGTAGCGAGGACTGCTGCCATTCACGGCCTGGTTGTGGTTTAAGTAGCACTATGAATGGAAAAGATACACAAGTGTGAATTATCTTCGTGTGCGGGTTTCTGAAACCATAATTATATTTTAGCATTAAGTATTTTTCAATCGTTAGAACAATTTAGAACATGTACAGCTGGTGCTTGGTGCTCTTGCTCAGGGGCACGTTGGCATGTTTGAGGGCAGAAACTGTAATCGCTAAATGTATCACCTTCATACAGTAGCTGCCATGGGAACAAACCTGAAACTGTCTGTTTACAGAACATCTACTCTGACATCTTGTTGAAGGCAGAAAGCAAATCATACAAATAAACTGTAACACGAACACAACCTCTGAACTGAGTCGTTAAAATAATCTTTACAGGCAGTGAGGCGATGTTATGATTCCGCTCCTGCTCCTGTTCCTTCTCCCTCTTTCTCCCTCTTTCTTTCTTCCTTCTTGATTTTCTGCATCTATTTTGACCTGTCCCTTTGGCTCCCTCTGTCTGTCATCTCTTTCCCTCTTGTCTCTCTCGTCCCTGTCTCTTGCTTTCCCTTCTCACCTGTCTACACTCACCTGATTACTACACCTGACTCACATTGCAGTAATCAGCTCACCTGCCCACAATATCTCCTGTTCACTATTTAAACCCTGCTCATTCATTCACTCCCTGCCGGATCATCGACCCACATACCCTAAAAGACTCACATCTTGTCACGGACTCAAGACATTCTGTTGGATTTGCTTTTGGACTCCGTTTTCCCCCCTCCTGGATTTTCTCACGCATGGACTCAGTTTTCCTCCCGGTTTCTTGTCAGCTCTGCTTCAGTCTCCAGCCAGTTGTTCCTTCCTCTTCCCCATTTGCCACTGGATTACCTCAGCCTGTTTTCCCCTCTGTATTCAGTTCCCCATCTAGTGAGTACTCCTCCTTAATTTAGTTTTGTAAATTCAGTTTAGTTTTGGTCGACTTCCATTTTGGTATTCATCGTGTTTATTGTCGAGCTTTGAGTTGTTTGGTTTAATTCTGTTCTCTCAGTTCAGTTCTCCATTTACGTATTGGTTTAGTTTTTTTTGATTACATAAATCTATAGCGGGCTGCACAGTGGCGTAGTGGTTAGCACTTTCGCCTTGCAGCGAGAAGGTCCCTGGTTCGCGTCCCGGCTTTCCCGGGATCTTTCTGCATGGAGTTTGCATGTTCTCCCTGTGCATGCGTGGGTTTTCTCCAGGTACTCCGGCTTCCTCCCACAGTCCAAAAATATGCTGAGGTTAATTGATCATTCTAAATTGCCCGTTGGTGTGAATGTGAGAGTGATTGTTTGTCTCTGTATGTAGCCCTGCGACAGACTGGTGACCTGTCTAGGGTGTCCCCTGCCTTTGCCCGAGTCAGCTGGGATAGGCTCCAGCCCCCCCGTGACCCTAGTGAGGATTAAGCGGTGTATAGATAATGGATGGATGGATAAATCTATAGCCTTCATTCAGCCGTCTGTCAGTTTCTGTGAGTCTGCGCTTGGGGTCCCCTGCTAACCGCGTAACAGGCGAGTTATTTGTGGTTTAAATCCAGTATCAGTGAGCTGCAACAGAGAGTTGATAAAGCAGAATTCATGCTGAACTCAGCGGCTCTGCCCATGAAAACATGAATATGCGAACTCGAGTTCCATTACAAGACTGTATTTAAATCCTATTTATTATGATCTGTTATTGTTATATATATGGGAAGAAAAGCAGGCAATAATTTGTGGGTTCTGTCACAATGTTTCAACGTAATCCGCCACAACATGCCCTCAATAACAACGAACTTATGCGCTGCTGCTTTTATTGGCGTCATTAATCTCAACCACCAGTGAGACAAGTTCAGATCAAGTTTTAGTGTCGCTGTACTATCTGCAGTGGGAGTTCTAATCTCCAAAACCAGAGACAAGCAGAAAACAAACAAGACAGCCATCTTGTGCAGTGGAAAAGGTATGAAATGGGATTAACAGACAGAATATCTGGAGTCCCGTTTACCTGTCGGATGACTTGAGTGTCATTGTCGTCTTTCAGGGAGAAGATGGGGAAGTCATACTCTTCGTAGGATAAACCATTTCCCAGGGGATTCCAAACTGTCACATTACAGTGTGCCAATGTCGGATCATAGCTCTCTGAATAAACACCTGAGGGACACGTAGAGGAACAAAATCAGCAGCAGTAACACTAAAGAAATCTCTCAAGAAGCATGAAGTGTCTAAACTCTTCTTTTATTTTTTTTATTCTCTTTTTACTCCATAAGAAGTCAGCAGATACACAATATCTTACAAACAGAAATTGCAAACTGTTTTTCAATTTTGTAAACGAACAAACATACGGACCAAGCATGTGAAAATAAGAAAAAAAAATTAGAACATATACATACACATCAGAAAAAGAAAAAAACAAAAAAAAAATAAAACTGTGTGCCAGAGAACCACGGGTGTTGTAGTAACTTATGTTATCTCATTTAAAGTCTGATGTATATTGGCTGATAAACTCAATCTAACCATTCCAACATTAGTCAAATATATCTGTTTTGAGCCTCAGAGCAAATGTTATTTTCTCCATTACAAATATATCATGCACCACATTGTACCAGTCTTCTGTCGAGGGTGGGTCCTGTCACAGCCATTTTTTTGTAATGGCATTTTTGCTGGAAACCAACAGAATTCTAGGCAAGTATGTCTTAGGGTAACCAGTAAGTTGTGGTGGCATCTTGATTCTTAAAGCCTCTTCCATGCTATCTGTGATCGTCTTCCAGAAGCTGTGACTCCCAGGGCACCGCCATAACACGTGGAAATGATTTGCCGTCACATTTCCATACCCTCTCCCTGAATTGTTTCTGAGCTGGTGTTATAAATAATCTGACTATATTTTTCTAGTTAAACTCTTCTTTTATTTAAGTCATGCCAATCAACTGAAGCTAAAAACAGCAACGTCTATTTCAATTCAATTCAATTTTATTTATATAGCGCCAATTACAATCAAATTGTCTCGAAACGCTTTACAGAACCCATATGCCTGACCCCCAGAGCAAGCCAAAAGGCGACAGGGTGGCAAGAAAACACCCTTTTAACAGGGAAAAAAACCTCGAGCAGAACCCGGCTCTAATGTGGGGGGACCCATCTGCCTGCTGGCCGGGCGGGTTGAGAGGGACAGAAGAGGTAGAGAGGTAGAGATAGAGGGGTAGAGGGATAGAAGTAGAGGGTTACAGTTGGTCTGGGACCAGGGACACTCGGACAAAGGACACAGGGAGAAACAGAGATAATATATAAATTAGGGCTGGGACTTTAAAGCGTTAATTTCGATTAATTAATTACAGCGAAAATAACGCGTTAAAAACAATAACGCAATTAATTGCCGCCTCCTCAGTTCCCTCATTTCTGGCACACCGGTAACTCTGATAAACCCTCCGGCCCAGTAGGTGGCGGTAATGAACCTGAAGTCTGTTTGTAGCCATGAAGAAGAAGCATAGGAAGTACTGAGTGAAGTCAGGCACTGGTGAACAGTGAAGGAAGATGAGACTGAGCTTGTTGGGCAGAAATTTTCCTTTTAAAAATCTTCCTGATGGCAGCTTGGATAAAAGCCTGGTTGTGTGCAAATTGTACAACAAAGAGTTTTCTGATCACTGCAGCACTTCAAGCCGACAGTATCACCTCAATGTAAAACATGTTGCTGTTAGCACCAGAGCTAACGTTAGCTACGAGTCATGCTAACGGTGTAGCCATCCCATAATAGAACACTTTTCTACACAGTGCTTGAGTTTACAGAAAGTCTTAAAATGTTGAATAAAATCGCTATAATTGCATTTAGATTTGCAGTAATCTGTGAATGTAGCAGATAGATGAAAAATGCAGATAAATAGAAATTAAACATTTTTGTGGTTTAAGTTTTTACTCCGTCAAGGCTCTGCCTCCTTGGCGGAGGAATAACCTAAACAACAAAAATATCTCTTTTAATAACTTAATTATAAACTTTTTGTTTCTAAAAAAAATTACATAAATAAAAATTGATATTCCTATAAAAAGAACCATCAAAATTACACCATTTATCAGACCCAGAAAAGATGAAAACAGAATGAATCTCTGGATTTTCAACTTTCTGAAGCTCCTTGAACTACTTATGCTGAATTTATGTGCCATACAGTGGAAAAAACAACTAAATTCAGGCTTTAAGTCATCAAAATCACTTTTTTCTATATGTCCCATTTTCCTTTTTTAAAATAAATTTTAAATTATAAACACGTATATGTCTATTCATTGATTCAACTGTCAACCACAATTTTATTTGAATTGAAAAACTTCATTTATTGTGTCAAATATTGCTATTTGACAAAACTGCAATTAATTGCGATTAATTAATTACAAAGCCTGTAATTAATTCGATTTAAACTTTTTAATCGCGTCCCGCCACTAATATAAATATATAATAATATATAAGTCTATAAATATTATGCCTTCCAGGACAATCCATCCATCCATCCATTATCTATACACCGCTTAATCCTCACTAGGGTCGCGGGGGGGGCTGGAGCCTATCCCAGCTAACTCGGGCGAAGGCAGGGGACACCCTGGACAGGTCGCCAGTCTGTCGCAGGGCTACATATATAGACAAACAAGCACTCTCACATTCACACCTACGGGCAATTTAGAGTAATCAATTAACCTCAGCATATTTTTGGACTGTGGGAGGAAGCCGGAGTACCCGGAGAAAACCCACGCATGCACAGGGAGAACATGCAAACTCCATGCAGAAAGATCCCGGGAAAGCCGGGACGCGAACCAGGGATCTTCTCGCTGCAAGGCGAAAGTGCTAACCACTACGCCACTGTGCAGCTATAATAATATAATAAAATATATATATATATATATATATATATATATATATATATAGACTAGACTATGACCTTTTTTGTTACTTACTCCTATATAATTACATTTTAGAAAAAAAATATTGCAGCAACTGTGTTCTCTGGTTACTTTTGATATTAAAATCGTGCATAAAATATCTATTATTAATTTATAAAATACACTCACTGGCTACTTTATTAGGTACATCTCTGAAATCTGGTGCAATCAAATACAACAGCTCTACCATAAATTCTCCTTTTACAAAGCTACGAGTTAAAAAAAAATCGTACATCATAATAAGAATATATAATCTACAAGAGATCTCTTGAATAAAAAGTACCAAGCTAATAACATAAATTATAAATTAAAAGTTTCGAAATTTAGTACTTCACCTACATTAAAAGTCTGAATCAGGGCGTTCATTTTTAGTATTTGGTTTAAGGAGAATATATGAATAGTGTCGTACTGCTACTTATATTTCTGTTAAGGCCGTAAACCAGTTTTTACTCTCCAGAAATAACATAAACTGATGAGACATTAAATATCTGCTGAGGGCAAACGGGATTTTTAGGGGACATTGCAATGTTTCATAAGTCAGTCGCAGAATACAAATTCTGAACCAACAGCAATTTGCAATTTCATCAGCTGTGCCCTCTGAGGATCCTCAGCCCACAATTTATTTCTGTGGCTTGTGTAACACAGAGGAGCAAGTCTCAGCAGGTGAACCCCCACCCACCTGTGTTCTCGTTGGGGCAGCTGGTGTGAGGAGAGAAGCCCTCAACTGGATTTGTGTTCGGCGCCACGACAACGATGCCAGCCACCCTGCTGGAGCCGTTCTTCAGCTTCATCATAACGGATCTGACGGGCGGCACGGGGCACAGAAGACGATACAGGTATAAATACAGGTCAGAAATGGATCGCATTCTTTTAAAATGTGGTTCTAATTTCTTTCCTGAGGGTTCGGCATTGTACTATACATTTCTGCAACTGAGGGTTTATGGCGGGCTGCTCTCCATCTCCTTGAAATGCTTATTTTCACAATTAGTTAATCCACAACTGACTAGTTTTTGATTGATTATAATTTAAAGATACTCTATTTTTAATGACAAAATATCAAAAATAACAACAAATGTCAGTAAATCCAAAGCAGATTGAGATTTACTCTCATTAGAAACTACTGTAGGTGTTTCCTCTGCAGAGTGTAACTGTACCTGGTGAACAGCGAGGACTCCAGAATAACCATATAAGGAGGATTGGGGCCAGAACTCAGGACCCAGTCCAGGTTTTCCTCTGACTCCAGCACATGGAGCACACCCACATCACCTGACAACGAGGCTGGAACCCGAAAGAGGAAATTAACTATCAGCATCTGTGATAGCGCAACAGCTATAGTGGATAAAAGTGTCCTCAGAGCTTGTTGATCTGCGTGTGTCAAACAGGCCTCTTCTCCATTAAAGGAAAAGATCTAGGATGAAACGTTTTTATGTAGCAGGAACAAAACTGCTGCTGATGTGGCTTTTGTAGTTTGGCAACAGCTTCCTGTTATTCTAATCGCTTTTGATAATCAGATAGTTATCGCAGAAAATGTTCATTTTACTGCATGCTTTTGTCTTTGGGAATGTTTCTAACCCTCACAGCCACACACGTGCGTGTTTCCACGCTTGAAGTGCCTGAAGCAACCACACAGAAAACACAGCTTTTAGTAGATTGTGTACAAAGCATTTTACAGCAAATGAAACACTCAAAGAGAGACACACTAAAGGGCTTCAGGACACATTGGACAAATAAGACACTGCAAACTGCAACAAGTACTTTTACCAATCACAAGTGCACTACATTCACCTTGTACAATCATGCCCATCATACTAAGTATCGCTTTAATCTGTGACTTTACTCACACTGGCAGCCTATTTGATGTGTTGCATTTAGCAGCCGCACACAAGGGACTGTGTAATTGAGATGCACATAAATCTTCTTTTCCACAGAGTTGCAGCTGGCACCTGCAAGGAAGAAAAAAAAAACATTTCAGCATCCACACACGATGATGACATGAGGGCAGAGCATTTAGAACACAAATTTAATGGTCACAAAACCTTGAATGAAAGCTTAATCTTTTATCACTTTGTAGAAAAAAAAACACATTTGCAATTTTAGACACAAGATTGTGACATGTTTGACGTTACTCTTCATCAGTGTATTCATGTCTTATTTGCCATCAATGTGAATCCTTTAACAAATTTTGCCAGCACTTTGGAAGATGTTGGATCAATGTTTTTTTTTTTTTTTTTTTTTAACAAACCATGAACTCTAAACTCCCAGTGAAGGAGAACTAAGGTAAAATGAGAAAATGGGGCGATTTCTCAAATCTTTCAAGTCATCATTGCTGCCATTTTCCATTATAAGCATGGCCTCGTAATAATGTTAAAAGGACACTGTTTTCCAGACAGTGAAACTCTTTTTATAACCGACTGTGGAAAAGCCTCTAGTTCTTCATTATTCGACAACACCAAATAAAAGAAAAGGGACTTTCAGAGGCGTAGTCAGGGTAGGGCTGGGCGATATGGCCTAAAAAAAAATCTCCGATTTTTTCACAAAAAAATCCCGATTCACGATTTATCCGATTTTTTTTACCCCCTACCTAATCTCCTCACGCTGGAGTCCAGTCTACTGAATGTAAATGAGCTGCGGCCCTCTCCAGGTAAACACGCCGGATCGCAGCCGGAAATGCGCCGGATGTGGCACGCTGGTCCAGTTGCGGTGCGTTTCCCGCTGCGATCAGGTGTGTTTACCCAGAGAGGGCTGCAGCTCATTTGCATAAAGTAGACTGGACTTCTACTTTATGCAAATTGGATACGGCATGCGGAGATTCCACACATCGTGAAACTGTCCTCAAACTTCTAAACTAGGCGTCGGTAACCTAAAACAAGGACAGATTCAGCTGCTGCACAGATTATTTCTCGCCTCAAATGCTTTCAGAAATACTTTTCGTTGACGTGTTTTTGAAATAAAAGGGAAAGTTTGAGGCCGAGCCGCTGTGTTTATCCGACTTGTCTGCCAAACTGTCCAGCTGAAAGCTCGGTCATGTGACCACGTAGCGGCCTGCTGTTTCTCTGCGCTGTCATGTGACAATGTTGTGGTCCGGTAGTGACCGCCCACCGTCTGTGCGATTTTCAGATGCGGTGCGTTGCCGTGCGGGAAAATAGCATCTAGTGGACACGCACCTTTAGATCTGCACCGCTCGCCGCCATGTTGTTTGTGTATCAAGCGCGGGGGGGAGGGGGGCGCGCACTCTGAACTACAGGAGCCCAGCGGGAAGGCGTTGGTCGCGGATGTTGATGAGAAAATCGATTTTCATTAAAACAAATCGACATTAAGTACAAAGTCAAATTAATCGATAAAATCGATTTATCGCCCAGCCCTAAGTCAGGAATTATTAACAGTACACTGTGACAAATTGTTCTATAATAAAATGTTCTTCGAGTCACCAATTAGATGATTGTTAAGGTTAGATTTCCATGTCACAGCTTTTCAAAGAATGATTTGATGCCATCTGTCTTTTTAGCATCTTATGGATTTGATTAATATAGTAATTCATCATTAAATGACTTTTCGAGAAATACTTTTGCATAAGCAAATTACCTCCTGTCTTTTGTAAAGATAACATTATAGCTAATTGCTTTAAAAATGTGAGCCCTTCAGTGCTGCTTCCAAAATAATATACCATGGGGCGAGCCCTTTCAGGCCTTTATAAGCATCATCAAGGAAGCACAGGAACGCACACAAATTCATTCTCCAGCATGACAATAATGCAAGTCCACAGCCAGAGTCTAAAGAAAAATCTTCAGCAATAAGGGGGGAAAAAGTGCTTAAATACGCGGTGTGGCCTCCATAAAGTCCTGGCACTGAACAGGAACTGACAGAAGAAACTGAGACAAACTGAATCCAGAGATGTTATCACAAATTTAAGATGCTCTAAGAAAAGCAACTTGAAAAACTGCCCCAATGTTACTGCATGTTGTATGAAGTGAACAGATACATCAAAACTACTTATGATTGTATTTTTAGTAGCTCAAGAGAATATATAATTACTTGATCGCTTAAAATGCACTGTTCTAATTTTTATCCAACTAGGCAATGAGAATATATCCCTTTAGATTGGCTCACTTGTTGTTCTCAGAGCTAAATTACACAAAGCAGCTAAAACACGAACTGGTAAATTGTTCTTTTCCAAACCGTTGGCCGGTTCACTTGTACGCCGAATTTACCGGGACGCCCCAAATATGTGAAAGTAACTTCACTTGCGTTTAATCCTAGTTGTACATCAGGTGACAATCATATTATCGTTAACCTCGGTAAAAAAATATATGTAATCTGGTATGACGATCAAGCATTAAATCACTGAAGCTGCGGGCGGCCGCAGGGAAATCACGAGCAGTCACGCTGAGTTGCTCTTAAGGCAAACCCAACCTGAGACTGACTAAGAGAAAAGTCAACACACAGGCTTGATTAAAAAAAAAAAGACATGGGGTAATTTATGAACTTCGAGTTAATGGAAATGTCTCAGGGACTGTGCCAAAACGTAACCTCATCGTAACACTTTTGTAAAAAGCAGTCAGTGGAGATTGGAGGGAGACAGGGTAGCTGATGCTAACGCTAACTAGCTTAGCATCCAGCTAGTTTCGAGGCACAAAGAAGTCCACCAAGCTAACAGCCCAACGGCGAAATACGCTTCAGTCGCTGGCAAATGTGTGGAGACACAAACTCAGCAGCGTGAGAATACCACTTACCAACGAATAACGCACAAACTAGCAAATTAGTAATCCATTTGTTCGACAGCAAATCCATCTTCCTGGTTCGAAAAGCAGAAAAACACAACAGGAAGTGTTGACATGGGAAGAGTCCGGGTTCCGCAGTTTGGTTCCGCTCTTCCGAAGGGACTCAGTCAAAATGGCAGCTCTGGATCTCTGAGGAGGGACTACCAAAAGTTCTCTGTATTATTTACTTTTGATTAAGTATCAGCTAAAACACAGGTAATTTAGATTAACACAATTTAATAAATATTACACCTCCTAGTTTTTCATTAAAGTACCACAACTGGTAAAGGAATAGGTGAACTCTGTGCCTTCTCACACCTCATTACTGAGCCTTGCTGTGCATTTCAAATATCCCTTTCCCACATTTACATCTACAAAAACCATCTTCCTTCAGTGTCATTTGCACACAGATTTCACACCTCCATTCCACATCAAAAACACCACAGAAACACTCGCCCACACACATCAATGCCACAACAGGGACTTTAATTACATTTTTCCAGATACACGGAGCACTGCTGCACAGCTTCAATTATTCATGTCATACAAGTTAGAAAAGACATAACAGTTAAGTTTTCACAGCTCTAATAAAGCACACAGCATTGGCGAAAACAAGGAAAAGCTTTTTGTAGGAATAGGTGGTGCATGGGAGAAAACAGCTAAAAAGGATTGAAGATTTTTTAATATCACTGTGAGCAAACATATATCTCTGCTTCCATTTCTCATGCCGATAACTGTTTTATTTCTACAGAGCAAGAGTGGATGTGTTTCGCTGAGCATCTTCTTCTTCGCCGTCTTAGCGGAACTGAAGTGGACTCACACGCAGGCCAATCACGTCCTTGCCGATCTCCGTCACCTAGAAAATGATGCGACAGTAAAGGTTAAGAACAACAAATAACGGTAACACAAATTTCTTTTCTGGATTTTATCTCATATTCTGTCCAGAGATAGACAGACATTTAAACAGCTAGAAGCCCCTGACTGGACAATTTTAGTCTAGGCTTGATTATTGCAACTTTCTGGAATAAATCTAAAGTCACATTACAGCTGCTTTGCATTATATCACTTCTATCCTGCTTCCCTCTACTGGTTCCCTGTTCATCTTTGAACTGATTTTAGGATTTTATTTATTACTTTTAAAGCTGTCTGGGTCCAGCCCCAAGCTATGTAGTAAAAGTCTTGACCCCATATGAGCCAGCTCGTAGATCCTCAGGAAGTTTCTAGTTTTTCCAAAGTTGAAGCTTAAATCTTAAGATGGCCAGATAAGGCGAACAGAATCTAATTCACCTCCTAAAACCCATTTTCATAGACTTGCTTGTATGTGATGCCATCTTTTCATTGCTTCCTATTATATTTAAATTTACAAGTGACATTTGCTTTTGTATTACTGCGTCTTTTGTTTTCTAGTTTTGACTTTATCTTTACTGTCTTTGCTTCCAGTTGGTATTTTGCCTTCTGGTTATCCTGATTTAGCTTTGTCTGTCCAGGCACTTTGTACACTCACGTATTTTAAAATGCCATACAAATAAAGTTATTATTCTATTATTATATAAGATTTCACAATTTCACATTTCTTTACTGCACTAAAGTTTACAATTGATCTTCTAAATCTCATTTCTTGATTTGTGACTTTGTTGGGTGTCAACACATAATATGGTGTCACAAACAAAAAGTTTTACAAATGTGGGACAACATCCTGATCTGAACACTTTCCACCATGAATAAATGGCAGCTTTTCATTTTCCATATGCTTTGGGGTTCTATTACTAAAACACCCATAAAATTTAATCAAAACTCAGACCATATATTTTGTGTTTATGAAGTTTGAGCTTTTGTTGACACTTGTTTCCAGTTTATAACTGACTTTACAGTTTAGAATTTTTGTTGCAGTGGAGTTTTTTAATTAAAATGATCCATGCTTGGGCGATCAAAACTGTAGAGAACTTCACAAACTGGAAGAATTGGATTCAGTTCCAGGCTGGTTAAATGCCCAGATATGTGAATCAAAACTTTTCTCCAGAGGTCAATCTCTCAGTCAATCATCAGAAAACTATTTTGATAACTGCAGCTATTTAAAGTGAAATCTTTTCACGACCTGAAGAACAAAACTTTAAGATGTTGTTTGGCTAATGTGTCAGATTATTCTGCAAACCACTGTCTGCACTTGACAAAATATTGTTTGCAAGTAAAAACAGATGTACACTACGGTGCCCGTTTTGATGTGTTCATGTTTGTCATCATGTACGTGCACATTGTGCAGTCCTAAATTTAGCCAATTTGCATGAGATCCTCCCAGCTAAGCAGCTAGAATCAAACTTAAGTAAAATCCCTCTATGGCAGCAAGTGAATGCTACGTTTTTGTTAGTTTGTATTACATCGTATCATCCACAGTATTATTCCACTAAGCAAAAATAATTTTTAATTCTGTAGTATTGCGAATATTGTTGTGCGTGTTTGCAAAGAAAACAAGCATGATAGAAGGGAGGACTAGCATCAGTCATAACTTGTTGTTATAGGGGATTGTTCACCCATAAAGAAACAAACGTATTATTTTTGAACATTGTCAAATAATTACTCAAGCAATAATTGCATGTATATATCAAATGTTGACTGCAGGTGTTTTTTCCATCTTTGAGAAGTAGATTTTGTGGCAGAACAGTTGTACTGGATAATAAAGTAGACACTGACTACTGTATACTTCCACTTGTAGTTCATTAATAACAAAACAAAATGGCACAACTGTTACTAATATACAGACCATTCTCTCTCCTCCTGTTGTGACTGATGAGTACAACACAAATTGAGTCTATAATTTTGAAGGGTAAGTGGCTGTCCTGGTGTACCTGTGTGACCCTGCAGATCTGCCCTTTGTAAGGGGGGCAGTAGCAGGCTCCAGACAGAGGGCACTTCTCAATGGGGCGTCCACGGTAGAGGGGGACAAAAGAGGCAGCGCACAGGTCAAATGGATTATGGGGGTCGTAGTTCAACTGGTGGGCGTCCGTCAGGGTCTTCTCACAGGCAGCCAAAATCTTGCGAGTCTAAATGGCAGGGAGGTATTTAATATGTAAGACGAAGAACAGTACAACGCTCAGCCATTTAAACGCTCAGCCATTTAAACATTTAATGTCACAAATATCGGTGATTAGCTCACGACTTACCTGCTGTGCCACATCTGGCTTCGGTCCAAGCTCGAGGAGGCGTCGTGCAAAACCTGCGGCTGTCTTGAAGTTACGCAGTTTGAAGAAGAGGTTCAGAGCTGTACGCAGCACTAGCACCATGTGGACTGGCTGGAGGTTACAGTGGGTAAAATAAGCAGCCATCTGCAAGGAAAACACAACCTGGATAAGAAAACTGCAGAATAAATTATGATTCATGGACATATTGCAGCAGGTTCTGGTGGTAATTAGTCAGTTTATATCAGAAGCTTAAGGTGACATCAGGTTTTTACCTCACAGAGCCTTTTTTGCTGGTCCAAAGTGTCTTTAGGTAATTTCTTCCTCTCAGTCTCCATAGTAAGACCCACTATGTACTCTCTGCAAATTGTGATCAGCTGCTGAGCCTGAAACACATTTAAGACAGTCAAAATTATGAAATATAATGATAAGTACCTACATGTCAACAATATTACTCCATCTGAAACCCATCTTTTTGTATTCATGACTTGGGGATTAAACAGATCTGATTTAAAGCAGGCCTGTTTCTCACCTCTGCAATCTCCTGCTTATTATCAACCACCAGCAGAGGCACAGACAGCAGGATGGCTCTAAAGCGCTCGACAGCTTCCTCAAACCGGCCAGCCGTGGTCAGCTGGTAGCACTGCTGCAGGCGAGCGATGAGATCGGAGAGGCGCAAACCGACAGCAGGCAGCCCCTGCTTTGCCCCACAGTCCTAAAAACCCCCAAAAATATTAGAGTATTTGTTTTTTTTAACAATACATGAAAAGGTGTGAGAAGGAAGAGCTGGAACAAATGTGGGTCAAGAGCATATTTATCATCAAAAATAAAACTAGAAAGAACATTTCAAACAGCGGACATCGTACAAGACACAAATAAATCCACAAAGTTCATAGCTGTACCTTCCAGTTCCTCTGGGGATGACTGCGCAGGCAGGGCTGGGAGGGCAGTCCCAGGTAACAGGTGCGTCCTCTGGACAGTGTCTGCATGAACAGCGACTTGTAGGGGCCGAAGTTTACAACTCCAACCTGGTCGTGTAGTAGCTGTGGAAGGAAAAGCAAGAGCAAGTGACAGTTAAGTGTGTGAAAAGACTGCAGTCAATTTATGCTTGGCCTTACGTCATACACAAATAGTTTATATTAAAACATTGAACCAAAAAGGAAATAAATCAAAATGTGAGCGTACTCTCATGGCAGTTTCGAAGGATCCAGCCAGGATGTGGTCCACTGGCAGCTGGGAGTTGTTGCACCACATCTGGGTTGGACTCATGCCCTTGGTGGGTGGCACGAAGAAGCCGTCCTCTGCTCCTCCACCTGCACCAACTGGCACGTCCTGTTGATTGAAGAAAAGACAAGGAAATGTGAATATTCAACACTTACTATCATTAAAAAGTAGCAAAGCATAACAATAACTTGTTCGTGCAACGTGTAGCTTCAACAGTGAGGGCAGAGGGTGAAATTTGATGTAAAGATTTCACTCAAAGCTGACAGCCTGATCAGTGCTGGTCTTGTGTTGGCTCTACATTATGTGTGGTGAGATTAATAATGATGTAGCTGCTCTCACCAGCTCAGGAGGAAGGTCCAGGTCTTCCTCAACCTCCCATCCCCCTCCTTCCTCTTTCCCAACTCCTTCTTCTCCTAATCCTTCCTGAGCATCCATGAAACCATCTGACAAGAAGGGAAACATAGAAAAAAAAGCATCGACAGATTTATTTTGGTAATCAGGTCTAATTAGCTGACTGAAAGGTATTGTCTAACAAATTACTGTTAACTTCATTGTGAATTTACCTTCATCCAGCTGGAGTTCAGCATCATCTCCCCATCCTTCACCTCCTGTGGCATCCATATCCAAGTCGGCAGCCATCTGACCTGCTTTACCTACAGCACAAGAACACTGGTAACACTCTGGCAAAGTCAGTCGCAGTAGCTTTTTACAACATATCTAAGAGTAACACTGCTTTATTTGGAATTTGAACATCTTAAAGGACGGAAAACACTGAAGAATAAGATGATTTCAACAACTGTCCTTAATCTAAGAAATATGAAGTGTTGGAGTCCTTGTTCTGGGTTCCAGTATAACAAATACAATATGAATGAAACCTTTAAGAATGTTGCATACATGAGTTTTTCCTCACAGTGTATCTATATATTTACATACATCAAGCCATGTTTCATGGCTGATGACTCACCCTTTGCTGCAATGGCTCCTTCAAAGAAGCCTTTTGACACGGTGAGCAGAGGCCAGTTGGTGTCCAGAGGATTGATGGGTGGAGGAGGCTGCAGCAGCTGTGCATTGGGATCAACCTCTGGCACCTACGAGACACAAGATTAACCATTAGTAAGATCATGTGGCGCAAACTGAAATCAGTCCCTCCAGGAATTCGCAATCTTGCGATTGCGCAAATTCAACCAATCTCCGCGAATTCTGCGCAACCTTACAAATTTTTCCAATCACCGCAACTTTTCCACACTTTTGGCCAGCCTCCCATGAGTTCCACCAATCATATCAGTCCCCAGCGCAAATGTAATGCACGTACGTCACCGAATTCACTTCCTTGTTTTTGGTTTGAAGAGGCAGACATGTTACATTCTAATGTCTCTCATTTACCAACAAAAATTACTGCCAAAGACTGTGCAAAACAATTAATTCCCTGATGTTCCTCACCAAAGCGGAAACTAAACAGTTTTACACCTATGCAATATTGTGGGGGAACACGCACAAAAAAAAAAATCATTGATTGATAAACATTTTTCTACCACGAAACATATTAGGAAAACGGCTGAAACGAGCGGACCACAGGCCAGACAAATCACCGTGATGGAAACTGTTGCATCCAGATCTGTTGGAGCACTGAAAGAATGAAGGTAAGTTAGATTAAGTACTCCGCCAAGGAACACAGCGGAGTTATGTTATGATCGGCGTATGTGAATCATTCCTCTGTTAGCAACATTACTCAGGGCTTAAAGTGAAAAATAATCCTGAGCCTGACCTTTTTTGCTTTTGGGTGGGGGTCGGGGCACAATCTGGCTAACTAATAAGAAATTAAGATATCTGCCTTCACAAACTCAGACTACAGATTATAGTAATACAATAAAGGTCAGTAGGTTGTGGTAGGTACTCCATCTCACTACAACATGGTGCAAATATATTGTTTAACAACCAATCTGTAAAAGATATGGAAAAAGACACTTATTCGCCTTTTAACAATATGCGCACCATTTATTCTGAAATACAACTATGTAAACAATTACAGTGCAAAAAAAAAACAACTAACTAAATAAAAATAACAGCAAACTATAATTTAGTTCAAATAGTAACAGCAAAAAAAACATTAAAGTGCTCTAAGAACTGGTAACTTGAATCAGAAATAAATAAGAAAATTGAAAATAAACAAATACAGTTTACTACAGAAAACTACAGTTCAATTAAAAAACATTTACGGTGCTACAAGAACTGGTAAGCTGAATCTTTTTTTTTTCCTCCTGTATCTATTTGTTCTTTATTTCTGACATCTTTAAGTTGTTCCATAGTGTTGAGGCAGTGGTTCTCAATTTTTGTCTCTCAGGCCCGCCTTCGGAGGACAAAAAAGTCTGTTTTGGCCCACAGGCCACATGTGTGACACCTGGAGTAGATGGGCCCAGGTGGTGTCCTGATCAAGTACGCCGGTGTTCCAAATGCACATTAATGCGTCCTCCCATTCCGCGTAGACGGACCTTTTCCTCCCA
Source organism: Amphiprion ocellaris (assembly GCF_022539595.1). Taxonomy (NCBI): domain Eukaryota; kingdom Metazoa; phylum Chordata; class Actinopteri; family Pomacentridae; genus Amphiprion; species Amphiprion ocellaris. Next base: position 27,777,590 of record NC_072775.1, read on the forward strand.
GTCGCTCGCGCCCCCCTTGTCATGTCTCTGCGCTTGTCTGTGCACAACATTACTCAAAAAAGTGGATTTGGATGAAATCTTCATGGAAGGCCAGAAATTACACAAGGACCACCTGATTATATTTTAGCAGTGATGCAGCTTTTTGAGTCTGGATCCACGGATTTGTTAAGGACTTCTGTATCATTGCGAGATCGCACCACGACGTCACTGTAACTATGACAACAATGGACTCAACTGGATCTCAACTCCTCAGACCCGCCCCCACTCTACTCCTCATTGGCTAGTGTTATTAGTTTGGTTGCTAGCAAAAGCTGCCTTCCCCTTATTCCATTGGAAGACGAACTAATGTAGTTCTTTTTTTTTCCGAATCGAACGCTGGCGCTGCATGCTGGAATTCCGGCACAGTGCCGGAATACTTTAAGCCATGCATTACTCAGAAACGGACTACGGGATTTGGATGGAATTTTCAGGGAAGGTCAGAAATGACACAAGGACCAAGTGATTAGATTTTGGCAGTAATGCGGCTTATAGTCTGGATCCACGGATTTGTTAAGGATTTCCCATTGAGATAGCGGCATGGCGTCTGATAGCGGCACGGTAACAATGGGAACAAGCGAATGCGACCTGCTGACGATCATATCATTGCGATCCTACTACAAATACACCACTGTGGACTTATCGGAAATGATACAAGGAACAACTGATTAAATTGTGGGCGTGTTTCTGAGTCCCATCAATTCCCGCCGCCCACTACATATTTACATCACGCGATTCGGTATGTACACATGCATAACACACGCCTGTGCTCAGCGCAAGGTCAGGGAATGAACAGTCTTGGTGGAGTACTGCGCTCTCTAAGTGCTTTTCTTGTTATCTGACTTGACAAGCCGTGAGCGCATGTGTGAATACGTGTGTGCCAGTATGTGAAATGAACTGTTTAAGCTTCTGACAGATATGTCCAAATGCAATTCATTCAACAGTAAATTTTCATTTAGTGCCTTAAATCTACCAACCACTTCATGTTAAACAAGTATCTGGCTGCTGCTAATTTCCCACCATGGTATGCCAGCTTTTGTGCAAATGGGTTGGAGCGTTAAATTAATTTCGGAATAAATATTGTCAATTACAATGTAGAAACATGTTCTAAAAGCTGACAAAAATGCAGCTTTTTAGCAATTGTCATTGTCTCCTGCAATTTCATTCCAACAAATAAGCTTAAAACATCGCAACTTACATCGCAATTTTTTAGACAAGTTGCCGCGAATTCAGGCATTTTCGGCCGCAACAATCTCGAAAAACGCCTGCGAAATCTTGGAGGGACTGTGAAATATATACATGAATAAGAGTACATGAATATGCAGTGCTACAATGGAAAAAGTCTATTGAGTGTACTATGACTGTTTGTTATGGTTTCTCATGCTATGTGTATGAAGTTACAGAGAATGTTTTTCCAACACACCGTCTCCTTTTCTGGGTCAAAGTTCTCCTTTAATGTTTCGGCTTCATCATCCAGACCATGAGTGGCTGCAGTCAGGTAAGCCAGAGACTCTGCAAACACAACAACAGACAGGTTGGTTTCTGATTTACCATGAACATTTCAAAAGAAAGGCAATGTTGTCAGCTGTACAGAGAAGCAGCACATAGATTTATGGTATAGCAGAAAGTGCAGTCATTCATTTTGAGTGACTTTTTGAAGCTCTTAGGAACTATATTTAATTATGATAGGTAACTAGTCGCATGACATGAGCTAAGTCTTCCATGGCATTACAGGCAAAGAATGCAAAACATAACTGCATATGTTAATAATGACAAGTTAACTCACTCTGTCCGCAGTTCTTCAAGATGCGAACTCTTTCACTGACGTCTCCCAGGTAGAGAGCTGCCTGGTAGTGGCCGCTCATGTCCTTCCTGATCTCAGCTACACAAAGAAACCACAGGCATTAGATATGCGATGAGAGAACACACAAACCCTCACCAAGTCACCATATCTTCTGTAAAATAAGGAATTACTACTCCGTCATCACTCACCGATCTTCATCATCTTGCGCAGCTTAGCCAAGTTGCCGGTGATGAGGTACAGGAAGGTGAGCTTGTCGAAATTCTTGGTCCTCTGGTAGCACATTTCCACGACCTGGTGGTGACCCTGCAGCAGCGCCGCCTCACCCAGACGCTCCCAGCAGCTGCGCTCATCGAGGGCTTTGGCTGCATCCAGCGCCACCTGGAAAATGTACAAGAGATGTTTTTGATTTTGCGGTTTGTCCTGCAGCAGAAATTTCTAATTATAGATCTCTGAGCTGAACAGACAGCAGTAGCACGTTATAACTTAAAAATACAAATTGTAAGATTCAATCGAATTAAAGCCCGCCAGCCACCCGCCTTTCACACTAAACTTAATCCCCAATAGATAACGAGTAAGTATAGCTGTGAGCTCACCTCGATGTTGCCACACTCCAGAGCCAGGCTGAAGCGCGTCTTCTCATCTTTGACAAAGTGCAGCGCTACCTCGGGGTAGCCCTTCTTCTGCAGGTAAGCAATGATGGACTGACCCACCAACTTGGCGTTACGCACCATGTGGAGTACCTGGACAACACAACAAGAGGAATGGAACTAATCAGAACTAACAATAAGGGAACTGAATGATTGACTACAAAGTTAAAGATCAATTCTGCAAAAACACATGTATTATCTACGTACACATTGGTCACTAGGCACCCACCTCATCATATTTGCGGTTGACCAGGGCCAGTTTGAAGCGGTACTCTGTGGGGTCGATGGTGAGGACGCGAGGCCTGCACTCTCTGTCCAGGCAGTAAACACTGTTGCCTCTCACACGGGTCACATAGATGGGCAGATCCAGGGTCCTGATGATGCCATGATCACTACAGAGACACAATGAAAGTATCATGTTAGAAACAGATTCAAATCAGGAGTTGATATGCATGCTGAATAGGTGGACGAATAAAATGTTTGCCGTACATGCCGAGACACTATGGTGTTCTTTCAAAATTTTGTGGAATTTAACAGCAATGAAACCACCTCTGCAGCACGATAAAAACATTTCCATATTTGACAATCAAGTCAGTGAAGACGTCCAGTGGAAAAGGTGGTAGACTTTAAGAGACACTACCTCAGCAACATTCTATTCTGTTAAATATGGGCAAAGTTTAATTGGTTTGAGTGTTAACTCTATTTCTGTGGCATGTACAAAGCAGAAGCAGTTCACCTGCCTGATCTGTTTGATTTACTTACCTGTATCAATAGCTGCATTAAGTTAACACTGTGTTTTAAAGCTTCACGTACCCAGAGGTGAGGGCATATTTGATGTGGTTGGAGGTGGTGTAGATAAAGACCCCACTCTCGTCCCAGGCTCCGCTTTTCACTCTGATGTTCTCATGAATGTTGCACAGACTCTCCAGCTTACGGTTGCAGATCATAATTGCTGAAGGGAGAAAAAGAGAGACAAAAAGATTTGGATTTTACCTAAATTGTCAGGTTCTGTTGGTGAACCGACAGCTGGCACTTGTGGTCTTGAAATGTGTTTTTATCCTGTTGTTTGAACCAGTTACAACATTTTTTTTAACAACAAAATTCGTGCTTTTACCCACATTCTCAAATAAATTAAACCCCCAACACAGCAGCAGCTTTTTTTGTACTATGTAATGAGAACAAACAGATTCAAAGACTAAAATGAGTCAACAAGCATTTAAATTTGTAGTTACAAGACAGAGTGAGTTTGTGCGATTTGTCAGTGGATTGCCACAATCCCTATAAATGTATTTTACCAGCCTCATAATACACAGTTAAAATCAAATTATTGCTTTGTGTCTGCCCTTAAATGTTCTTACTCTGTCCAAACAGAACTAATGCCTCAGTGATTTAGAAATGTGAGAGTCTCAACTCTGACTGAGATAAACCTGCTGTGTCTCTCTGATAAGCATCTTGATAACATTCATCTTATCTACTCACCGTGTTTAGCCAGCAGAGCCACGTGGCTGGTGTCGGAGCTCCACACCACATATTTGACCTTGGCGATTTTGACGGTGGCCAGAGAGCGTTTCTGCTGCACGTCGAACAGTGTGACGCCATCGGCATCGCGCAACAGCAGTGAGCCGGTCCCGGCATAGAAGATTTCCTCACAACTTGGCACCTGGACTTTCTTCACAATTTCATTCTTCAGGTTTTTAATCAGCAGCTACAATGGAGAAGAAAGTATTTTAATAAATAAGCACTGATCAGGACACACACACACACACAAAAATACAGAACTTCAGAAAAGTGCTGACATAAAGCGTGAAACACAAGTCATCTTTAAAAAATTAGATAAACTAGTTTGGTGAGCAATAAATCACTGGTTTGCAAATACAATTTTCTGTAATTGGCTTAAAATTATCTTAATGACAAACACAACTTGTTTTTTCTCTCTCTAAAATAATCTCTAACATAATCAGACTGTTGACTTTGGAAATGAATACCACTGAGTCAGTCTTTCATTGAGCAACTGTATAGACCAAGACTATTCTTTGCAATGACGAATATCAAAATACGGATGGTAAAACAACATTTTCAGACACGTTTCTAATTATTTTTTTAAATCTTCTCAAGGCGTTTCTCCAGATTTCGGCTTTTAATACATTTCTCTAAACCTGGAAATTGACTTACAGAGTGCATACGGTCCAGGACAGCAAACCTGTTCCTGGCCACCCAAACTGCTGTCAGACCAGAAGACCTTTTCCCCTCCGGTGCTGAAAAAACAGGGTCTGTGTTTTAAGTCACAGTTCATAGCACAGTTCACAAAGGGATTGAAATTGCTGTCATTTAAACAATGTTCACTGCAGCAAAGTAATAAAAATTATACAGTAAAAAGGACAATGTGGTGTTTAACTACAAACAGACTAATGGATAAAAAGTAATTCACTGTTCACAAAGTGTGAGGAAAAAATGGAAGAACTGCAGTGTGGTGTTTCTTTACCATCAGGGTTTTGAGAGTCACTTTCTTTGGGAATTGAGTACAAGTCGTAGGTGCTGTTCTCCAGGTTGGTCGCTCTCTGTAGGAAGTGAAGAGTATTTCATGAAATATATGGAAAATACTGACTGAGGGATTAATCTGAGTGACAGAGATACTTACGGTGCAGAGCAGGACAGCATTCTCAGCTGGGTTGTAGGACATGCTGAACACCGGGAACTTAGACCCACTGGAAGAAGAAGAAAAAAAGATTTAGTAAGTGTCTCGAAATTTTTACACTTATTCTCATCATAACACTGCACTGACTGTTCAACTGCTAACAACAAGATGATCTTTTTGATGTTCCATAATAACATGTCAACATTACATACTTTTCTAATTACAAAATCACTGGACAGGCATTACTAGAGCTCAGAGGATTAAGTCAAGAAACTGGTCAATAGAAAATGAATGTCCACTCATTTATTCATCCACTTAAAACTTCAGTGAACACACTGAGCGACAAGTCATATTTAATGGAAGAAATGCAGAAACATTTCCCCTTTTTAAACTCAAATAGAAATGACAGAAGAGGATCTGGCCATGTCAGATAAAAATATGCTTCAAAAATGCTTAAAAGTGTAGCAATGAACAGCCAGACAAATGAATAAAACGACAGCAACTAAAACTTGATATAATCTGAGCACTATAAGGGAGGTCAACCTAAAAGTTCAGTGAAAGCATATTTTTAAATTATTCCTTGTATGTGGAGCACATTTCTGCTTTTCACTACTTTCTGACATCTTATAGAACAAGAGATTACTCAAGAAAATGATAAGCAAGTTACAACATAATAAAATTACCAAATTCAAATACCAAACTGTACTTAGTGAGAATAAAATCTTTTGCAACACTGACACACAGCACTGACCTGCGAAGCTGCATGACAGCAGTGTCCTTGCTGCTGTTGAAGTCCAGCTGGCGGAGGAAGCGATCCTTGACATAGTACAGCATGTTGCTGTGCACAGCGTAGGCAGGACGTTCACGCTCCAGCTTGAAGACAATCATACCACTGTCATGACCTGGAGGACACAAAACAGACAGTTTAGTACAAAATCCTCATGCACAGACCACATTTTTCCACCTTGAGAAAAGTTACATGTTATAATTATGTCCTGTTGTTGCACAATGTAGCTTCAAATGTAGCCAAATAGGCACATTTAACTAAAATTTAGCTTGGGATTGTGACACTCACTAATACACTTTTAAATTAGTTCACAAATTATGCAAAAAAAGATTGCAATGCTCCAATACCTGCTGTTTAAATCTGTTCAACCTGTTAGTAGTTGATTTTACACTTACGGTAAATGTTTCCAGACTTAGGTGAGTATCACTCTTACCTGCAGCGAACAGGTTGAGGTTCGGGTGAGCCCCCAGCACCCAGAAGCGATCGTGATCACGTCTGAAGGTCTGAACTCCGGTCCTCTTGGACATGTCCCACACCCGGATGCTCTTGTCCTCAGAGTTGGACAGGATGAGCTCCTGGCGAGGATGGAAGACGGCACAGGACACGTTGTTGTAGTGACCACGGCATGTGTCTAGCTCCCACGCCTTGGACTCTGGATTGAGGGGAAAGAGAGACGATATGACAAAATTCAGCAGCTGGTTTAAAAAAAAAAAAAAAAGAAAGAAGTGGAAAAAAAGACCTACAACATCAAAATACATGGATCTGCCCTCCATAGAAAAGGCAGAAGTAAAAATAGATACATAATACATAATACAGGGAAAAACATACAGCTGGAAACAATTAGTCAACTGTTTAGTCTCATGAAAAGTTTTCCACAGAACACAGGATGTTTGTTTTTACATTTTTATACCTCTCATCCGTAGAAAAATTTTAGCTTTAGTGGACACTGGGTGGCACATTTTTAGTGGGTGTTAACGAGTATCTTGTAATAATGAAGTAACTCACCATTCATTCTCCAGATCTTCACCTGCCTGTCATCAGCTCCAGACACGATCAGAGGCATGCTGGGGTGGAAGGCTGCCCAGTTCACCCCACGGTCATGACCCTGAACACAGACACACAAACTCAAGTCACACGAATCCAAACAGAATCATCTTTCAGCTGTTGAAGCTCTGAGGCCAACTACTAGTGGCTCTCTAAACACTATAACATAAACCAACTAGATTTCTACAGCTTTACCATTATTACAAAGACAGAAAAGGTATATTATGCAAAGCATAAGTTATGGCAAAAAACTAAACAAGTGTCACGTTATCATATTTCCTTAGTTTGGGTATTTGTTAACCTTAAAGAGTAATAACTTTGCACTAAAAGCACACAGAAGGACATTGTTATATTATAAAAAAAATAAATTGTATCATGTAATACAGGAAACTGGTAAATTAAACCCAGGAGCTGGTATTTTCCACACACAGAACTGAAACCTGAAAATTATTGACAATTTTGAAAATCTCTCTACAATGATTTTGGGGAAAATTATGTACTGCGGTGTGTACAGTGGCTTGGTGGTTAGCACTTTCGCCTTGCAGCTACAAGATCCCCAGTTCACGTCCCGGCCTTCCCGGGATCTTTCTGCTTGGAGATTGCATGTTCTCCCTGTGCATGCATGGGTTTTTTCCGGGTTCTCCGGCTTCCTCCCACAGTCCAAAAACAATGCTGAGGTTAACTGGTAACTCTAAATTGTTCATAGGTGCGAATGTAAGTGTGATTGTCCCTATGTGTAGCCCTGCAATAGACTGGTGACCTGTCCAGGGTGTCCCTTGCCTTTGACCTAAAGGCTGGGTTATGCTTTCAGCACGAAAGAGCCACGTGGAAATCCACTCCAGAGACCGTGTGTGACTTTATACTCCATGCGGTGTCTGCTCCCAAACTGCAGAGGCAGTGTATCGCAAACACACGTCTACCTAGTCTACTCAAGTACTAGAGTAGAAGAAGTTTGCCATTGTTTACACCACTTACAACATGGCATTTTACCGAATAGTTGCATTTCACCAGTTAGTATTAATTTCACACCATGAATTGTTCATAACCTAGTTGTCACGGTGATCTCTGTGTGATGAATCGTATAAATGTCTGTATTTCTGAACTTCTGCTGCTAGGAGCTCCTGTTCTTCCACCAGCTTTCCGTGTGTCTCCGTCCGCGTAGTTAGAAAAATTTGGAGGTGTACGACGCAGAAATTTTCCACTTGAGAAGGGCCGTGTGAGGGGCGTGGCTGCTTAAATGACGTAATTTGTCCGCACTGAGCCGCACGGACCTCGCGGACACGGCAAGCATAAAACAAGCTTAAGTCAGCTGGGATAGACTCCAGCACCCTGCGGCCCCAATGAGGATTAAGCGGTGTATAGATAATCGATGGATGGATGATGCATTTAATGTTTTTTCCACTCTAGTGTTGCATCATTGTTGTGATTTTTTGAAATATTCTTAGTGAAGGCAAAAGGGCAAAACAAGGAATACAGTTCATGACAGAAAATCCTGGAAATGACTGCTACCTGAGCAGTAATGACTACAGTGACACTTTCACTTTCTATATTTCACTGGCAAAAAGACTGATTTTGTGAAATTATAACGCTATGGGATATGCAAAATGAAAAACACACACATGAAAGTCATTGCTCACCTCAAGGACATGCTTAACAACAGCATCCGAAGCACCAAACAAGTCAACACCAGAGATGCCACGCACCTCCGTCTCCACAGCGCCTGGAGACAGGTTCTTCTTCCTCAGACCTGGAACCATCATATACAGCATCGTGTGCAAAGGGGGAGCCATATTCATGTTACACAGGGCGCGCACACACACACACACACACACACACACACACACACACACACACACACACACACACACACACACACACACACACACACACACACACACACACACACACACACACACACACACACACACACACACACACACACACACACACACACACACACACACACACACAGAGGACGGGGGATGAAGAAAAACATGTAAAAGATAGAAATTAATTAAACAATCAAATATGAGGCTATATTGTGGGAGAATAGAGGCAACAAATGGGAATTACAAGAGAATGAACTGTTGGACCACTGAACACACACGGGCTGAAACACACCAACACAAACTTTGCTCTCTCATATCACCCGCCAGCTTGAGTCTGGAAACAATCATCGCTGTAGCGGCGCTGTTGATTGGGTTAATGAATCATTGGCAGACAGAAAAAAATAATTACTTATGATTTCATTGGACAGCAGAGCAAGATCGCTGATTATCTCCCAGACTCAAATGATTAGGAAGAAAAAAATAACAATTGAGAAAACACAGCTTGTATTCATGATTCCTGCCTGTTAAAACAATGTGGTGAGCAGACAGTTCAACAGAAAGGAGAGATGATGCGCAGGGAAAGAAATGGCACTAGGAACCCATTTGCAGGTGTGGATGTTTCCAGGGAGAGCACGGGATAAGGAGGGCACAGGGAGTGTGTGGACTTGGCTGATGGGTGGGGTGGGTGGTGGCTAGTGTCATAAAGAAGAGCTCCGATGGGGTGTCAGGAATATGAGCTTTGAAGTTTGGTTTGTTCAAAGGCTCATGCATGTGTCTGTCAGTATGTCTGAGTCACATGCAGAGTGAACAGATAGTGAAACGTCACAGCAATGAGTTAGGAATGAAGCTGACAACAATATGGTGACTATGGATACAAGAAACATAAACACTGTTGTGTTATATTTTAAGTCAGCCATGCAAGTGTCAAGGGTAGTATAAGAATATTTTAAGGTCCATGCTGAGATGGTTTAGGTATGTAAAAGACACTGCAAAGCCAGTTAGTAGTTAATGTTACTGTTTTTCTAGATGCAGTTTAAACTACGTCAAAAAAGGTTAAAGAGCTGCAAAGGAGGCAGTGTCACTTTTCAATAATGAGAGTATAAGTGCAAAGAGAACCTTCCTTTAAAGACAGTCTGGTCGTACAGGGAGAGTTAAACATGAAAACTACATGCTGTAGGAATGTCACGTGATCTAGGAGTTTATAAAAATGGTAAAGATGGATGCTCAATGCAAAGGAATGTCAAAGCACATAAATTCATAACAGGTGAAAATTACAGAAAAACATCTTATACATGTTCACATGTAAGAAAGCAGATGAGAGTCAAATAATGGTTTAGTTAGTGCAAAGACAAGAAACAAGAAGCAAGAAAATCCATCAACAAAAACAGATTTTAAGAGCATGCAGAGGCACAGAAACACCTCTCCAGTTTCCTACTTGGGTATTTTTCGCATGAGCTGTTAATTCTCTTGTCATTCAGAACATTTTCAGTGGAGTATCTCATTCATAAATGCCATGATATAAATAAATCTGTCTGGGCAGTACATCTACTTCTGTCTCTATCTTTCCTGAGAAGAGAGGTGTTTCTGCAAACAGCCCACAGAGATTTGTCCTCTACAAGTCAGAGGGGAAGAAGAGGTTCAGGACTTGATATTAGTCCTGCTCCTGTCTTCCTCCTTTATACCACTTTGCCTGATCCCCTTCCCAAAACCCACTGTCCTCTGGCCCACCATCCCCAAGCCCTCACCGGAGATATCCCACACTCGCACAGTCTGATCCAAACTGGCTGACACCACCAGGTCCTCGGATGGGTGGAACTGGGCACACATCACATAGTGGTTATGGCCAGTCAGCACACTGCAGACAAGACAGAAAGAGTGGACATACTGAAACACTGACAACTGTCTTCAGGGTTGATCAAATGGTTCCACTGACAATAACATACTGAAGTAGTTCGCACATTAAATGTAACAACGCAAAAAGTGATTTAAGTAGTGTATTTACAACAAAAATACATTTAAGGAATTTTCTGAGTTTTTGAAGAGACATCTCCAATGGGTACTCTGTATGCAGCAAAGTTCCATGTTGAGTGACCAAGAACCAATGATTTCATTCTTGTGTTCATTCTCACTCAAACTATATTCTCCAGCTACGAGTGAGTTGTCAGAAAAAACAGTGCAATTTATGGGGTGTCTTACCAGACGCAGGTCCTGGACTGCCAGTTCCAGATACGAATGGTCTGGTCATCTGAAGCGCTCAGAATCCACGGGTACTCCTACAGGCGAGGTGATAACTAATTACTTACGAGTAACTTTAGAGAATAAATGACAAAATACTGAGACTTAGTCACTTGAAACTAGGGCTGGCCCGAATAGCAGTTTCTGTGCTCCAGATATTTGGGCCCTATTAATGACGAAAATCCGAATATTTGGTCCGTTCCATAACGTCTGCTGCTGGGGGGGGGGGAATTAGGGTTCCTATAGTAACGTCCGATGGGAGGACACGTTGGGCGAATTCATTTGGGGTGACACAAATATTCGGATCTCAAAATTAATATCCGGATACCACCGTCGGGACTGAACATTCGGGCCCAGCCCTACTTGAAACTGGCAATAAAAAAAGAAGCTGCAGAAGAACTCACATGGTGAAAGAAGGTGGTTCTGATGTAGTCGAGGTGTCCCAGCAGGGTGAAGAGGCAGCGTCTCAACTTGTAGTTCCACACCTGCTCAAAATAAGAACACTTAGAGTTGTTCTAATAATTGTATGACACATTAATTTAACATTTAAGACATAACAGCACCATGATATAGGTCATGAACAATAACACTTCTGACTTCTGAATTCTGTAAATGTGTGAACTCCTGATCAAACCAAGTACCATCCAGAAATAAGCATTCAAACAGTATTTAAACCTGACAGCTTCTTAATATTTTTTATAGTTGCTATATGCAGCAGTCTCACCTTGATTTTGTAGTCATCTCCTCCAGACACAAATAGAGGCTGCTGTTTGTGGAAATCAATGCCTCTGACAGGTCCTGTTGGTGAGAGAACATTAAACACATTTTATTTCCACTGAGAACAGACTGTATAGATGGCAAAAATATACTAATCCTAATATTAGAGCAGCCACATTGATGTCTTACCATCGTGCTCATCAAATTTGTCGATCAGAGTGCACATCCGATAGTCCCACAGCTGGATTACTCCATTGTGCAAACTTGCTAAAACCCATGGCCTTTTGGGATGGAAACTCAGGCCTGAAATGTAACACAGAACATTAACTCCCTCATAATATCATATAAAACAAGCTATAGTCCTCACAAAATCAGTTTAATCACCAAGTAGGTTTTCACATAGGAGGAGACTGGTGTGGCGTTTTAGTGCATAATATTAAAATGCTGAAAAGTAAAAACATATTTAAATAAGGATAAAAAAATATTCTAAAAAGCAAATGTTGCAAGTCAACAGACAATAATTACGATTAATTAAACAGATGTTGACAATTGATTACAGATATGTTTTTAATAAGTCTTGCTTCAGTTATCATTATTTAGTATTCACAGTGTAATAAATGTTAAAATTTGATGGAACATTTAGCACACAAGAGGGGCAGCATGAATTTGTAAAACCACCAACACAACAGTTTAAACCCTGGCTCTGACCTGCTGAAGAATTGCAGCCTTCACGATTTACGAATTTCATTGTTTCAGACTGCAATTCCGATTTGAGAGCGAATACTCGTTCAGCCCTAATTCAGACGACGATCCAACTATGTAATATTAACGAAACCATGTCAAGCTTGAATCAGTTACGTTAGCTAAATAGCTAAAGACACATACAGGTAGCGTTCATTCAACATCACAACATAGGAACAAGGCGTGATATGCATTGTCTGAGATTTAGTCTATAACAGATAAGTCTGTTAAATCAAGAATTTTATTTATCCACAGGCAACTACAAAAAAAAACTGAGCTGCATAACATTAGCTAGCTAACGTTAGCTTCTTGGCTAACTATAGCATCGAAACTCTTACCTTTAACACGGGCCGACTTCGTTTCAAATTTCGTTAACATCGTCCCTGCTGAACAGTAGGGGCTTTGATTTTAATGCTGTAGTCAACTACAACTCCACGCGAACGGTATAAAACAGCTAAAATCTTGCAGACAGGTTCACTCAGGTGGCCTGGTCGCCTTCGCCCATTTAGCTGCTTCTCCGTCTTCCTGACACGTAGCGCGTTCTGTCTTCCGGTTCGGAACTATAAAGTTTTGGAGTGAAAATGTGACGCAGAAACCTCCACGGCAGCTGCGCATAGAAATACAATACAGAAAGCTGCACTGACAGGAGACCTGCGGATAGATGCTGTCATTACACATCTAAGTCTCAAGCAAGCATAAGTTATGGCAACTGGACTAACCTCGTGTGAGTCGAAAACGTTTCACCTCTCATCCAAGAGGCTTCTTCAGTTCTGAAAGCCTGGTGGGGAGTACCAGATATTTATCCACCAGGAGGGTGGTGGCAAAAACAAGTGGACAAAGACCCGAAACCAACAGACTCGTTAGGTGTTAATGTGAGTCGTTAGCCTTTGATGGGCGGTCGTTACCCCTCCCAGCCCTCTAGGAGGGTGGTTGGGGGTCACCTGACTGCAAGTGGGACAGATGGCTGCACCTCCTTGGGAGGGCTCTAAGAACGGCGTTGTAAGTGGGAGACAAGTGGTGTCTGAGGCCCCCTCCTCTGTTCAAAGATGGCCGTTCTAGTTTGACATGAATGGCTTCTTTTACCCCTCTCTCAAACCATCTGTCCTCTCTGGCTAGAATGCGCACCTTGTGGTCATCAAAGGAGTGCCCCTTCTCCTTGAGGTGGAGGTGGACTGCTGAGTCCTGGCCTGTGGTCGTGGCCCTCCTGTGTTGTGCCATGCGCTTGTGTAATGGCTGCTTAGTCTCTCCAATGTACAGGTCAGAGCATTCCTCATTGCACTGCACTGCGTACACCACATTGCTCTGTTTCTCCCTTGGAATTTTGTCCTTGGGATGGACCAGCTTTTGCCTCAGAGTGTTGCTGGGCTTGAAGTGTACTGGGATCTGGTGGGTGTTAAAGATCCTCCTGAGTTTCTCTGAAATTCCTGCCACATAGGGGATGACAATGTTGTTTCTCTTTTTGTGGTCCTCGTCTTTCTTATCCTCCCTGCGCTTTTTTGCTGTTTTGATAAAAGCCCAGTTTGGATAGCCACAAGTTTGAAGAGCAGAGTGAATATGTTTGTGTTCCCTTCTTTTTCCATCCGCTTCTGATGGGATGTTCTGTGCTCTGTGCTTTAAGGTACGGATCACCCCCAACTTGTGTTCTAGTGGGTGGTGTGAATCAAACAGGAGGTACTGGTCTGTGTGAGTGGGTTTTCTGTAGACCTCAATGTTGAGTTCCCCATTGGTTTCAATGCGTACCACGCAATCTAGAAACGCCAGACAGTTGTCTTGGACATCCTCTCTTGTGAACTTGATGTTTTTATCCACCGAGTTGAGGTGTTCTGTGAAAGGTTCGACCTCACCCTTCCTGATGGTGACCCATGTGTCATCCACATATCTGAACCAGTGCCTCGGGGAGTGGCCACTGAATGTTCTCAGTGCCACAATCTCCATTTCTTCCATGTACAGGTTAGCTACAATGGGGGATACAGGGGATCCCATGGCACAGCCGTGTTTTTGCCTGTAGAAACCATTGTTGTACTGGAAATAAGTGGTGCTGAGGCAAAGGTTAAGGAGGTCACACACCTGTTCGGGGGAGAGGTTGGTCCTCTCAGACAGAGAGTTGTCAAGCAACAGTTTTCTCTTTACTGTCTGTATTGCATCTCCAGTGGGAATGCAAGTAAAAAGCGAAGTCACGTCATATGAAACCATAGTTTCCTCAGGGTCTAAGCTGATTTTTCTGACCTTGTTTGTAAAGTCCATCGAGTTCCTTATGTGGTGGGGGGTGTCCCCCACCAATGGGGAAAGGATGGTGGCAAGATACTTAGCAATGTTGTATGTCACAGAGTTGATGCTGCTTACAATTGGTCTCAGAGGGGCGCCCTCTTTGTGAATTTTTGGCAGCCCGTATATGCAAGGGATAGCATCGCCTGGATAGAGTTTGTAGTACAGGGCCCGGTCGATGATCTGACCTTTCTCCAGTTTTTGCAGGCAGTTAACCACTTTGAGTTTGTAGGTGTTGGTGGGGTCTCGTTTTAGGGTCTCATAAGTTGCTGAGTCACATAGGAGGCTGCTGACCTTTGAGTGATAGTCAGCTGTGTTAAGGATAACAGTACATCTCCCCTTATCTGCAGGTAGGATTGTGATGTTGGGATCCTTCTGCAGAGTTATCAGTGCCCGTTTCTCCTGTGCGGAGATGTTGGACGGGGGTAACTTGGCACTGGAGAGTGCTGCCGACACCTTAAGCCTGATCTGTTCCGCCTCTGTCTCTGACAACCTATTGTTCCTAATGGCCGATTCTGTGGCCGTCACCAAGTCCACCACCGGTAACTCATCTGGTGTGACTGCAAAGTTCAGTCCTTTGGCAAGGACCCCCCGCTCGGCTGGAGTGAGCTCTCTGTCTGACAAATTCTTAACCCATTTGTCATAGGTGTCCAGTTCCGCTGTTTTGCTCTGTGTGGCCGCCTGGGAAGGACTGCCGCCAGTCCTTCCTTCAGAGCTCTGTATTTTGGCCCATTCTTGTTCCCCCCTGGAACTAAGCAGCCATTACACAAGCGCATGGCACAACACAGGAGGGCCACGACCACAGGCCAGGACTCAGCAGTCCACCTCCACCTCAAGGAGAAGGGGCACTCCTTTGATGACCACAAGGTGCGCATTCTAGCCAGAGAGGACAGATGGTTTGAGAGAGGGGTAAAAGAAGCCATTCATGTCAAACTAGAACGGCCATCTTTGAACAGAGGAGGGGGCCTCAGACACCACTTGTCTCCCACTTACAACGCCGTTCTTAGAGCCCTCCCAAGGAGGTGCAGCCATCTGTCCCACTTGCAGTCAGGTGACCCCCAACCACCCTCCTAGAGGGCTGGGAGGGGTAACGACCGCCCATCAAAGGCTAACGACTCACATTAACACCTAACGAGTCTGTTGGTTTCGGGTCTTTGTCCACTTGTTTTTGCCACCACCCTCCTGGTGGATAAATATCTGGTACTCCCCACCAGGCTTTCAGAACTGAAGAAGCCTCTTGGATGAGAGGTGAAACGTTTTCGACTCACACGAGGTTAGTCCAGTTGCCATAACTTATGCTTGCTTGAGACTTATCATGACCTGGATGACTGAGAACATCCACAGATTTATTACACATCTACATTACGTATTTCTACACAAGCTGGTGTGTGTGTGTGTGTGCGTGTGTGCGTGTGTGCGTGTGTGCGCGTGTGCGTGTGTGTGTGCGTGTGTGTGTGTATATATATATATATATATATATATATATATATATATATATATATATATATATATATTAAAAAAAGGCTTTATTTACAACGATATGACCATTTAATGACCATTTGTATCATGTATAATACTCAGACTGTGATAATACTGTGGGGTCTTAATTTTAGTATTTGAATTAGTCTGGTAAATTAGCATTTTTTGTAACTGTAAGGTCTTAACTGTAATATTTAAATTACTCAAATACAGGTACATAAGAAATAACACTAGGATCCCTTAATATGGTTCCCTTAATATTTTGATAGTAGCAGTGGGGGGAGGAAGTATTAGAGTGGAAATAGTAGTCAGTATGGTTACTAGGTTCTTCCAGTGATGAGATTCTCCTTGATTGAGCACTTTAAAAAGTCAATAAAAAATGGGAAAAATACGGAGATTTTTTTTAAAAATGAAAGCTGCAGAAAAACTTAGAAGTGGACATGAAGTTCAGATTTTTAAATATTTCAAATTTCCTACTAGAAAAGCAGGGTTTTTCATGCGCACAGGAATTTCTAGCTCCACTTCAAATAGAATTTAAAGAAGGATGATAATAGCAACTCTATCTTTTTAACCAGTGTTGCTAAACGGGGTTCCATTTACTCATGCATAACAGACATTTTTGTTTATCAAACGCCCAGAAGTAACAGAACACGGCAAGTATGTAAGCATTATCAACATGTACTTGCATAAAAATACTCATTATACATAAAAAATTCAAATTAATTCCATATACACAAGCATGTATGGATGTAGCTGGTTGTGCTGGACTCAGTTTTTCTGACATTTAATTAAAATGCACAACAACGTTTATTCCAGATGTGTATAAATGTTGCATATTCTTAAGTATTTATGTATTGTTTTTATTTTTAATCTCCTGTATGCACTTTGTGACCTTTTTTAAATTGCACAGCTTTAAATGTATCGACATGCATGGTGTTTTGTATTTTTATCCAATACTGTCAGTTTAATGTTCTCCTTTACAGAAAATATTGTCATTTTATATAATGTACTTTATACATCATTGGACAGTTTAATCTATCGCAAAGCAGCAGATTCTATTATAGTGAACAAATTCAAGTGTAGTAAAAAGAAGAAAATTTGCCTCCTCGTGTAGCAAATTAGAACCATGAACATAGTATTTTCTACAAATTGCTGATACAAATGACAATGACAAATAATCCACAGCAACAAACATATATGGTATTGCATCATTATTTAATTTGATATATTTACAAAACAGTGTCAAATAACAGGTTGCATTTTTTAACAGTGTGGTGGACACTTTTTCATCAGCCCTAAGAGTTGAATAGATCGGACCCTGTGATGAAAACCACGAGTCTTTATAAACCTCCACAACAGCCTCGGCTGTGTTTCATGTAAATCTGATCTCTGTTCAGTGCATGGCTGATTGTGTCCTTTCACAGTACCCCTGTATCGTACAGTTATTGATGGGCTGACGCTTGTGTGATTTCTAGACCTTTCTCTATAGTTACAGATGTAACCGTTTGTCCACTAGGGTAAACAAACCCAGCAACCACCGGCAAAAAAGTGCTAACATCAGGCTGTTGATGTCTTCTCCAGCAGAGTACCTGCGTGAATTATTGGCATGTTTTCCTCCTCATGTGATGTTTACTATTCTGCCCGCTTCTGGAAAGAACATGATGTACTTTTAATGGACATATGCTCATGCTATCAGAAGATAAACACCCCGAAATATCACTTGGGTGTTTTTCTTTCCTCGCAGGGACCCCATACCAAAAGAAAACATCACTCTGCACATTAAAAACACGGGGAATCACAGGGGAAGCACTTTGCACAGTAACTCTACACTATAATGATCACTGTAACCACAGCAAAGGCATCCAGGAATCATCATCTCAATCACTTTAAATCAATACTCAGGAATGGGGAATAACACGCAGGGAATGGCTTTCGTTGAACTTAGCTAGCTGAGATAGAGAAGCTTCTGTTGGGAATTTTTCACAAGGCGTTAACCCCTCTGTCGTCTTTTTAATCCTTTTAATTCTTTAATAATTAACAAATGTACACTCATTTTATCCTATTTTCTTGCATATTATTAGTTCACTTGCTAAGTTCAGTCCTGTACAGATTTTAGGTTTAGTAAAATACCAAAACAACAATCATTTACTTGGTATAAACCTGGGATGAAATTGCAAATTATTTTAAAACTATAATCTGAAGTGCTCAGTTGAACGATAGCAGAATTCTGATGAGACCTAAAACCATAGCTTAAAGTTATTTTGCAAAGGCACTGCTCATACCCGTGAAGTCACTTGATAGATTTCACCATTAGGCTAAACAGCATGTAAAAATGACAGCAGTGTGATTTTTCCTCTTATAGGAATTCTGTTAAAATTAAACCGTGAAGGAATCTGTGGCAGCTGCTGACAAACTAATACAAAGCTGTTCAAATGCTCAGTGATTTTACAGAGAAGAGAATGTTTGTGTGTGGTTCCTGTTGGTGTTTTTGTGCCTCCTCCGTTTACACACACCTTTCTTCTTCTTCTTCTTCTTTTTGAGGGCGAACAGTATCGACGGTTTGGTCACAACCCTGCCTGACCTTTGCTTCACACTCTGTCATCCCTCTCTGTAGCCGACACACTCAGAGTGACCCTCCGCTGCTCCTGATGGACTACGACGCCACCTCATCACATGATGGAGCACTGCTCTGCTGCACCGGCCCCAGGGCCTCCTGGGAGATTGAGGGACTCCATGTCAAAGTTAAACCCAGGAGGCTGGAGGGGGAAGAAGAAACAGGAAGAACACAGTTAGGTAGAAACCACTTCCTCACAACTTTAGACTCTACTGTTGGTGCCGCAATGGCAAATATGGTAGAGTCGGTTGTCCACTAATGGCAAGGTTCAATCCTCAGCCCCTCGATGTGCTGAGAAACACACTGTAAAGCAGTTTGAAGCTCAGGTTTAGTTCATAAGTTTCAGTTTATAAGTGTGTGTATATACATGTATTAGTGGTGGGACACGATAAAAAAAAATGAATCTAATTAATTAGAGGCTTTGTAATTAATCACGATCAATCCCATTTTTGTCAAATAGCAATATTTGACGCAATACATTTTTCTATTCAAATAAATTTTGGTTGATGACTGAAGCGATCAATAGATATACACCTGAACTTAAACAACAAAAATGTTTGTTTCATTTATATTTATCTGCATTTTTCATCTGTCTACTACATTCGCAGGTGACTGCAAACTCAAAGTGCAATTACAATGATTATATTCAACATTTTAAGACTTTTTGTAAACTCAAGCACTTTCAGTGTCTTGAAAAGTGGTCTATTATGGGATGGCTACACCGTTTGCCGGTATCAGGACTGCCACAGCTAACGTTAGCTCTGGTGCTAACAGCAACATGCTTTGCATTGAGGTGATACCGTCAGCTTGAAGTGCTGCGATGATAAGAAAATTCTTTGTTGCACACAACCACGATTTTATCCAAGCTGCCATTGGGAAGATTTTCAAAAGAAAATTTTCCGCCCAACAAGCTCAATGTGGTCTCGTCTTCCTTCACTGTTCACCAAACTTTCTTGTGTGCTGACATCACTCATCTTCTTCACGGCTGGAAAACAGACTTTAGGTTCATTACTGCCACCTACCAGCTGGAGTGTGCATCAGTGTTACAGGTGTGCCAGAAATTAGGGAACTGAGAAAGATGTGGTTAAATGCGTTATTTTTTTTTAAAAACGTTGGTTTTTTTCTGTAATTAATTAATCGAAATTAACGCCCTAATATGTACACAATTTTTTTTTGGAACAGTTACCTTATATCATTCTAATAAAAAACTGATAAAAACTACAGATCTGTGATAAATGCATGTCATGGAAGTTAACCATGTTGTGGAGCAATACTGTGAATCTTTAAAACTCAGATACAGTTAAATAGTCTGAGTTCATGTTAACAAATAAATCAAAATAATGCAAGAAAAGCAATTGTATTATAGGTGGGTGAATAAGTTTTTTGTACATTAAGTTGCCTCTGAGTTTGCAAGACTCTAGAACATAGACAGGTGTGTGGTAGATATGGTGAGAGTATTTTTATTTTTTTGGATTAAAGGTGAAGTATGTGATTCTGGAAAAAGATTTAGCTATTTAGCCTACTGACATATTTCGTACATGTCAGATTTACCACCCAACTCTCTCCCACTGTCAGCTTTCCCCTCTATCCCCTCCTATAACCCTGTCCTGTGCACAAGTACAAACACGCACAGTTGGCTTGAGCCACTTTGATTTCCATTTACAGAGCCGTGGCTGTGTACAAACACTAGATTTTTTTTCTTCAGTGCATACAAAGAAGTGGCAGCGAGCAGACTGTGAGACAATATTCACTGAATTTTATCAAAACTGAGTTGGATTAAAGTCTCAAATTCCACTTTTAACTCTGAAAACATCACTAAGAGTACTTTAAAACACAGTACGTTCACTGCACAAATCTCAAGTCAAACCAACACTGTATATATGAACAGATATCAGTCTGCAACTTACCGCATCGCCTGCTAACTCTTTGGGGGGCTGGCCAAGTTCCTGAAGCTGTAAGAAAAATAATTCTGGTCAGTAATCAGTTTTTGTTCTGTTCTTACCAGGTCATTGTTTATATTCAATATTGTCTATTCCTGTAAGTCTGCATCTCCTTCTCCTACAAGTTATAAAAAGCAATTAGTTCAAAGCCATTTTCAATCAAAAAGGATGGACCTGCCTACAAATAAAATCAATTAAATAAGTACATAGGAGGGAAATCTTTTGCAGACGACCAGCCTTGAACAATGCAAGAGATATAAGCACTAGAGATGCTTGGATTCAATCAGGGAGGTGTTTGGTTGTCCAAAATGATTTTGCAGGAGTGTACTAAGGAGCACTGATGCTGTTTCAAAGGTGGTCGCACAAAATGTTAGATTGATGAAGGTTTTTTTTCTGTTAATTGACACCATCCTCACCTCTCTTTTAGAGCCTAAGATGTTTGTAGAGTGGTGTCAATTAACAGAAAGTTCTCTTTGACATGCTGGTTCCTATTACAAAATTTTGCCACAGTAACAGTTTTGCATTTTTTCTGGTGTCAAACGGACAGTAGAAACGAAGTTATAAATTAACACATTCTCAATAAATTCTGGTTTCTTTTGTCTGTCACATTTACAATTAAATATTCAGCTATAGCATGTATGTGTGAAAAGATGCTTCACCTTCTGCATCAGGTCCATGATGCTCTCAAACGTGCTGTCTTTATCTGCAGCTCCCTCCTCCTGCTCAAACAGCTTACAGATCTCTCCCATGATCTTTGCCTGCTGCTCGTAGCGTTGGTAGTCCTCTGAACTAAGGCTTGGCTTGTTGGCTTCCAGCCACTCTGGGTACTGTGAGGGCGAGTTACAGATACTACAAACTCTTAAAGGAAGACTGAGGAGTAGTGTAACAGTTATTAAAACAATGCCCTACCTTGGTAGTTATCTCTTTGAGAGATGGATAAAGCACTTCCTTAGAGAGAAGATTCTGCATGATAGACTGCATGATGGGAAGGATGTTTCCCTCCTCACCACTTCCATCAGCTCCCTCCTCTAAACCCAGACCTTCCAGAGCCTTGACGAGGTCGTCTCCAGCAAGTCCTGTGGTCTGCAAGAGGACAACACAGACTGTCTTCAAATTACCTCTTATTTGTAGCAGTTTTACAACAATCAATCAGTCCTGACTCGACCTACCTGCAGGTTGTCTGCATTTTTGGCCAGGCCACGGAGAGTGTCTTTAAGACAAGAAGTGAATTCTTGCTGGGAGGCAGTGTCAGTACCTGTTCAGGATACACAAGCAGCATTTAGAGAACAAGATCAAAGCAGTAAAAGCCAATTCACGCTTTCTAGTGGATGCAGCTCTATTCATGCTAATAGGTCAATGCTGGTCTACACAGACAGAAAAATACAAAGGGAAATTTTTACATTATCTAGTAGCTACTTGTAAATTTAGCTGTATGAGCATGAATATTCACAAGATGTGCCGAACTCAGTGGTCAGACGTAACACAAGTTTTCTGGAGGAGGTAGAACTTCCTACATGTTTGGGCTCCATCAATGGAAAGCAGGAAAAATCAAAGCACCTCCACAGTCTTGCAGAGACTCTCTCAATTACAGCTCTGTGTATAATTAATTATAAAGGTGTAGTTGACAAAGAATCTCCACACACAGTCTCTCCTTACACCAAACATTTGTTCTAAGCACCACTGTGGATTCGGGTGGATGACAGATTTCCGTCACATGTACCTTTGCGAATGCAGATACAGAAAGCATGAATTGTGATTAAGAGGAGTAATATATATAAACCAAAAATAATGAATTTGTATTTCTTACCAACTTTGCCTGCGGCCTCTGACAGTTTTTGGAAGTGCTGCAGCAGCTCCGGCTCCTCCTGTGCCAACTCTGTCATGGCTTTCTCCCACTCCTCCCTGGCTTGAGTAGCCATGTCCCCCTCAAAGAGAGTCTCAAAGAGCTTGCAGTCTTCAAGCAGGGGTGGCTACAGGCAGGAAGAAGGCATGAGATGTATTCATAGAAAAGAAAGTGAAGAAAGAAGAAGAAAGACATTCTTTGCAGTGTTTAAACACACGGCCCCTCGATCA
The DNA here is from genome assembly GCF_022539595.1 of Amphiprion ocellaris. Lineage (NCBI taxonomy): Eukaryota > Metazoa > Chordata > Actinopteri > Pomacentridae > Amphiprion > Amphiprion ocellaris. The sequence goes on from NC_072775.1 coordinate 27,800,436, forward strand.
AACGACGTAGTTTGAGGACAGTGAAGTAGCCTGGGATCATAGGAGGGTTAAAATGTTACAATAACTTAGATAGTAAACTTGATTGTTGCAGGTACTTGAAGCAAATTCATTCACAAGTATTGTGATGACCACAAGTATAATCCAATTAAGAGAGGATAGAAAGTTTTTTTAAAAAATGGACAGAACCAGATTCAGACCTTCTCTGCACCACTGCAGGCTGAAGAGGAAGCAGCTGCAGGTTCAGGTGCTGGAGGTGCCGACGCTTTGTCAAAGTCATCCAGCGCACCTGAAAGAGACAGATTTCATCAAAACCAACATGGTCATTAGAATTTTTAAGGAATTAATCACCTAATTACCAAAGTAAAAATCTACTTTTTCCTTAACAACTTGTGCAGCATATTCCAAGTGATTTCACTTTGTCTAAAGCTAAACAACACTAATTGTCAGCGATAGTGTTGCAACAATAAGTGGTTTAAGCAACAGGGCCACTCTGGGACAGTCTAATTGATGTTTTCTGCTCGTTGGGAGACGTAAAAAGGTGATTCTTATCTTTAACATTATGGATCAAAAGTTAGAGTGGACCTGAGGATCTCCATTTAGTTATTACTTCAACTAATACTGAATGGGTACACACTGAGCCTGTATCTGCTAACTATTTGATGGAAAATAAATATGCTGTGTGTTTGTGAGATGGTAGGTATTATTATCTATTTAGTGAAATTAGGGTATACCAAGTGTTGTAATCGTAAATTTAAAGTAAAAATGAGTATAATGCAAATTGCATCAAATAATCCTGTAAGAAAGTTGAATCAAATAATTGTCTTTTTTCCTCTAGAAAATTATTTAGAGAGATTAAACAAAATAGTCAAAATAGTATCTGATGAATTTAATAATTGACAACTAATCGATTAATTGTAAATGAAAATCTAATTCATCAGTGAGGCTGCACTGTCCGTGAAAGCAGTTGCTCTCCCATCAGTTTAGTTTACTCCGTTTTGTTTATTCGTGTGTTTGCTGAATCCCAGTGAACGTAGTGTAAACATGACACTGTGAGCACCTTTTGGCTAAACTACACTTTACAACTGCTTTCCAGTTTATAAACTTCACCTGCGTAAAACTAGTACGGTCTTAAATCAACAATCCTTCAATGATTTTTGCAGTCATAAAGGTTACAGTTTTCAGTTTTTGTTCGAGCTGTTCAAGGTTGTGGTTATTTTTAAAGTGATGATTTTGTTATAACTAGTGGTGGGACGCGATAAAAAAAAATTAATCTAATTAATTACAGGCGTTGTAATTAATTAATCGCAATTTGCAGTTTTGTCAAATGGCAATATTTGACACATGAAGTTTTTCAATTCAAAAAAAATTGCGGTTGACAGTTGAATCAATGAATAGACATATACGTGTTTATAATTTAAAATTTATTTAAAAAAAGGAAAATGGGACATATAGAAAAAAGTGATTTTGATGACTTAAAGCCTGAATTTAGTTGTTTTTTCCACTGTATGGCACATAAAATCAGCATAAGTAGTTCAAGGAGCTTCAGAAAGTTGAAAATCCAGAGATTCATTCTGTTTTTATCTTTTCTGGGTCTGATAAATGGTGTAATTTTGATGGTTCTTTTTATAGGAATATCAATTTTTATTTATGCAATTTTTTTATAAACAAAAAGTTTATAATTAAGTTATTAAAAGAGATATTTTTGTTGTTTAGGTTATTCCTCCTCCAAGGAGGCAGAGCCTCCACGGAGTAAAAACTTAAACCACAAAAATGTTTCATTTCTATTTATCTGCATTTTTCATCTGTCTGCTACATTCACAGATTACTGCAAATCTAAGTGCAATTATAGCGATTTTATTCAACATTTTAAGACTTTCTGTAAACTCAAGCACTGTGTAGAAAAGTGGTCTATTATGGGATGGCTACACTGTTAGCATGACTCGTAGCTAACGTTAGCTCTGGTGCTAACAGCAACATGTTTTACATTGAGGTGATACCGTCGGCTTGAAGTGACGCAGTGATCAGAAAACTCTTTGTTGTACAATTTGCACACAACCAGGCTTTTATCCAAGCTGCCATCAGGAAGATTTTTAAAAGAAAACTTTCTGCCCAACAAGCTCAATCTCATCTTCCTTCACTGTTCACCAGTGCCTGACTTCACTCAGTGCTTTCTGTGCTTCTTCTTCATGGCTACAAACAGACTTTAGGTTCATTACTGCCACCTACTGGGCTGGAGTGTTCATCAGCGTTACTGGTGTGGCAGAAATGAGGGAACTGAGGAGGGTGCAATTAATTGTGTTATTATTTTTAACGCGCTATTTTCGCGGTAATTAATTAATCGAAATTAACGTGTTAAAGTCCCAGCCCTAGTTATATCACATTTATGAGAGTTAAAGTCTTCTAAGTTCTATTAGCGGTTAGTGTATAATAAACACTAATGTAACAACATTTTTAAACAGCATGTCAAACCACAGAATCCAACACAGCTATAAAATGAAATTAACACTCTATTATAACTCATAAAATAACTCAAGGAAGGCTTAATGGCAGAGCGTTGGTCTCACTAGATGTACCAAAAAAACTGGCAATGAGGTCTACATTTTGAAAATCTTTCTCATATGAAAAGTTAAAATGCCATTTGTATGTATTCGAGCTGAAATGAGTGTTGATTAATGTATCAGTATATTGAGAAACAATAAAAACGTTGTTCAGAGATATGTAAGTATTATCTGGTTTTCTTCATCCACTGTGACAATAAATTGAGTGTGTTTGTATTTTGAACCATTTGTTTTACAAAACTCACTTTGACATTTTATAAACCAAATTATCTGAGTCATTTGATTGAGGTAAAAATGACTGAAAAACACAGAAAATGGATTAAAACATTTAAAGCTGTTCTGAGAGCATTTCGTGAATCCTCAAAAGACTGTAGTAAACATCTGGATGAAGAAACACTTCGATCAGTGAATGATAAAAAATATTTTAGGCTGTTGGTTAAACTATGAGAGTTGTTTTCTATCCAAGTGTCAGGCTGTCATCTTTGTTTTGGTTTGGGAACAGAAGGGCAACTTGGGAAACACATTAAAAATCTTTTCCATCATCCAGTAAATGGTTTATTATTTTGTCTAAGTGGTTACAGGAGTGTTTCACAACTCTGGAAAAACTCACAGAATAACAGTAAGCGTTTTTAAATCAAATATTGATGGTTAACTCTCTCTTCAAAACTGCACTAACCTTAACGTTCGCTAATACATCAGGGGCACAAACTAGGGATCGATCTGGATCTCAATTAGCTAACATTAGCGACACAAAATGAGTTGTGATACCAGTTTCACCAATTTTATTAGCTTTATTTGCTTGTGTGAATGATAATACCGGCTGTCAGTGAATATCTAAACCAATGTTACTTTTCTGGATACAGTATAGGTACGTGCAAAGGGGGGGACGGAGGGGGCTGAAGCACCTGCCCCTTTGCTCCTTGATGCCCAAAGTGCCCTTTTGACAAAGCTGTTCCTTTTAAATTTTCTTTAATTTTCTTTAATTTAATTTAATTTAAAGTGTGTGTGTGTGTGTGTGTGTGAAATTATTTGAGGCCCAAAATAATAAATAAATAAAACAAAAATAAAAAGAATTCAGATCTACCCTCGGTCGGTCACATGATCCACGTAGACGTCCCTCCCTGCTCTGACGTGCCCAGACACGTCCTGTAGCTCAGAGCTAGCGCCGCTAGTCTAGAAACCGGAGACTCGAGGGAGGACTTCAACAACTGATGGTGAGGCGGTTTTGCAGCAGTAATCGTTTGTGCACGGTGTATTTTTGCAAGATGACTGACGAAGTGAAGTGAGCATCCTGTGTGTGTGTGTGACTCTGCACGCAACTCTCATCAGTTATAGCCGCTAGTTAACCACACACAGCGTGCTGAGAGGATAAAGTATGTCAGGCTTCTTTTTGTTTCTCTATGTTTCTTTTGTCATGGGCAAAGTCCATCAGAGACATGTATTATTTTACTGTCAGTGAGTTGCGGCGTATTTCCTGTGTTTCTAGAGGCAATGAGGCAGAGGTTATGTTATTTCACTAAAACTATGTACATGCATTTTCACATAATTTTGGACTATTGCAGTATAAATACAATAACAATAATAATTAAAAAAAATTGAATTGTGAGTTTCTCAACCTCTCATTTAAACATATCAGTACTTGTCTATAACATTTGTATATACAGACAAATTAAATATAATATGCATAAATATAAAATAAAAAACTTTTAGAACCTTGCTGTCTTGCACAAAGTGGATAGTCAAACTGAATAAAAGCACAAATATATTTAAATACATGATTTCTGTTGTATCTTTTTTAAAAAAACTTTATTATTGGCACTACAAATAATAAAAGGCAGATTATGAATCAGCACCATGGATACATGGCTATACAGTATATGGTTTGAAAAGGTATGAAATTTAAAAGCAAGGACTCCAGACTTCGGGAAGAGCAGCCACAGTTAAACAGTCCAGTGTCTAATAGTGATCTAAAGTCATCTTCAAAATAATAATAGTTTGAAGGGTCCAATGTTGGCCACATCAGGGATTGAACCACTGACCTTCTGCGCAGTAGTCCTGAGACTTAACCATTGCACCACTGCTACCATGTTGCATTCTCCATGAATATGGGTTGCTACAATTCAGCCAGTTATATTGTCAGGTATGTTTCTGTATGGTGTTTCAAATTCGTGCTTCATGTGCCCCCTTTTAACTTTGAGCACCTGCCCCTCCAAAGGCCTCTGCACGGCCCTGATACAGTATTTGGTACCCAAGCAGGAGGTCCCCCCAGCACCTGCCCGTTAAGCTAACCTCTGACACGGTGAGACAAGGAGGACGGTCCCAGCGACGAATTTCATCCGTTTAAACACCGTGACGAATCATACTGACGAGTTAAAAGAAAGAAACTCGCTGTAAAAAAAAAAATAACGTCAAGACTTACTGTCCAATAATTCGTCCAATTCTGCATCGTGTCCACCGGACGACTCTTCTGCTCCCGACGCCATGATGTTACCTTCTCCTAACAGCCAGCACATGGCGCAGGAAAATGTCGTGTGGATTGCAAAGAAGGATGTCGTGGAAGTTAAACGTCACAGCGCCGAGGTTGATTGGAAATCTGGCGCCTTCTGGTGGATTTAGAGAAAAACACAGAACCAGAAATTAATTTTCATTCAGCTGATCACATAATTGGTGACTTGGTTGCTTTTTCTGAAATTACTGTGCATAAAAATTATTATTATTATTATTATTATTATTATTATTATTATTATTATTATTATTATTATTATTATTATTATTATTATTATTATTATTGCTCAGTTTTGGGACGAGAAAATCATAGTTTGTTAAATCTTAAAGTCAGTATTCATCTTTTGATGTAGGCCTTTTCTTCAACCCTAAATCGTCATAAAAATGTCTAGTAGAAAAATTGTCATTATCCTTATAGACAAATTTCATGTTAACATGTATAAACTAAACTACACACCTTAAAATAGCTCAAATTAGTAATGAGTAATGATACTAACTCACCTAAATAACATTGCAAATACATTATTAGTTTTATTACTCACTGCTTTATAGTGGCGTTAATTTTGCTTTTTAATTGACTTTTAACATCTGCTTCTTATTTTTATCCAGATATTTGCTGTTTGTTTGACTTGTAGTACCTGCTGTTTTTTTTATTCTCTCATCCTGCATCAAAGTTTCTACCTGTGTCTGTTTACTGTCATGCACCAAAACAGTCAGATTCCTCGTATATGAAAACCTAGTTACCAGATTCTCATTCTGATGTCATCATATAAACACCAGCCAATTCAAGAAATTAGGTAATGTTTGCAGTTTGTCTTCTGCAGTGGTACAGTCTCAATTTTTTTCACAAAATGTAAAAAAAATAAAAAATTCAAATTGTGATTTCAAAGACGGATGGCTGTAGCATCTTTCTGAATGCGTTTTCTTATCATTTTATAAAATTGAAGTAATTAGTCAAATTGGGCACTCATTGAAAACTATGAGGTAATATTCTTCAGTATTTTCATTTTATGCCACCATATATAATTCAGGTGCATATATGTTATTATATTCACCAGACAGCTGTAAATAATATCTTCGCATGATTTTTTCATATAAACCATGTATGAACCAGTATTCAATTTCAAACCCAGTTAAAAGCTATTTAGACATTAAGCAATTATAATCTAACAATTTAACTATAAAGTAGTTGCTATTTCTGCCTTTAGTATGGTACTTTAAGTGCTGATGACACTTAAACACTTGTACCTTCGGCTCAGTCCATGTAATGTAATTTCCACTGTCTCATAATATTGTTCTGAGTTTACTTATTTGTTATCAGAGAGCCAAAAAAATTCTGAAAAAAATTTTGGCTGAATTTTGATATTTTCATATGTTTTTAAACCTGGAAGTTTTTGTATTTTCACTCTCAAACATGCCACCCCTGGGAAGCCATTTAAAGGGTTCAACATCTCCCAGAGAAGAAACTTAGTGAAGACACAGACCAAAATAGTTTTCAGCAGATGCAAATGATTGATTGGTTCCAGTTCCAGAGGACAAAACTTTACTTGCTGGCTCTTAAAAATGTTTTTTTTTTTTTAAAAAAAAAAAAAAAAAGTGCAACATTTTGAAACAAGGGTGGTCCCTGTATGCACATTTATATAGATGCATCCACATATCCTACTAAAAATGCAGTATTTTATCTACATTTTATCCACTTTTAAGATCTCTAACATGAGTAGAATGTGTCTTGTACGCTAAGGGTAAAGTTTTGTTTCCATCTTTCCATTCCAAAATTGTGAACAATATAACGTTTTTTTCTCTGAAATAACTGTTTTCAGTAATAAATGTCAGAATGAGGCAGAAAAAACAAGCTGACATTGTGCCAGCCTCTGACCTCATAGTGAACTTAAATATTTTAATGGTTTAACTGCGAACAATTTAAACAAGTTAAAGCAATCTGGTGAGAATGTGCATGTGATAGCGCACGTCCCTCTTTGACTCTTAATTTTTTTTCAGGAAGCGCTTCAATTTTCAGCTCACAGTAAATAAGTGGGGGTTGTCACGGGTTGCCACTGCTGTTGCCTAGCAACGCATACAAACAAGCTCAGAGCGCGATGATTGAGAGTGCAGCATAGACAAATATTTAACATTATCTGACCAGTGTCGATACTAACACTTTTGGACAGGCAAATAATGACAGAGTTTTCATCGGTGATGCTTAGTGGGGGTGTTTCCAGAATTAAATTAAAGCTTAAAATAACATCAAATATTGTTGATTATATGCATATATGCATACATACACACACACACATATATATATATATGTGTGTGTGTGTGTGTGTGTGTGTGTGTGTGTGTGTGTGTGTGTGTGTGTGTGTGTGTGGTGCATATCTTCACACATTTATACATTTAATTATACATCATACTGAACTTTTACTGCTTCTTTTGCACTTCTGGTTAGAAGTAAACTTCTTTTCTTTTTCTTAACATTTGTATTCTGCACAGTGACATTAAAGTTGAATCTAATCTAATCTAAACTGAACATCTATCAGCCTGATAGTCTCTTCTCTCCATTGTGCTTCCAGCCAATAGAAACACAGCAAACTCATCAATCAATCAGTCAAAATGTATTTATAGAGCACTTTACAACACTCATGGTGACCAAAGTGCATTCCAGTTAAAATCAAACAGTGAAATTAGAATAAAAGCAAATTTTTAAAAAGGCAACAATAGAACACATGTCAAGAAAATAAAATCAAATAAAATAAGATAAAATGTCACCACATCATTGAATATTAAAAGCCAGTCTGAAAAAATACGTTTTGGCCGGGCTTTGAAAAGAAGGAACGTAATTACAATGGAGGACAAACTGCTGCCGCTGCTGCTCTGGGTGTGTTGGGCTGCAGCGTGGTGGAGGAGGAGCAGCTCAGGCAGATGCGAATAACGGTGCAGACATTTGATGCCTAATTTGGTTTTCTGGGCGGAGAGCTGCTCCTCTGAGCTGCTAGTAAATCCAGTCAGAGGGCTGAGGAGTTGCAGTCTGCGACTCTCTTACTACTGGATGTTCTGGAGAGCAGCAGCGGCGGCCAAGAACCAGAAAGGTAAGAACACTTGTGGATCCAGCTGAAGGAATGATCTGTGTGGTGCAAAACAGGGAGTCCTCACTTGGAACTTGTTGCATCTTGCTTACCTGCATGTTTGCTGAGAAGATTCTATCAAAAGCTGCTAATTTTATATATATATATATATATATATATATATATATATTTTTTTTTTTTTAGCTTTTCCTGAATGTAAAAAGAAAAAAGCAAATATTTGTATGTACTGACTTGAAATGAGCTTGAAAATGTGTTTATAAAGTGAGTTTTACATTTAATTTTACATAATTTTCTAGTGTGGCACATTTCTAGTGAGCAACTTACTCTCAAAATTTGATTTTTCGGTCAGATTTGCGCAGTAACTTTCCAAATCACATGTTTATTTGTGTTGAATGTGTGTGTTTTTGTGTTAGTTGTGCGTTCAGCAGACTGTTGTGCCGCTGTGTGGCGGCGGCAGGGTGTGGCAGGTGGCACACCCACCTCCACTGTTAGTAAATGAACCTCCACGAGTTTTAGCTGTCACATCGAGACAAGGCTCTGCTCTCTTTTTCTGCTGCCACGGCCAGTTTGTGGTAAAACATGAGTGATTCTGACACTGATTTGGGTTTAAAGGATGTTATTTCAATGCAGAGTTTCCCTCTTTAGGTGGGGTGGATGAGTTTGAACCAGAAAAAAAAACCTCTGTATGTTCAGTCCCAGAGATTTTCTGTCTCATGATGCTGTTTTAAAATTGTTGTTTGAGCTGTTCAGTGGGGGGGAAAAGTGACTGTTTTGTTTATTTTGCTTGGGAAAAGGTGAAAAAAAAGGTGAGACAAGTGGTGTACTTCCCCCCCCCCCAAGCTGTGAAAACACAGCTGGAGCTCTTACGTACATACACACTGTGGAACGGTTTTCCAACAGAGCTCGTCTTGTGCCTCGACCCACGGATCTCCTGTAAGTGGATTATGGGTTGAAATTGAGTAAGCAACGTTGTGTCATGACAACAAAACATTCAGCACACATGACCTCTGCACCCTAGACTTGTTTCCTGAACATCTCGGCCTTGTGCGTGCGAAAAGTGACTGTGCAGAGGAGCGATGCTGTCACATCCTGATATGGGAACCTATTTTCGGCGTCTCTTCCATTTTGGGGAAGTGTCCCTGTTTGTGCAATCCTGTCGTGTTTTCCATGCTGTGCTGTGAAAAGACACACGTTTTTTCAGCACTTTTTTTTCTTGCCATTTTCCTCTCCTCTTTGAATTTTTATTCAATCCCTGTTGTGTTAAGGTACAGATGTCTTGTAAAATCACAGAAAAAAGTGTGAATTTTAATTGTGTAAAAACAATTTGGACCTTTGTTTTTGTTGTAATATTTTTTAAAATAGCTGTTTAAAAAAGAGGGGGAGGGGAGGTAAAAAAAAAACATTTAAAAAATGTCGTATTTTGCTGTATTTATATCAGATTTTTAAAAAATTATTTGCAAGAAAAGTTATGTATAATAGGGATTAAAAATGAAACCTCAAACTGTATTTTGCAGATTCTGCTGGTTTTGTCAAATTATAGATGTTTTGTAAAATCACAGAAAAAAACATTGATTTACATGATTTCAAAAAATAAATAAAACAAATAATCATGTTATTTTTCCATAGCTAGCTGTGAAATGACCCTGTATTCCTGTATTTAAATCTACGTTTATATCAAAAATAAAAGATTTGAAAAAAAAGTTTATTGACGTGAAAAGAATATTCACATTTTTACAAATTGCAATTAATTATTAAATCTGGCTGTTTTACTTTATGAAAATCTGCCAAAAATACAATTATTTTACAGACATTTGATGCTATGTGAATAAAAAACAATTATATAAAGACTGAAAAACTTTTTTTAAAAAATCTATGTTTTGTTAAATTACAGGTAATATCTAGAAAAATCACAAAAATATATTAACTTACATATTGACAGTGGAAAAGTGGAAAAAGCAGCCCGCATCAAAAATCTGTATTTTTACAAAAAGCGCTTTGTTCTTTTACACTGTGACAATAAAATTACATTTGCTTTCTGTTTCATGTGATTTTAAGTTGAGTATTTTTGGCGCGACGATGTTACTTTCAACTCTGTGATGCCAGTTTTCAATATTTCCTTTGAATTTTAAAGCTAAAACAGTGAATCAAACTATCAAAAGAAGCTTTTTTCACAGTTTTACTTTTTCTCTCTCCCGCCCTTTCTGTTTTCCACTCCTCTTTTTCTTTCCTGACTCGATTCCATCAGCAGAAAAGCAATGGCAGCAGTAGGAGTGACAGGGATCGATTTTTCCATTACGACCTCTTGATATACGTTGATTTTGAGTGGTTTAGATGAAGCATAATTGGTAGCTTGACTTTTAGAGCAGAAGAGGGAGCACTGAAGGGGGGGAGGGCCTGATGGAAAAGAGAGGGAGTAGCCACCAGGGCGAAGAGGGACGGTACGAAAGGAAACGAGAAGGAAAGATGTTGGCAAATGTGACAAAGTTGCCAGTTGTTCGGCAGCAGCCAGACTGTGGCACATCTGGAACACATCAGTGAGCTGGAAAATCTTACAAGAATCAAGGGAGGAGGTGAGAGATGGGGAGGAGTGGTGAAAGAGAGGGAGGCCCGCTGGTGACTCACCCCTCTGCTATTCCACTCCATCACCGTGTTTAAACTGTGATGTCCTGTGGCCGAGAAGCAGGGCTTCCCCCGAGTTCTTCCCTCTCTTCCCTTCCCCTCCCAGTGAGTCATCCTGCAGGACTTTCAGGGGTCTCTACTTCCAGTTCCTGCCTCCTTTTGTCCTCTTTTATGCCCCTACCCTACAATCAGTTGAGCTTTTGGTCCCCTGAAGCCTTGACTGTCTTATTGCTGTTTAATGGGACTAATGTAAACAGGCCTTTCTCCTTGTTTATAACTGTCTCTCTGTGTAAACTGGGATGAAGGAGCTCAGCGGCTGTTGGAGCCAAGTGGGCGACGGGTGTCAGAGGAAGGACAGCCGCAAGCCGTCTGCACTGTTGGGAACGTTCATTACATCTTCTGTGGCTAAAAATCTCCACAGCAGATCAGCTGGTTTCAAGATTTGTAGCTGAAATAACAAAACATTCTTACTAGTCAAGAAGTAGTTGAACTTTGATGCATTTATTGGGATGAGAAAACAAGGAAACACTAGTTTTTTGGTGCAGAACTAACAAACAAAAAGCAACCAGAGCTAATACTCGACGTAAAATCCATGCATCTAAGTTTATGCTTGAGTAAAAACACAAAGTACTAGCCTCAAAATACACTTGAAGTTCTAAAAATTGAAGCACTCTTCATGAAGGATGGCATATTTCAGAATAATGTAGGCTACATAACAGGATTATAATCACTGATGCAATAATATATTCATCATTTTTATGTTCAACGTGGTAAATTTGATTTAACTACTGTCCAAGGTTTATTTGCTGGAGGAATGAATAAAATTTGATCTCAATCTATGACAACATCATAAGCTAAGCTATGCTAAACTAAGCCAATCTAAGATAAGAGAAGTTAAGCTAAATAAAGATAAGGCAAGCTAAGATCAGAGAACCTAGCCTAAATTAAGAAAAGATAAGCTAAACTAAGTGAAGAGAAGAGGAGAGAAGAGAAGAGAAGCATGGATAAGAAACGCTAAGCTAGGCTAAGATAAGAAAAGATGTAAGATAAAAATTTTATAAATCTCAAAGGAAATTCTTGTGCCAGATCTTGCTCGGAAAAAAACTAAATTACATAGCATAACACAAGAAATGCAGTGCCTAAAAAGTAGAAAACAACAAGATATAATGAAGTTATATCTGCAAAGTGACAAAAATTGACAAATAAATGTAGATGAGGAAAAAGTGCAATATTTGCCTCTGAATTGTAGTGGAGTATAAACTAGCAGAGAAGATATAAGTGACTCAGAACTGTACCTTAGTAAATGTACTTTTCACTGCCGCAAGCTATTGTGTCTTTATTTAGACCATTACATACCAACGTCTTATAGAAATGCATCATTAGAGGAAGAAGAAGACATCATCTGTGTATCAGTAATTACAGCAGCCTCTTCAGAGAACAACACGATGCAGCTGCACAACAGGTTCTGGTTTTGTCATTTGTATCAACCAGAAAAACCCCAGATGTACCATCACTGCAGTCATTTCACAGACTGGGACCTGCTAAAAACAAAACTCAAAATTTTCTGAAGTGGAGGTTTAAATATTAGAGATTTGGTGCCATTTTGTTGGATATAATTTAAGGGTACGCTGTAAAAATGACAGTTTTTAACAGCTTAATATTTTTAAAGATTTTAGTTATTCTACAGACTTTTGGTAAATTACAAGTAATAATTAATAAATCAATGGAACAAGTATTAATTTACAAAAACATTTATTATAACTATAATTTTTTTTTTAATGGCCAAAACTGTAAATAATGTTCCATCAAAAAAACTGTAAAATGACACATTTTCCCACATTTAAATCAGCATTTTTTTTAGCTTGTACTTGAAAGAAAATCTATAAATATTATTGTATGAAAATAAATTGTAAAACTATTACTTTGAAGATTTTCTCTAAAATCACAGGGGAAAATGTACACGTTGACTGTTAAAAAAAAAAAAAAAAACAGGCCAAAAATGTTCATAGTTTCCATATCAAAAATTAGTATTTATACAAATAATTATTTGTTGTTTTATAATGTGTGACTGTAAAATTACCCTGTTGTTTAGTACCCCTAAACTAAAAATCTGCTAAAATATATGCACTTTTTACTAATATTTGCTGTTTTTTGAGTGAAAAAATATGTATATTAAGATGGAAATTTTGCAAATTATTTTAGCTGATATTTTAAAGATTTCCTACATTAAAAAGATTATCTAGTAAAATTAGAATTTTTAAAATTAATTTGTACACGTTTACTGTGAAAAAGTAAGCCAAAACTGTAAATAACGACCACATCAAAAATCTGTATTTTTATAGATAATTTGCAAGTAATTTGCTCATATATAATGTAATTGTAAAACCGCACTGTTTTATTTTATTTTATTTAAATCGGCCAAAACTAATATTTTACACATATTTGTTGCTACTTTACAGTTTTTACACTTTTGGAACTAAAATTGTTCTTTCTGGCCCTTTTGCTGGTAGATTTTCACAGTGTTTTCATAAATGAGAGCTGCAGTAAACCATCAGGCATAAATGTTTTTCTTTTTGTTCTACATAAGTTGAGTATTTTTGGTGTTAAGATGTTATCCCAGCTCCATGTCACCAATTGTCCATATTTTCTTTATAATTAAAAGGTAGGTATCAAACTATCAACAGGTGAATATAGCTCTCAGGCAAAACATATTCCTAGAAAACTGTGTAATTTCTCAATGGACCACATTAATCACCTTCCACATTAAACATTTAATTCATAAGCGATGAAATTCAGACAACTGAAGAGACTCAAGGGTTTTGCTGCTGCTGCAGCCTTTCTTGGTCTGGAACGTCCACTGATGTACTTTCACTGCTGTAAGTCAACTTTATTACTGAGCTTGTTTTTGGCCTTTTAGACTCTTGATGAGCCACTGATACATTGTGTTTTACCATTAAATCTGAAGTTGTCGCTTATGGACAAAGCGGTTTGCTTTCAGCAAAATCTACACACTTTGAATTAAAACTATTGAAACCGTAGAAGTCATGAAGAGCAACGGCAATAAAAAAAAATACTTAAAATTTTCTCATATCATTGGAAGAGATGCACTTACGTACAAGCTTCTTGCTACAGTGGATGGACAAAATATTCCTAATCAAATGAGCTACAATCAGACTTAAAGCTAAAAACAAAACACCCTGAGGCCTAATCTCTCGTCTGGTGCTCTGAAATATGTGACATTGTAAGTTGATAGAGCTCAGACAAAACATTTAAGATACAGCTTCATTTAGAAAAATTTAGACACCACATCGCTGCGTACATCAGGTTCCTGGGAGTGGAATGAATGAGGCGATCCCATGTTTAGAGCCTGACAACACACTGCGGAGTCAGTGGAGGCTGAGGCGGCACTCCCATCGCCGAGGACGTGAACACGGAGGAATGTCAGAGTGAAACAGTCTGGACTCAGGAATGCTGCTAAGAGAGCAAATCTGAGGTCTGATAGGAGGCACCAACTACCAGAGAGCGAATAAATAAAGTGTTCAGCAGATGATTTGAGCAGATGTAAATGTGCTGTGATGAGCGTGACCACAGTACACTCATTATTTGCGGATTCAAAATGTGTTTTCATGACTTGAGTCGTTGTTTCTGCCATTCATGAAGACACAATAACGGCATTGTGTCTCAGAAAATGGTACATAAGAGGAAGGAGCCTGTTTGACTGTAAACTGTTGCCCTCATGTGGTTGCATCTCGTACTTCTGCTGCTTACTAACTTTTTTTTTCTTCTTGCAGTTTTCTCTCTCGGGTGGCTGAGGAGAATCTGAAGAAGTGACCTTTTCTTTCATCATCTGTTAGAACCTCTCATCATGGCGATAGTCCTGCACTCCAGCCCCCTGCTTTGGACTCGACTGGCTGCCCTAGTCTTCTCCTGCGTGGCCTTCTCGGTGGCCACGCACGGCGGCCGACTCTACCACGGCACTGGAGACTGGTGCATCTTCTGCTGGGCATTCAGTTTCGCCGGCACCCTGCTCGTCCTCCTGGTGGAGCTGTTCAGTCTGCAGACCCGAGCCCCCATCTCCTGGAAGAACTTCCCCATCACCTTCGCCTGCTACGCCGCCCTCCTCTGCCTGTCCGCCTCCATCATCTTCCCCCTTTATTTTCTCAAAGGCTCCTCGAGCCCGAATGAGACACGTGACTTCCGCATCGTGTCCACCGTCTTCTCCTGCCTCGCCACCATCGCCTACATGAGCGAGGTGAGCATCAGCAAGGCGCGACCTGGCGAGGTAGCTGGCTACATGGCCACGGCACCCGGCCTGCTCAAAGTCTGTGAGACCTTCTTGGCCTGCATCATCTTCGTGTTCGTCAGTGACCCCGTGGTGTACGAGCGTAACCACGCGCTCAAGTACTGCATGTCCGTCTACTGCATCTGCTTCATCCTGTCGGCAGCCATCATCCTGCTCTGCGTGGGCGAGTGCACTGGCTGCCTGCCCTTCCCATTCGCCCGCTTCCTGTCTGCCTATGCCCTGCTGGCTGTCGTCCTCTACCTGTCGGTGACCATCATCTGGCCCATCTTCAACTTTGACCCCAAGCATGGTGGAAATAAAGACAGGCCGTACAACTGCAGCTCCCAGATGGGGCTGTGCATCTGGGATAAGCTCATGGCCGTGGCCGTGCTCACCGGCGTCAACTTCATCCTCTACTTGGCCGACCTGATCTATTCCACCCGCCTGGTGTTTGTCAGTGCCTGAGAGAAACACGAGAAAGAGAGCGAGTTAGACCAGCAGTATGCTCCACATTAATCTGAATTTGGTCACTTTATTAATTGAACTGCTGTCAGATACACTGCTGCAAGCAAATCCAGTTAACTCAGGAGCTTGTGGGTTATGACTGAGGCAAAAAACAACTTCTAACATGGCTCGATTTGTTGTTTTAAATGAAAATTATTAGATTTTTGCTGTTGTATTGTTACAAATAAACCACAGGAGAACCAAATATGGCCCAAAATAACCGTATCATGGTTGATCAAGAGAAGACAGTCGGTCGAAACCCATATCTTGTGCTCTTCAGTCTTGCCAAATTCAGTTTTGTGTGAAGTATACTGCAACACTGAGGACTTTAAAGAGAGAAGAAGGTCAATGGCTATGTTTACACGTATAACAATATTCCTACAAATTACTGAGGTTTTCTGTTCATGTATTTTTCTGAATAGACTTTTGTTCTGATCATCAGAGACCTGATTGCTGGAACATGCTGATGCAACCCATTTAAATATATCTTTTTTAACAGTTGTAACAACAGATCATGTTCCATTTTAATGCAGAAAATAGAATATTATTTCACTTTTGTAAAGGTCTGCATATGAGTAGGCTATTGATATGTTCACCACAGCAAGACTCTAACAAGGACACAAGCTAACAAGCAAAATACTATGTGCATGCAAACATAGTCTGTGATGGCAAGAGAAGAAAGACCAAAGAAAATGGTGGTCTATTATTGTATTTTGTAAGATTTTTTTTGCATATTGTATGTCATGTCAATGCGCTGCCTTAAATCAGTTTTTTAAAAATTTGATGTAAAAAGACAGCTGAGTTTCATTTTTTCAATTGACAATAGACAAAATGTAAGAAAATAATGATTACTAGTAGTAAAGAGTTAAGCTGATGTTAACTGTTGCTGTTGATGTGATCCAAGACTTTAAAATCTAAACTTCTTTTAAAGGATTTCATTGACGCAATTGACAATTTTGTGCTCCCAACAGTACACAGAGCAGCTACCAGGGTTGTATTGTTCATCCGTCATTTTTACATGCTCCAAAAACAGTTCTAAAGATCTGAAATAGTGCTAAAATAGTTTACATGATGCTAAGATGAATGCTAAGCTAGCTTTTGCTCCTGTTATTATATATCTGTATCTGCAAGCTACAATCAATGGCAAGAATATATATGTGGAAAGTACATATGCAAGAATGTGGGTTCATGGTTGAAGTGCACTTATAATTTGTAGTTTTTTGTGTCTCCAAATACCAAAGCATCTAGCAACACCAAACCATCGCCACTAAATTCATTGACTGTCGACTGGGTCTATTGGTTTTGTACTGCTGTAGAAATACTCAGAGGACGTGATCAAAGAGACGCTTCTCTCCCTTTAGACGGTGTTACACTTTTTAACTTTTTTTTTTATATTCCACTGTTCGTGTCTCAAGTGTATCAAACCACATCAGTGTTGTAGGAAAATGTAACCAATAAAACCACATGGTAAACAAATGTGTGTGGTTGTGTAATTTCATGATTTGGATTGGATAATGATCCCACATGGCCCACTTCCAGGATTTCATTTGCTTTAGAAATGCTAGAGGCGTGGCTGTGTCTCAGTATCAGCTTGAAATATCTAAAGAGACATTCGAAACAGTGAAGTTTGGTCAAAGGTCAAAGTTTTCACTTATCCAGTGAAATATCTCAGCATCTACCAGATCAATTGGAATTGGATCAAATTACATTTTGACAAAACAATCCCAACTTCTAATTGATCATTCTTGATGACTCTAGTGCTCCAGATTTTTCATCTAGCACCACCATGAGACTGACATTTGTAAATTTGAATAAAACTCTTGACAACTATTGGATGGCAGCTCCCCTTTGGATGGATTGCAATAATAAAAGACCAATCAATAGTTGAAATATTGTCTACTAATTTGCTAAATAATGCCTTTTTTGCTCATCACTCAGCTAGCAAATGTCACCTAAACTGAGATGGAGAGCATGTTAAACGTTATACCCGTTAACTGTAAACTCAGCCAAAATGACGTCATCCATTTATCTGTGGATTTTGAAGCCTCGAGTTTGGTATTTCACCATCTTTGTCATTTGAAACCAGATATGATGAGCAACAAGTTGATATGACACCAAAGCGCACAATTTCTGTAGCAACTTGTCAATGATAAGGCTTCGCCTTGAAACATACCCTCCTTTCATGCCAATTTTATTCTAAATGAGACTAAAATTTACAAATCAAACATTTTGTATTGAAGGAGAATTGAAACTAACAAATGAGACCATGAGTTTATTAGAAAAAGGTTTACCAAGGTTACAAATCAAGTGAGAAGTTCAATTATTGTCTTATAGACTTCGATACACTTCCCCTTGCTACCACAGGAGTCTCCCCTGCTGGCTGTTAGACAGAATGCAGGTTTCAGTTTCTTCTGCATTAGCTTCACATTCCAGATTCTGCGGCTACGTCCTTCTTATAGAGTCCATGATTACACCTCATTATATCACTGTGAGCATGGAATTGTTAGTGTTTAGTTCAAAGGAGTTATGACAGGGAGCTAAACTATGATGTTGTTAATATTTACACTGATGCGAACGTGAGAATAAATGCCACAGTTTTCTTTCACCTCACAATTTTGGCATCCATATCTATTAAATTGCGGTCTTTACCTGTGATCTGTACATGCAAAAAATGCTCACAGATTATATAAAGGAAGCTTCAAAAAGAAAAGATTGCTCGGTCTCAAAGTAAACGGACTATAAATCAGCATCAGCTCTATGCACACTATTTATACTCCCCTGTTTATTTTATCTTTCACCACACTGTCTGCTTTCTCCGCCTCCTCCCTTCCCAGCTAGACTCCCTCCAGCACTGGACTCCAGGACAAGGACCAGGGACCTCAGTGGATCAGACCAGCTTTAAGGGTTTGACTATGAACACAGTCAACGTTTTAGTCGCCTTTGAATCTACGGCCCGGAAAGGAGACGGCAGGGACGCCCAGTTCTGACACAATGACATGTCACTGAGTTTGCTTTGCTTAAGAAAACGGTTGAACATTCTGCTATGGGAATGTGGCTGCTAATAGTCCGCGAGTTAAAAATTACAGTATCTATATCAATATGACTCACCCTCATTGGGACCAGACAAGGGTTGAGGTTTGGCTTACTTAGAAAATAACAGAAAAATGAAGCAAACTAAACCCGAGAACATACAGTATGATGTAATTTAACAAATCTGAAATACTTACTCTTATATCACTATTAAGGGGGGCATTTGTGCTCACTAGAGCCCAGAAAAAGCCTTAAAGTCTCACTTGTAGGACTGGAATGAAGCTAAAAATTGTGATCATAAATTTTCAAGTTAAGGCTCATCTTGACTGTATTTGTCAGTGGTACCTCAAATGTTGTTTTCAAATTCATCTGCTGGAAGTGGAAAGTGTGAACTCACCTAAATTTAAGGTGTGTACCTACAAGGAGAATTTTTGACCAATCGCAGCCAGGCAGAAGGCCAGGCCTAGTCCAGTATATGACATGGAAACTTTACGTCTGCATGGCACAAACAAAGAGGACAGACTTTCATTTTCTGGATTTCTAAATAAGCAAGGAGGCACAGAAGTAACAGTGAGAACAGTCCAGCAGATTTTATAATAAATGCATATAAAAACAAACAAAAAAAACATATATGGTTTTTCCATTTATGTCTGACATATCACAAAGTATTACTTTAATGCTATGTGCATATCTGAAGAAGAGCTTCAAGTCTTTTTATTCGTCACATGCTGGCTGCAAAATCTATTGTTTTGATGCAACAGATGAATTTAGATTGTAATGCGTGTTTATATATGGAGTTTGAAATGGCTCAGGTTTTATTAAAGACTTATTATAAACATGTGAGAGTGTTTAATAGTTAAATACATGCCTAAAATTCTTTGTTTGACACTTGTTTTTCTTTCTTTTTCTAAGTTGTGTATTGCAAGTCTTTTCGGGTTTAGAATAAAAGCGTATTCATTCATTTGCAAAGCTCAAGGTACATTTGTTGAATTTCAGTGTGTAAGGAAGAATAGGTGTAAAACTAGTAGTTATCAGATATAGCAGAATATGTGTCTAGTATAATACTATTTTCCAACTTCATTTTCTTTATTTACACTACCGTTCAAAAGTTTGAGATCACTTAGAAAAAACAAAAGCAGTTTTTTTCAGTGAAGATAACATTAAATCAACCAGAAATACAGTCTAGACATTGTTAATGTGGCAAATGTCTATTCTAGCTGAAAATGGTGATTTTAAATGGAAAGCCAAGAAACTGCTACTCATCCTTGTTTTACATCTCTGTTGTAAAAAGAAGAACGTTTCTGACTTTAAAAAGGTCAAATTTAAAGCACTCAGCTGTGAGAAGCCCCTAAAGACAACTAGTTTTCTATTTATCTGTGATCAAATGACACTACAAATCTCAAGGTGCAAGAATAAATTACATAAATATGCTTGTTTTAGGGCTGCACAGTGGTATAGTGGTTAGCACTTTCGCCTTGCAGCGAGAAGATCCCTGGTTCGCGTCCCGGCTTTCCCGGGATCTTTCTGCATGGAGTTTGCATGTTCTCCCTGTGCATGCGTGGGTTTTCTCCGGGTACTCCGGCTTCCTCCCACAGTCCAAAAATATGCTGAGGTTAATTGATCATTCTAAAATTGCCCGTAGGTGTGAATGTGAGAGTGATTGTTTGTCTCTGTATGTAGCCCTGCGACAGACTGGTGACCTGTCTAGGGTGTCCCCTGCCTTCGCCCGAGTCAGCTGGGATAGGCTCCAGCCCCCCACCCCCCGCGACCCTAGTGAGGATTAAGCGGTGTATAGATAATGGATGGATGGATGGATGCTTGTTTTAGTGGTGGCCTGTGTACAAACACGTTATTTTGTAACAGACGCAAACATATATATGGTTATATTTACATTCTTTGTCATATACACTTACATAGGGGTACAGAGACCCATTTCCAGCAACCATCACTCCTGTGTTCTAATGGTACATTGTGTTAGCTAATGGTGTTGAAAGGCTAATTGATGATTTGAAAACCCTTGTGCAATTGTGTTAGCATATGAATAAAAGTGTGAGTTTTCATGGAAAACATGAAATTGTCTCTGTGACCCCAAACTTTTGACCAGTAGTGTACATATGAAAAAAGGTGATTTAAATGTCTTTTGCGGTTCATTTGTGTGCATTTTAGGGTTCTATATTATAAAACATAAGCAATATAAATCTATTTACCTCTAAATGTAGGGCTCCAGACTAACTTTTTTTCCTAGGAGCACAGTGGCCCCTAACTTAAAATTTTAGGAGCGCAAGCAGAAAATTTAAGGGCGTACACTGAAATCCACTTGCAAAGTAAATATTCACATTTCCTCTCATTTCACTGTATTACCGATTAATACTTGAACAATAAATGCAGAAACTACACTGTTTTCAATTCACATTTTATTGTGCAGCAGTTCACACTACATAGTAAACAGCTTACACACTGGATCACAGCTGGCAACGCACCGCATGTTGCACCAGCGTGCAACCAGCGTCCGGTTGCGTTGCGTTTCCAGCTGCGATCCGGTGTGTTCACCCGGAACGGGCCTCATTTGCATAAAGTAGACTGGACTTCTACTTTATGCAAATTCGATGCGGCGCGGAGATTCCACGCATCGTGAAACTGTCCTCAATAGGGTTGTCACCTTTCAGAAATGAAAATAAAGGACACTCACCACGGCTGCCGAGGCCACAGTTCAATAAAGTTGTAAAGATATTCATAGATTGAGACTTCCATCATCAATAACTCAGATAAATGTTATCAAAACATAAAACAATACCTCTTTCCCATCATTGTAAGGTAGACAATGTGCTACAAGCCCAGTTTTATCAAAAGTAGCTGTCTTTCAAGTTGCAGGAATAATATTGGTATCAACAGGAGCCTGTTAAAAGCTGCAGTGATTTTGGTGACACTACAGAGTATCAGAGTGAATTTACTGAATATCTGTGTCTCTCTTCACTGTTGCAGCGGTTTTACAATTTGCAAATGGTCCCTGTGCACTCCATAGACACCTATGTTATTTGTGCAGCTTGAAAGACAGCTACTTTTGATTAAACTTGGCATGTAGCACATTGTCCACCTTACAACGATGGGAAAGAGGCATCGTTTATGTTTTGACAAAGTATATCTAATGAGTCATTGATGCCAGAAGTCTGAATCTGTGAATATCTTTCCAACTTTACCATACTCGGGATCACTACCACCCAAGGAGTGGTATATTTAATTTTGAAAAAAGCATTTAGCCATACATAATGCTTTAAGTGCTTTATTAACACGATACTAAGAATTTTGTATTGTTTTATGATCACAGGTTCTGTCTGAAAATAAGTGGCATCATTTTAAACAGTGAAACCAACCTAATGAAATGTAATGAGCAACCAGTGAGCAATACTGGATTCTGCAAAAACATTAACAACTGAATGCAGAATACTGTACAAAGAAATTCTCTGCAGACAGTTGTTTCTCATGTAAATCTTATCTTAATACAATTAATGTATTGACATATTTATGTGTATGCATGTATTTATTGTTTTATTTAGTACTGTTAACATATCAGAGTGCTGAATGAGTTTTTCTTTATATAGGCAAATCTATTTATTGATTACATATAGGCTATTTAATAAATGTTTATTAAAAACAATAAAAGCATTAAAAATAATAAACAACTTAGGCATTTATTGAGTCACTAATATACTGTAGAGTCTGTGGCCAAATCAGTAGGATTATAAGCATCCTCTGGTAAATTCACAACCATATACTGATGTCCCTTACCATATGGACTTCAGGAGATGACTGGGGATGAAAAACTGTGACCTGCTGGTTGGGTCCTGACTATTCTCATGTTTCTTACATGTTGGTCTCCTGATGTTGCCTTACTTCAGCCAGTCCATGAGCAACAGAAAACACAGTTTGTTTCGTACCCACTGCCAGGGGTTCGAGTCTTCCCAGTGACGTCTGCAGTTTTGAAAATGTTCTTGCTTCTTTGAACGTGGTGGAGTTTCGTTTGTAGACATTTTTAGACGCGCGGGTGCAGCACCGTCTGTAACCAGGCAACCAGAGACAGGACCGGGCAGGACTGGGCACGCAGAGAACTCTGAGATCTATCCGCTGGACCTCGCGGGTCCTCGCTACGTAGGTCCTACGTGGAAGAAATTGGCTGCCCTTAATATTTCCTGTGTTTTATTTTGTTCATTAGACAGTTTTGATGAGTGTGTGACAGACGTGTATGGGGCATTTATGAAAATACGGAACAATTTGCGTCCCGTATTGATTCAATACGGGACGTAACAATTAATTGTCAAATAAAGGACGATTCCGTATTTTAAGGAACGGGTGGCAACCCTAGTCCTCAAACATCTAAACTAGCCTTCGGTGAACTAAAACGAGGGCAGATTCAGCTACTGCACAGCTTATTTCTCACCTCAAATGCTTTCAGAAATACTTCTGGCTGAAGTGTTTTCGAAATAAAAGAGAAAGTTTGCGGCCGAGCCGCTGGGTTTATCCGACTCATCTACCGGACCTTCCAGCTGAAAGTGCTGTCATGTGACCACGTAGTGGCCCGCTGTTGCTCGAGGGCTGTCACGTGACGATGTTGTGGCCCGCTAGTGACCGCCCGCCATCTGTGCGATTTTCAGATGCGGGGAAATCGCATCTAGTGGACACCCGGCTATAGTCCTCTTCGTCATTGTTTACAAGAGTTATGTGAAACCGGTGGATTCCCCCTCCCCCACCACCACCACCACCACACACACACACACACACACACACACACACACACACAGAGTTTGGTGTTCGGCTCCTTTCTTCTTCTTTGGGAGTTAATGTCGGTTGGCAAACCAGCTCATTTGCGCATTACTGTCGCAGTCTGGAACCCTGAAATGTCATACATTCGCTGCTGAGATTAAGTGTTTTGTTTTTCTCTCCTCTTACATAGTGAAACATGTCTGCTGTCTTTCTATTTCTATCTTCTTGGCTTCATCAGAGTTAATTCTGGCAGGATTCAGTCTCTGTTGACATGAAGTTAGTCTGTCTGCTTTTGTTTATTTTACCCCACTAAGCTCTGCTGCTGTTTGTTACAGTGTAAAATCTTGGGAGGGGCGACGTTTCTACCCTCCCTGAGTAACTAAATAAATTCTTGGCCCTCCCACTCTGTCCCACAGGAAGAACAAAGGCCAAGTCATCAGCACCACAATAGCCTGATATAATCTCAGATGACCAGGCCACAGAAGAGAAATCTGCCTCAGACACAGCAGCGGGTTTCCACTCTCAGAGCAGATGTGTTGTTTGTAGCTAAGAGTCAAATGTGGAGCAACAAGCTCTTGATTGACAACACAACACTTAACTGAGAACATACGACTAATTAAAATAGAAGCACAGATGTTTCTGAGCCCTGATCCTCCAGTGGCCTGATTTCTAACCTTGTCTTCTTCCAAGAACAAAAATAGCAAATAGCTGTGCAAACTCGGTGTGAGTAACGAATGAAGCAGTTTTATGGGCTCGTTCCCTAATATGTTCATTTTATTTTGACACATTTGTGTCCTCTAAACTTAAATTGACCCGTAGCTGTGTTGTAATTTGTTGCTTCCAGGACAGATTGTCACACTGTAAAATGATGACATTCCCATGAGCGGCAGTTGTTTTGGTTTTTTTGGGTTTTCTTTCTTAGTGCTTCAGCAAATGTTAGCCAAAACTGAGATGGAGAAAATGTTGAATATAATTCCATAAACTGTATGTAAAAGATGTAAACATTTTTTAAAAAGTTGTAGCCATGAGGACGTCATTTGTCAAACACACAGTAGCCCCGCCCTGAAATATACCCGGATTTATTGTTTATTTTACTCTAAATGGAAGCAGAATTTACAAAATCAACATTATTCTGTATTAAAGCAGACCTAAATCTAGCAATTAAGACCATGCATGTTTATGGAAAATGTTTACTGAGACTACAAATCAAATAAGAAGTTGAATCATTTTCTCATTGACTTCTATACAATCTGACTTCTTTTTGCAGCCATGACAGTCGCCCCCTGCTGGCTGTTGAACAGAATGCATGTTTAAGTCCCAAATCTTACATTCATCCTGTACAGTTTATTATTTACTTGTTGCATGTGTTTTAAAGGGCAACTTCATTAACTCTGACCATAAAGATCAGTTTATCGTCATGTGAGGCAACAAAATGTGGATTTTCAAGGGTTATGTGTCAAACGTTGTCTTAGATGTTGGTCGAAAACCCACAATTGTTCATAAAACCATAATTTGTTCTCTGTACATTTCTGATTTCATGGAGATTAAACAATCAAGAAATCACATTGTGATTAGGAAGCTTCGGAGATGCTGTTTGTGCACACTTTCTTATCTTTATCCCAAGCTAAGGTAACTAGCTGCTGACTGTAGTCTCATATTACAGGACGACATCAAACCCTGAGCAAGAAAGCAAATCAATGCCAAACTCTTCTTTTAAATCTGACTTTTGATACCCTCAAATCGCCTGAAAACTTGTTGAACCCTGCTGTTGTTGCATTGGTGAATACCAAAAACAGACACTTTCCTCTAAAACCTCTCTGCAGCTGCAACAACGGCTTCTGCTCAGGTAGATTTCCAACATAACATAGCTTTGCTAGGAATAAAGATGGTCATCTCGATCTATAAACCATCGTTTCTGTGGAGGTTCTAATGTGATCTGTCTGTACTGTCCATTACAGAGCAGTGCAGTCACCCGTCCAGAGGCACCATCATCAGTAAATTAGCATCAGGAGGCCATTACTGTGTTGAAACTATGATTCTCTTTTACCTCTAGTGGTGTCCAGCCATTCAGATGCTCTAGTTTTGGTGTAATTACTCAGATTTGGAGGGGTTTGTATCCAAAATCCCAAAACACTGGCGGTGAATGGGATGTTAATGATGCTCACAGAGTACATAAATTTTATTAGGGCTGAATTACCATCCGGGAAAAATTTCCCAAAGGCCCAAGTTCACTTTGGATCATTTCTGTCTTTGGAAGTAATCTTGTCAAGTGACCGCATCAAAATGTTTTTTTAAACCCTTTGTTGTTTTAGATTATGTAATTTTCATTTGCTATAAAGTTGTTTTTATTAACAATTGATTGTTCAATGTCTATAATAGTGACAACTCTATGGCTTCTCCTTAACATATTCCGATGTTTTGTTTTGTTCTAAAGACACTAATGGGCTTTTTCAACAAGAAACAAGAAAATATTAATTTTTGAGAAGCTTAAAATTGGTCCACATTAATGTTCTTTCTTTCTTTGTTTTGTTCAATTGATTACTTGAGCCCTGGTTGGTTCTTTGGAAATAATGAAACTGGCATTAACAGTAAAGAATATATTCCGCTGAAGAATAATAGCGTGTAGGAAAAGTGGTAAAAGTGACATGTAATGATTCTGAAAACAGATGCTCCAGAGTTTTCCGCCAAGCTCCAGCGTGGGTCATTCTGCTGGTCAGTCCAAATTTGGTACAGACTGAAAATATCTGCATAACATCAGGGAGAACCGTAAAAGCTTTTGCAGACATTAATGTGTCCCAGTGGATGAATATGACATGCAGAAACTGAAATGGTGAACATGGAGAACATTATACCTGCTGAGCATCAGCGTTTTCCCTGCCACCACATTACTATTTTAGCGTTCCAACATTCAAATGCTTTGAGCCACGGATAAAGTCACTAACACATGACATTTCTATTGTTATAATCTATGTTAATACAGTTTATATTAGTGCTCATTGTAGAATCATTTGTGTTGACATGATTATTGTTAGTGTCAGTTCCAGTGTTAGAGCAGGATTAGTTTTGGAATTTGCACGGATAAAACACAGTCTGTATTTTACTCTAAAAAGTCATTTAAAGGACCTACCCAGTCACTAAATACATGGCTGCAACTTTTACAAAAATCCAATTTATCAACTTAAACTATTTATTATTATTTATTTATTTTTTGGCCTTTTTTCGGCTTTATTTTCATAGGCGCAGTGAGAGAGAGACAGGAAACAGGGGAGAACAGTTGGGGGAGGGCCGCAAGCAGGAATCAGTCCCGGGCCCTCATCGTGGACCGATTCCACCGATTGGCGTGGCCAACATTTATCTGGAGCCGTGCCGGCTATGCTGGGTCACGGATGCAGGAGACGCTGCTGCTTTGCCTCCGCCGGTCTGCCTTGCGTCCGCCGTCGGTGTTGTCCTCTTTGAGTCTGTTATCTGCTTCTGTGTTGGTGATGCGGGTGTTGGGCTGCTACAGCTCGCCTCTGTGGCCGCTGACAGATGTCCTACCTGCCGCTTATTTTAACGTTTTTGTGTGCATGTGTGAAAGCAAGGTTTAATTTCTTTCTTTTCTCTTTGTGTTTTTTTTTTTTGAGTATTTACTGCAGCCTTGCTGTCACAAGACCACTTGTTTCCGTTAGGAATGTTCTTTGATTTATGATTTGTTTGTCACATGGCTGCACTTGATTAAGTACTTTGTATGATCAGTGGATTTTGCTTAAGTTATAAGTTAGTGTTTGTCAATTAATTAATTGAATGTTTGTTTTGATAAATTGTTTTCTTTTGGTTTATTTTGTTAAGCAGTTGTGTTCAGTGCTTGTACTTATTTTATTTGGATTGGTAATTGATTTAAGGATAACCCTGTTAATGAATGTCCCTTTGTGATTTGCAGAAGCTGTGGGCCTACGGTGGTGGGAACCCCTTCCTGTGTGGCGTGCTGTTCATCCCCTGGTTGTTTTTTGATTTCTTCACTCAGGTGTGTGTGTGTGTGTGTGTGTGTGTGTGTGTGTGTGTGTGTGTGTGTGTGCGCGTGCGCGTGTGTGCGTGTGTACGCGCGCATGTGTGTGCATGTCCACGTGTGAGTGGGGTGATTTCTCCTGGGCTCCCTCGTGATGCCCGTTGGCCCAAACCTCCACCAGAGAGCCCCCAGCTCTGATTAGTCAACAAAAACCTTCATTTAACAATCCTGTGTGAATGTTTGTTTTTTTAAAATGGTTTTTAAAGTGAGTTTTTTTTTGATATTGTAAAATAAAATGTGTCTCTTTTGCCCTCACTGGGACCACGTCTCCTGCCTCATCAGTAGAATGAACCTGAGTTGCCTTCTCGTTATTACTGGTTACAATTCCCTGGGTGAAAGTCCCAGGGTGGCGTTGTTTGGCCGGTGTCTACATTCAGTATTTGTACGTAGTTGTAGCACCGTAGTTTATCTCACCCACCTCTGCTTGCCACAGATGGATGGATAATTTTAGACAGTTAAGACTGACAATTAAAAATACCTATAAATGTAGAGGAAAAGTTGATATCCAACTCAATTTAGTTTGTTGGATCAAATTTTTTATGTTAGTAGTCATACCTCATGAAAGATGGATTGATTTGATATTACAACATTAATGTTATTTTTTAGACATGCTGATAGCAAAAAGCTAATTCCCTTAACTCAATGCAGTTTGTTAGTTGAACATAATTTCATTAGAAATTGTCAAAACTCAAAACATACAATTGTCAAAAACTGTTGTGTTGAGATTTTCTTTGATTGATCCCCAATATTAACATCATTTTTAGAGTGTAAGACATGCTAACAGCTAAAAGATAATTCCCTTAACTCAATGCAGTTTGTTAGTTTCATTAGAAGTTGTCAAAACTCAAAAAACACTGATGCAAACTGTTCTGGCTCCATAAGAGCCACTTATATTTTTTGTGTGTGTGCTAAATTTGTTCATAGAGACTATTTGTTCTGTTGTGATGGTTTGGCACTGTCCGTTTTATTTTGGTGGGACACCGGAAGTGATGCTGCCGACCACTTCCTGTCTAACGGCAATAGACAACATTCAACAGCTAAGATTCTCTTGAATCTGCCAACCTGGGTTTTAAGCCAGCACAGCCTGTAAGTTGCTGAAATGATATATTTTGCAAATGTAAGCATAGTACTAACTGCTACGATTTGTTTAAGATGTTTCATGCCAGTAATTTATACAAAATAATGTGTTTTATGAGACGTTAGCATAGACGCTAGTTAGCCGTTCTCTAGCGCTAGCCTGTTAGCCCGTTAGCCTGTTTTAGATGTGCTCTGCTGTGTATAGTAGTAGTGATTCATTCTTTACATATCAGCTTATACACAATATTCTGTTTCTTGTTTACAGTTTGACCATTCATTCACTCATTCATCAAAAATTCATGCCATGCATCCTGCAAATAAACAGGTGACAAAAGGAACAACGGTGTGATTTTTGAGGTGATGGTTTTCTGCCTGCCTAGCTTAGTGCGAGGGCAGGACACAAACTGTTGAACCAAACATTATTTTCAGAATGTCAGGAATGTTAACAGCATTCAGACGACCGCATTTTACTCCCACCTCAGGATCCTATAATTAGTTTGTCTTTGGGGACTTTTACAGTCTGGGTTTAGACATAATGATCATTCTGCCGTCACGTCGCCTCTTGATCAAACATTTCCATTAACTGTTGTTAGAATCTGTTTGTGTCAGTCAGACTCGGACCGCTGATGTTTTAGATTATAGCGCCCCCTGGTGGTCACGTGACAACATGAGCTGAGAAAACAGTAAAACGTCATGAATTGAGAGACTTTGTGCTTCAGCCTAAATGAAACACAAATCTGAGTATAAAAACAGCTTTTTAAGCATTTTTTTTGGGATGTCAACAAGGTCATTTATCAGACTGAAGTCAGCCCCCCTAAGGGGGGCGGGGAGATATGGCAGGGGGGGCTCAGTGACAGGATGGCCAGGTCTGTGTGTGTGTGTGTGTGTGTGTGCGTGTGTGTGTGTGTGTGTGTGTGTGTGTGTGTGCGCACACCTATGTACTGATCTGGAGTTTGGTATTGTTTAAGTAGAAATAAATGATCTCACTTCAATCATGGATATATAGTTATGTATATTATTGATACAATTTGCATGCAAAAGAGGTCAACCCAACCAACCAAACTAAATCATCCAGCAGCAACATTTGAAATTCTGCTGGAAAAACGCAGACCTGGCAACCCTGCCTGGCGAGGCTAAACATAAACAAACGATGCATGCTGCAGCGCAAGCTAGCAGAGCATGGAGAAGTTTGTGACAGGAGGACGGCCAGGTAAACGGAAAGCAGATGACTCTATACCAAACCTCACAACAAGTAAAACAAAGGCAAGAAAATATGACGAAGCATATCTCGCCCTCGGCTTCACAAGTACAACTGTGGCTAATGAAGAGAGGCCACAGTGTGTTGTGTGTCTCAAAATATTAGCTTCGGACAGCATGAAGCCAAATAAGTTAAGACGCCACTTGGAGTCTGCACATCCCGAACACAGAGAAAAACCTGTTGATTTCTTCAGAAAGAAACTACTCAACTGTCGTGAACAACAGAGTCGTTTCACTAAAGCAGCATCTGTACCTGGAAATGCCCAACTCGCCTCACTTAAGGTCGCCTACAGAGTCGCTCAGTGTAAAAAGCTGCACACTATTGCCGAGGAATTAATACTTCCTTCTGCTATTGACATGGTTTCAACCATGACTGATGAAGCAGCAGCAAACAAAGGCA
Source organism: Amphiprion ocellaris (assembly GCF_022539595.1). Classification (NCBI taxonomy): domain Eukaryota; kingdom Metazoa; phylum Chordata; class Actinopteri; family Pomacentridae; genus Amphiprion; species Amphiprion ocellaris. Next base: position 27,830,551 of record NC_072775.1, read on the forward strand.
ATTCCTCTGTCAAACAATACTATCGGGAGACGCATTTATGACATTTCAAAAGACAGAGGAGCAGCTTAATGATAAGATGAGAGACAATCGTTTTGCACTGCAGGTGGATGAAGCGACTGACAGGAACAAAGACTGTTTATTGATAACATACGTCAGATTCATTGATGCCGATGATTTGAAGGAGGATTTGCTCTTCTGCAAACGTGTAACTAACAGAGCCACTGCAGAGGAATCGTTCAAAATCATTGACACTTATTTGAAAGAGGCTGATCTGAAATGGGAGGACTGTGTGGGGATCTGCACTGATGGGGCTCAGGCTATGTCCTGGAAACAAGGAGGGCTGCCAGCGCTCATCAGGCGCGTCTCCCCCGATGTGCAGTGGACACACTGTATGATACATCGAGAGGTGCTGGCGTCTAAACAGTTGAGTCCCAAGCTGAACGACGTAATGACAGACATCATTGCCACAGTGAACTACATCAAAACAAGACCCGCCAAAGCCCGGATTTTTGCAGCTCTCTGCGAGGAAATGGGATCCGACCATACAGCTGTTTTGTTTCAGTGAGTCCCGATGGTTGTCACGTGGGAAGGTTTTTTCCAGGGTGTTTGAATTGCGCCATGAAATCGGAATCTTTTTGGAGGAGGAAGGTAATGAACTTGCCCACAAGTTTAGCAATAACAACTTCCTCATGAAACTTGCATACCTCAGTGACATGTTTCAGAAATTCAATGAACTAAATCTCCAGATGCAGGGCACTAAAACACACCTTCCACAGCTGGCAGATAAAATCACATCTTTTACAAGAAAACTGGAGATGTGGGAGAAGCGAGTGAAAGAGGGGAATATAGACTCATTTGAGAGCCTGAAATCATTCATTGAGGACAACAAGCTTCAGAACACATTCATCCCATGCATGATAAGCCACGTCTCTGCCCTACAGAAACAGTTTCTGAGGTATTTCCCAGTGCAGGATCCTACTGAATATGACTGGATCTTAGACCCCTTCAGTTCAGCACCAGCAGCTGACTTCAGCGCTGCAGAGGAGGAACAGTTCATTGATGTCACCTCTGATTCAACAATGAGGCTGCACTTTAACTCAAAGACATTGGCTGGATTTTGGATTGGAGTGGAAAAGGACTACCCACTGCTGGGCAGGAGAGCCCTGACCACACTTCTTCCTTTTGCCACATCTTACCTGTGTGAGATCGGTTTCTCTGCAGTTGCCTCAATCAAGACAAAATACAGATCAAAGCTGGACATTGAAAATGAGCTAAGAGTGGCAGTCTCACAGCTGCAGCCTCAATTTGAGAAAATCTGCAGCACAAAGCAAGCCCACATCAGCCACTGAAGGGACTGTGGGACTTGAAGTGTTTTTAGAAATGTTGTTAGAAATGTTGTTTTTGCAGAAAATATTTGAAAGTTTTTGTTTATTACTAGAGAATTGTTAACATGCCATTTTTGTGCAGAGAGTAAATTTTGAGTCTTGAAAGGAATTAATACTGATAGTAAAAATATAAAATTCATGTTACAAAGTCACTGCTTCCACTCCAGTGACTTATTCATTTATTTTTTTTAGGAAGATGTCGCACTTTTGCAGTTTTCTCTGTTAAGTTAAAATACAAAATTGAGATATGTTTGCTCACTTTTAATGCTTCCACTCTTAAAAATGATGTGTTCCTTTTAAGAGTTTTCAGTAAGATGTCACAAACTAAGCTTCATATAAATTCTACAGGAGTTTGCAAGCAAAAGACGTGTCTGAGAGTATGTTGGCATGGCTGCATGCAGGTAGGGGGGGGCCAGAAAATATTTTTTCTTCCAAAGGGGGGCCCTGCAGAAAAAGTTTGGGAACCACTGATTTAATGGGAAGTTGTGTGTGAGGCACTTTTTGTTTGATCATTATTTGGGTCGAATATAATGAGATCTAACTGACTAAACTGCATCAATGGGCATGTTTTCTTTTGATCTTGTACATTTTGTAGTCAGGGTGTAAAAAGCTATCTCCTCTACTTTGTTTTTAATAGTATTTGTTTATTTAAGTGACAGGTTTAGGATGGCTCTGTTTTTAGTATTAGGAACACACTTGTGCTAAAACTTCAAAAATAGGACAGTTACATAGTTGTGTCCATACTTAATAGCATTTATGAAATAAATTCTATGCTTTTCCAGGTAAGAGAATGTGTGATTGCTAATAAAGAGAACATGAGGATGCTGCTGACTGACTACCTTTCATGTTTTTCACAGTTGATTCTTGATAATTATATTCCTCCATACAAGGGACGTCCATCCCATCCATGTAAATGCAGTTTCTCTTGAAGCATCCACGAAGGTCACTGTGACCTCACAAAACACATTTCTGGCCATTACTTAAGAAAAGACCAGTTATAACATTTCAGACATGTTTTAAACAAGCAAAAATGAATTGTAGATCCAAAATGTCACACATCAACTTCACTGTGACATTTACGTCACAATGTTCTGCAAAAATGATTTTCAGGTCATTATTCAACACCATAACTTAGAAACAAGGCGTTTGTTGGCAGAGTCACACAGTTGCGAGGTGGTAATTCTAACTTTCTGTTATCTTGAAGCTTTCTTATTTTCTTTTAGGCATTTCTATTTTTAAAAATGCCTGAATTATTATAACAGAGCACTGAACATTCATTTTTTAGTTATACACCGAATCAGTGTTTAAATGCATAATAACACACACATACACTATCATTCAAAAGTTTGGGGTCACTTAGAAGTCCTTATTTTTGAAAGAAAAGCAGTTTTTTAATGAAGATAACATTAAATTAATCAGAAATCAAGTCTAGACATTGTTAATGTGGTAAAGGACTATTCTAGCTGGAAACAGCTGATTTTTAATGGAATATCTACATAGAGGTACAGAGGAACATTTCCAGCAACCATCACTCCTGTCGACTAATGCTACATTGTGTTAGCTAATGGTGTTGAAAGGCTAATTGATGATTAGAAAACCCTTGTGCAATTATGTTAGCACATGAATAGAAGTGAGAGTTTTCATGGAAAACATGAAATTGTCTGGGTGAACCCCAAACTTTTGAATGGTAGAGTATCTATATTTACGCCTGTCTTGTCTTTCATCTTTTATGTTTTTTAGGGAGCATACTGATACTGATTATCACTAATAGATTTATGCTTCTCATGTTTAATAAAACAAGAAGTTTTCAGCATTTTTCCTTCAGTTTTTATTGGTTGTTACTCCTAACCGTTAACCAATCAGACAGTGCTGGAGGAAGGACATCGCTTAAAACCACAAAGTGACTAAAAATACAGAAAGAGGCTTTTTCACAGCCAAATGAATTCATTTTTAGATTAATTTATTCAACCAGGAATGTGTAAAAACAATAACAGTACTAATTATCTAAAAAAAAATGCAGGATTTCAGATCTGATGACAGGTTGATTCCTAGTCACTGGCTCATTGCAGATCAATTTTGTGTGGATATTTTCTCAGTATGTGATGTTTTGTTGTGTCACAATGCACCAAAAAAGCAAAACAACTTAAGACCAACATTTGTTTCCTGAAATCATGACTTTCAGTTAAGCACTATGTCCACTGAATATAAACTACAAGGTAAAAAGTTATTTGCAACAACAGGGGACGGGACACTTTAAACACCGGCAGTATTCCTTTATAGCTATTTTCAGATTGCCTTCACCTCTCATGAACTTTCCATGTGTAACCACCTTTCCTGAGCAGCAGCCAGAGAGAAAGGTAGAAGCTGGAAAAGTCTCGAAGGATTTACAGTTCCTGAATCCAACAGTAAGCTCACAGTCAGAAAGCTACATCTACCCTTTAAAACATTAGGCTTTTTGATCTCCCAGTGTGTCCATATATGGTCCCACTGAACCATATAGACCCATAAAACTGTCAAGAAACAATATAATACTATTTTAGCGCCTTTTTGTTAGGTTTGCTGAGATTTTATTGCTTTTGCAGGAACTAGAGATTTTTGTCTGTCTCTCTCGCAGCCTCGGTTATTTAAAGTACAAACAGCTGAACATATGACCTGTGAGGTTTTACAGCAACGAGTAACATCTCAAACAGCTGCTGATTTAGGAACATTCCCTCCTCCCTCCCGATGTCACTGTTCAAGTCAACGCTGACAATCTGACAAAATGTTCTTCTTACAAAAGCTTTCAAACAGCTTAAAAAGTTGCAGCTTGTTCACATCAAGCGGCCACATTCACAAAGTTACTCTTGGTCTCAACACTTCTTTACCTTCACACCAGCCAACACAAACAGAGAAACGCCGTCTGAAGCTGATTTACAAACTTACTGGTCAAGATGTTATCACTATATATAAAAGAAATCTGAAGTAATTGTTGTTATTTGGCAAAAAAAATATTCTAAATTCCATTATACAGAAAGTTTTAAAAACTGAGAAGATCTTCAAAAAACTTATTTTTCAGGACAATTAAATGGAAGTTTCTTTAAACAATGGTCATGTATTTTCTAGATATGGAGCATTGTAGAAATTTTGTGAAATATTAGGTTTAAAGTCACTTCATGGTCATTGATAACACCTTTGAAATCTCAGTTCTGTATATCAAAGTTACACATTTAGAGGGATTTTTTTCATGAAAATAATGTTTTCATACCCTGAAATGGCTTCGATGTAGTTCTGCACAGTTGCTTCCTACAGAAAGTGCAGACCTATGAAGTCTCATCTTTCTATCCACACACCGCTTTGCTTTTTGCTGCAGCTCGAGCACACTAGCTCACCTACAAATCAAACGCTGTAAAACTACTACACGATGTCAAGTTGTAATATCAAAGTAATTCAGGGACACATGTTCAAGCCATAAACCAACTCTGAAGAATAACAATAATACAGAAATTCCCACCCTGCAAGCTGACAGAACTGGTTCTTTAGCTTTGTGATGTGTGTGTGTGTGTGTGTGTGTGTGTGTGTGTGTGTGTGTGTGTGTGTGTGTGTGTGTGTGTGTGTATATATATATAAATATATATATATAATATACATATAAATATCTTGATTTTCAGCCCTCTCTTCTGAATTCAATGTTAATTTAGACTTTTTGAAGGTAAATAAACACAACACACACCAAACCCAAGCAGTTTCTTGTATAATTTATATTGAAAACATGTTAAAAACATTAGTTTCCCTTTATAAAACAGTTACCTGTGGTCATAATTAAAACAGTGTCCTTGTAACCAGAGTCCCCTCTCACCCCTCTGTCAATATTACATGTAACTGCTGCAGTGGCGCATCTTAATACCAAGTACATAAGGAAATTAAAATTATGCTGGATATCAAACGGGGGACCTCCAGCCGCTTAGTTGGGCTGGTTGTCCATCTGTGAGCCTGACTGGTACGACTGGATGTCCTCTCCGATGAACTCTGACACTGTGGAAGGAAGAAGAGGAGAGATTCACAATCGAGCTTCTTCAATCTTTTTATTAACATCATAGACACAGGTTATGCATTGCTAGAATTAAAGAAAATCAACCTGTATATAAAAACCTAAAGATAATTTTACACTTGTTTATTTGGAAAGCCTCCATTTATGCAAATCTTCTTGCTATGATGACCTGATGCTGATAATAAAGCGACATTTTTGCAGTAAATAAGTAGAAATCTTAATAACATTTGTAGGAAAGACAACAAATCACAAGGAAAAGGGTACTAATACTACTTTGTCCTTAAAACATATATTTTTGTATGGTCTTCTTCTGTAATCCTGACTTAAAGGGAGGGATAGATGTTAAGAAATAACTCTGTAAGATGTCTTATGCTTGCATGCACTTCTTTCAAAATACTTTGTAGCTCAATGTCTGAAAAGTGCAAACTAATCAGTGAAGGCTGGGAACATCTAAAAGCTGCAGCAGGTGTTGCAACAACTACAAGGTAATAGCATCTCATAATGTTGCTGATACTAGTTTGTCGCCAAATCTGTCAGCATTCATGTCGTCTGATAAGAAACATGAAATCGCAAGACATCTTATAAGCAATATCTCTGTTTTCCAACTGATAATTGTCTTATTAACTATATTTTCCAGTTTTCCAGAAACAAATTTAAGACATATCTCTCAAAAATATGCTTTAATGTTATGTGTTAATGCAAAAAGTAGAATATAGGCCAATAGATATTTTAGATTCTATATATGTGTTGGCTTGAAGAATCTACTATTATGCTACTATGCTACAGACAAGCACAGATTATAGTTATCACTTTAAGCATGATTAAAATCAAATAACACATCATAAATATTACAAACATGTAGATCAGGACTTTTTTTAACCACTTGGTCACTCAGACTTCTCTCACCCACATGTTGGGGACATTTTACCTCCAACACTCATCAAAATCTGGATTTTCTTGCCCTATTAAGTGGCAAAGACAGTGAAAAAGATATATCCAAATTACAGGATTAAACCTGTTGATTCTCTGGATGTTCAAAGACTAAACCAGTCACAGAGCATCTTGTAATTTGAGAGGGTTAAACCACTGACCTGTGATCAACCAAGCTGGTAATAAGAACGCAAAAATGTAATTTCTTAAATGATAAAGTTCAGTTGCACTGGCATTAATCACAAGGAAAGCTGCAACCTGAGACAATAAGCACAGTAGACTATAGAGATTGTCTCCAACTATGTTATAATGCAAAAATACAACAACTCAATAGCAACACAAAAAGAAAAAATGTAGTTTTAAAAAGCCCCTTTATTAATCTGTGGTTCTATTAAAGAAACACCTTTCAACACATTTAATCTTCCATCCACACACAAAAACTGAACATAACACTGTAAAAATAACTCATTTTAATTTTCTGTCTTTTAAAATCTGCTTTACATGTTGCAGTGTAGCTACTTTATCAACAAATCAATGCATAAATTAAAATTAGCAGACATATCTCACCTTCTTCAAAGGTAATGTGGTGAATAGAGGCAGAGGTGCTAAACTCCAGAGGACACTCCTGGATCTTGGCCTCACTCTCTCTCCCATGTCCCGTGCCCAGCACCCTCCCCTGGGGGTCCCAGCCCTCGTAGTGGGAGTAGGCTGCAGGGCAGATGTCCTGATAGGAGCTGGGGTTGGACGGAGGGGAGGGACACATCTCCGGAGGGTAGGTGGAGTACTGCGGGTAGGGGGAGGTGGGGATGGGAGGCAGGGGGGAGGTGGAGATGGGACTCCCAGCAGGAAAGGGGCTGAGAGAGGAGGAGTGGGAGGGCGAGGGTGAAGAGGAGAGGTAGGGTGAGTCCAGCCAGGGGGATGGGGAGGGGGACGGAGGCTGGGGGCCACGGGGGTACAGGGGCGGAAGGAGCTCGGTGAAGCCCAGCTCTAGGTTCTCGAAGCTGGGGTTACGTTCAGACAGGGCTACCCTGGACCCGCCGGGCTCCTCCACTGCAACGTCAGGTTTGGAGCAGAACTCCTCGTGGTAGCTCATGGAGGGGCAGGGGGGCGAGTAGGTAGAGGGGTAGGGGGGCAGGTGGAACCCCAGGCTTTGGTCTTCATGGTAACCCTGGCCCATCCTGGGCGGACCCCCCGGCCGACAAACTGTCCCCCCGTCCAGAGGCAGCACCGAGAGTCTGGACAGCAGAGGGTCCTCCTCTTTGAACATCACTGGAAGCACAAACAGAAATCACATCCAGGAATTAATCAAGAACCGTAATGTTGCTAAATATATTATCATATTCTAATATCTATAATATGTTTTTTCCCCCCAGGAGTTTAAAGTTGACCAGACTTGTTATTATGAAGCAGCTTGTCATCATTCAGTTCAATGGGGAGATTAATTTCTGCTGCATGAAATTTAGTCAGAACACATTCAGTGAACAGCATCATTTTTCAGAGCTGTTATTTATTCTGTACTTTGCAAATGTAACTTTATTTGATTGCCTTATTCGGATGACCTGTTGATGTTGACGAGAAAGAGACTTATTGTAGTTTAAAACTTTCACAGTTCAGATCAGTTCAGTTTGGCCTCAACATTGTGGAGCTGTTGCAAACTGAATTTGTTGATGTCTTTTCATGTGGAAATTAAAAAAATAGCCGAAGGTCAATGTGGTTTTGAAATATTTCAGAATCTTAATAATCACATTGTAAATAAAAATCACAGGAAACTGGAATACATCCGCACAACCAAACCTAATTTAAGCAATATGTTAGTTTGGGTAAAATTAAACTGCATTTGCTCAGTTATCAGTTTAAAAATGGACATGTTTCACTATGAAATGTCGACGTTTAATGCACTGTGCTAGACTGAAAACAGCTCAGGAACTACAATGATCAGAAATGAACTCATAGGTATCTAAAAATACATGTATTTATATCTTGATAGACATAATTTGCGATATTTTATTTGTTTGTCTAGGCAGTTACAGGTTTTTATTTAGCTTTTTTTGAAACAATTACTGTGTAAAACTTAATGTATTTGTGATTTTTTTTAGAGTGGCAATGTGTTTATTGGAAGAGAAGAAATAACGATAAAGATGTATATAAAGTAAGTAAGTTATGTTTATATCAAACTGTGTGTGTTTTAGGGGTCAGCCTAAATACTGGATATTTAGCATATTTTTATTTTTTTTAGAATAGAATAGAATAGTCTTTATTATCAATGTATAGAAAAAAAATTGTAAACGAAATTGGTGGGAGCATCTTTGCACAGTGCACAAAATACAAATATACAATAAGCATTAAGTGATAAAAATAATAAATATAGAGAATAATAACAGTCCACATGTACACACACTTACACAAAAAACTGTCCAAAAGGGGGATACTCCTTTGAGCTTATAAACCTTATATTATATATAAAATTATATATATGATATTCTAGTATCATTATTTTTTGTAACTGATTCAGGTAAACCTGAATTAATTTTAAAATGCATCAGTTTGGCTCTAATTCAACTCTCAATAACTACTACTTTGCGGTCTTCAACAATGTCCCGCCCACAGCTCCATCTGATTGGTTACACATAGGAGTAACAGCCAATCAACACAAAGAAAAGGATAAACATTGAAAGTTAAACATGTAAAACAAAAATTAACAAATGCATTTCAGCAATATCTTATGTCGGAGTTATGCAAAATTCTTACACCAAGATTTTCAGTTTTACCTCATATGTAAATGGGCTCCAAATATCAGCTATTAATCACCTTGATTACTGATAAAGAACAGTTTCGGTCGCCTGCAGATACTCTTACTGAAGATACTTCTGCTCATTGATACTGTAAATGTTGCATCTAAATGTTAACATCAGGGATGATTGTAATCTTCATTTTAAAAACACAAACTGAAGTAAACACAGCAGTCAGAGATGAAGGTGGACACTCACCAGGTAGATACTTGAAGCAGTGAGTGCTGCTGCGTTTCCTCTTCCCGTTAGAGACATAAAGACTGACGGACACGGGCCGACTGACGGACAGATTGCTGTAGGCTGGAACCCTCACACACAGCAGACACTGAAATAGACCGTTACACAGGGAATTACAGAGTCGAACATCAACAAGCGTTTCGGTTTATCTGCTGAACACAAGAGTCAGAACATTACCTCACTGCTGTTGTCGCGGTCGACGTGAGCCTCCTCCTCCCACTGCAGTTTACCATCTGATTGGGAAGACCACAACGTAGAAATAAGGTCAATAACAGTATTCTTTAGTTGTGCTCATACATAACATTTACGCTATTATTCACAAGATTTAACCCTCTGAACCTCAAGCAGGGGCTGCTTGGTGATTACCACTGTCACCTTACAGCTAGAAGATCCCTGGTTCACGGGGATTTTCTCCGGGTTCTCTGGCTTCCTCTCACAGTCCAAAAACAGGCTGAGGTTAATTGATGATTCTAAACTGTCTCTAGTTGTGAATGTGAGTGTGATTATTTGTCACTCTGTGTAGCCGCGTGATAGACTGGTGACCTGTCCAGGGTGTCCCGTCTTCACCCTAAGTCAGCTGGGATAGACTCCAGCACCCCCACGATCCTAATGAGGATTAAATGGTGTTTAAATAATGGATGGATGGATGAACCGCAAACAGTTTCAGGGTGTTTTTTGTCCCTTTTTACATTTTTACTCACTGTTTGTGTCAGGCCTGCCCCAATCAGGCGTTAGTTTGGGCTCCCCTTTTTTCCCTCCCTTTCTGTGTTCTACAGGTGTGCTGGCATGAGGGCTGCAGTGGCAGGTGGGAATGTAATCAGCGGCAGCAGAGTGGGAACAGGTGGAGCAGAGCCAATCAGAAGCCTTTGCCTCTACAATAAAGACTGACTCAACTCATCATTCCGTGTGGGACCGTAGAAGATCGACAGTCAGTCTTCGCTCAGAATATTCTGTCTCCCAAAATCGATAATCCCTTGGTAATTCTTCTGTTGCTTTTTCTAGTTTGGATTCCGCCAGTTCGTGCCACCTGTTCCTGCAGCACTCGGATCAAGAAACCAGGCCGCTAACCACTTCAGCCACTCCTGTCCAAAACCCAATTGGTCAGCGTCCGCCACTTCCAGCCACCATACCGCCACGTGCCTGTCGCCGCAGCCACTGGTACACCTGCCAGCCGTGTTCTACTCCCTTTGCCGGCCGAGCACCAGTCCTCCCCTCGTTTTCCCCGTCCACTCATGCTCTCCCTGGGCACGAGCATTTCAGACTGGTGAATCTGAATTATCTAGTGTTAGTTCTAGCGTGTTTGTGTATATTATAACTGCTGCTCGCTTCATAGCCTTATGAATTCCTATTGAGTTTTGAATTTCTATTGCGTCCGCTGTTAGTATCAGCATAGAATTCTGTTCGCCAGTTATAGCCTGGCTCATGTTACTCGAGAATCTGGTCCTTCTGATTTTCGTGTTTTCGGTTCTGTTTAGCTTTCCTATTTAGGTGTTACCTAACGTAGGTTAGCTCTTTTGTTTAGTTATTCTCCGCCAGCCCACTAGGGGAAATCCTCGCTGTGTTAGTTCTGTCCACGCTTTTTTGCGTCACTTCCGGTTTGGTCCACCGGACATGTTTGTAGTTCTTGGCGCTTCCTGAATTTGTGAATAAACCTTGTTTTGAAGACTCATTGGGTCTCCTTCCTCATTTCCTGCACCTGAGCCTCACCGAACCCGTAACAGTTTGAGTCTTGCACCTCTATGGAAACAGCACGACCATGACTGGAGGTAGACAGAACTGAAAAATGTCTTTTATGCTGTATAATAAAGTTATAATACCATAAATAATTTTTTTCCCATGGTAAACATTTCTATATTTTCACGCTATTCTGCATGTCAACTCTTGAAATGCATTTTAATTCTACAATGCTACAATTTCCTTTAGCAGACACTTTTATCCAAAGCGACGTATATCTGAGAAGATACAACACAAGCAAGGATCTAGTCAGGAGAAAACAACCTGGATAAGAGCTATAAAACAAGTTCAAGTGTGATAATAGGACCATGGTGCTTTTTAGAAAGATATTTCACCATGCTGAATGTATCTCACAACAACTTGCTCCTCTGTATTCAGTTTTTAACCATGCTGCTATTCTTGTATTGATTTATTGCTCTGTGAAAATACAGCCTGTAGTTCACCCAATTGCTCACAGAATGTTTGACTGTTGATCGCAGCTGAATGAGTCATTTATTAATTTCAAACTGTGTCAAAAAGAGCAGTTTTCTTAACAGGATCTCATGCAAAAAGTTTATTCTTGACAAATATTTGTCTTAGACAAGTAGAATAAAGTGACTTTTGAGGAGAGGTGGGTAGTAACGAGTTACATTTACTCCATTACATTTACTTGAGTAACTTTTCGAAAAAAATGTACTTCTGAGAGTAGTTATACGCTGCCATACTTTTTACTTTTACTTGAGTAGATCTGTGAAGAAGAAATGCTACTCTTACTCCGTTACACTGGGCTATGCTCGACTCGTTACTTTTTTATTTACTACATTAGATATGCTTTATTTTGCCACAGAGATGCCTCCAATGGATCTACCACATGACTGTTTCACCAATCAGACGAAGCAGCAATAATCACCTGACTCCATTTAACCAGACGTGGCCCTGCGGTCACATGACCAAATACAAACTGTAGCGGCATAGCGGCACAAACTCTTCACGCGTAGCAGACAAGGAATGAAAAAAACGGCATTTTCGAGAAATTTGATCTTGCTTCGAAATCCGACAACATTAGCATAGCATTAGCATGGATATCTCTGTCTTCGGCTTTTGTTGCTTTTGGCTTTTAACAAAAGCCGAAGATGGCTACTAACATGGGCGAAGTGAAGCGTGACATCCGGCTGGTAGGTCCGCGAGATCCAGCGGGAGACTGGGGGCGGGGACACAACCACCGAATATTTGGATATTTGGGTCCAGCCTTAATGTTATTTTCTATCTACTGAGTCTGTGCCATTTGAAGGGAAGTGAAATACAGTATATCTTGTCACTGGAAGTAGTTTGTACGGAGCCCCTCTGGTGACATGGTAAAAAAAAAGAAATAAATTGTGGCCACAATATAGCTATAACGTGCGCACGAAATACTAATTCATTCGCACGAAATACTAATTCGTGGACACGAATTAGGTACAACGTGCACACGAAATACCAATTTGTGGTCACGAAATAGGTATAATGTGCGAGTTCGGTAAAGTTAGAAAGATATTCACAGATTCAGACTTCCGGCATCAATAACTCATGAGATATAGGTTGTAAAAACATAAACGATGCCTCTTTCAAATCGTTGTAAGCTAGACAATGTGCTACAAGGCCAGTTTTATCAAAAGCAGCTGTCTTTCCAGCTGCAGGAATAACATTGATGTCTATGCACAGCTGGCTGTGTGACAAGTGAACAGGGACCGTCTGCAAAATGCAAAACCGCTGCAACAGCAAAGAGGGACACCACACAAATATCTCTGCTTATTTCTATAAATTAACCAGAATAATCCAGTTATTCTGTTGATCCTGCACTTTCAAAAAAAGACATTGTCTATCCCACTTCATATGCACTGCTGCTCCTTCTATAATCTGCCACTGACACTACATTTCTTGCTTATTTACGTAAATTCAGTCATATGCACGTTAAAAATAGACAGATCAACTTTGACGTTTTGTTTATAGCTGAACCCCTGCATGACTGAGAGAAAACTGTACTAAATATCTGTATGACTGTTAACCTCTTCAGTTCTCCTGGTAGGTGACCACTGGCATCTACTGTTCGTTTAAATGTGAAACAAGTTGCTTATTACGAATGCCTGTATCATATGAATCTGGATCTCAAAATCATTATTTATAAGCTACAAATGTGTGAAAATTTCAGTTCTGTTCTGTAATTAATAAAAGCATCTTCTTACTTGCAAAAAGACTTGATTTTACTGCCACTATTTCTACTGTTTTCTGGTCAAATTTTAATCTTCATTTCATTTATGTACTTTCTCATTATACAGCACTCCCACAATGCACCGTGAAAAGTAGTGAACAGGTGATAGTCACAACAATATGTACCATCAGGCATTGCGTCAAAGGAGAATGGCAGACAAACAGGAGAGGATACGGAGGATTTGTGGCATTTCCACAGATTTCTCATGGCTGTTTATATAGTATTAATTTGTATTTTCTATATATCTTTTCTGCATGTGTAGCTTGTTGAAATGACAACAGGCACAAGACAAATCCATGAGTTACGGTGCGAAAATGTTAAAATTAAAACGAATAATTCATATTAAATAGATAAGTTGTATTAATATGTTTAATGGAAGCAGAACGATGTATCACAAACAAAAAACATTTTCACGTATTACTTTTGGAAAATACACTTAGTATAATATGAATTTATCCCAAAAATACCAGTCAGTTCACTATAGTCAGCATCAATCTAATATGTTTTAACTGAGCGACAACTGTGATGTAATTAATAGTGCCGAGAATAAAGTAGTGTTCGGAAGTGTTTACTATATAGTATCCTCTCTGTAGGGAGTAGGGAAAGGGTGGATGATTTCAGACACAGTCTTATTGCCTTCTCTGGACATTTACCTGTTCCTCTCTCCATCAAAAGAACTCTGGATATTGGTAGGAAGTTGGTTCCACTCAGCAGAAGCTCCTCTCCTCCTTCCACAGAGCAGGACGTAAGGCTGACGGACTCAATGACGGGAAGCTCCTGAGCCGATCGCTGAGCTGCAGCAGGGAGGAAAGGCAAATATAAAATAACCTCCAGTGCTATCAGAATAAAGCTAATGCAGAGCCAGTATGTGCTGAATTGGAAAAAGTAGATAAAACAGCCACTCACAGCATTCAATGGGCAGAGAGGCGACCTGCAGTGCCAGGACCCGTCCAGGTGGGCCTACAGGGGGCGCCAGAGGGAGGTGAGTCCGAAACACCAAACGGACTCGAGTGTTTTTCCTCCCGACATCCGTTTCTCCCTTCCTCAGCTCGATGTCCGAGTTCCTCAGTTTCAGAATCCCAGCGCAGTCGATGCTGGAAAACACAAAATATTACTTATTTCATAAATTAGAGCAGCAGATTGGTTTTTGCTCAACAAACTTCTGCAGCACACTGCTTTATATTTTAGTTATGCTGTTTAATAACGTGCTCATTGGCACTTTAGTAGCCATTTCTTCACTCTGGTGCAACATCAGTGCATCTAAACATGTAGAATACAGTTATTTGTACATTTAAAGGACTCTATTTTCTCTAAATATACAAGAATCTGTGTAATATCAGTATTTTCTGCAGAGAGAATAACAGACAGGCAGACATGAAGAGGAAATGCTTCCTCTTTCTTACTCACAGGGCCGTCATGTTGTTCTCAGGGTTCAGAGGGATGTCGAGTATTTTGGTTCCAGCCTGGGCGCTCTCATGGCTGGCCGTGCCGACCATCTTCCCCGTCACCCTGAAAGACAAGAAATATGCAAATTCCAGCTATGTAACAATGAATCTGTCAAAGATTTCTTAAAGACCAAATGAATTAAAGAACGTATGAAGCACTCATTTGACACAGCTTAATGATTACAGCTTCTAAAATGCAAAGATTTGCTGCTTTTCTTGTTTTAAATGATTTTAAAACAAGAAAAGCAGCATGGTTTACATATTTTTTACTTTGTGTACATTGTGTCATCTTGACTCATCTGTGTGTGTTTCTGTCATCCTCTGATGGAGAAAATGGAAAGGCAGCAATCAGAACTCCGCATTTACATACACATATATATTTAAACAAATGTGCTTTTTATTGATATTACTTCATATTTCATTGTGCTTCAGTATCTCAGTGGCTTATTGATTACAACTGTAACAGCGCGTTCTTCCATTCTGAATCTGCTAGACGTCAATTTGAAAGTGTTTTTAGTAATAAAAAAATGTGTTGCATGAACAGTTTACAAGATTCACTGAACATTTTGGAGGATTCTGTGTCTACAGATATGAAACTTTCTTCTATTTTAAGACTTTTATGTAATTTATCTTATAATAATATTTGAATGGTTTTTATATGCCTATCATATTCATTGCCAGGATTTATGATCCTGTATTAGTGGCATCATGTGTTTTTGGCTTATCATTTCTTGATTGTGTTCCCAAATTTTGTGGAGAAGGGGGTCTAAATCTGTTCTATGGTGTCTTTTTATTGCTACAAAATGCCTTTCCCCATTTGCAGTGAGCATCTGACTTATGTGTCTCTTATTATGATGTGAATGGTGACCAAAGTTGGACTTCCTGAGGATCAATAAAGTTATTTTATCTTATCTTATTTAAATCACATGCAAAGAAAATGCTGCTGCTGATGTCCCCAAATATCATACAGATGCCCTAAAAAGTAAGTCCTTGAGTAGAATCTCACCACATATTAAAGCAGATGTCAGCTGTTTAGTTCAGAATGAATATACTGTTTCACACTGAATGATTCCACATTTTCTGCTCCCATTCAGAGAAAAGCTACACTTGACAACAACTGGGGCAAGAAATTTCCTGGACCAACAGCAGAAGCAGCTGGTGGTTTAGTTACGCAACGGTTAAACCACAGCAGTCAGATGATGTGTCCCATGAGTCCCTTGAACATTAATGTGTGATAAAAGATGCATGGTTATAAGTTTGCCCCTACACAGAAACATGCTGCGGCTCAGTACCTGTGAATCTGATAGAAAGGATGAGGTCTGATCGATCGGTCGTCAGCTGTTCCGACGAAAACCTGAAGCGACAGCGGCTTCCTCTCAGTGTATCCACACAGCTGCAGGGAGACACAGTGTGACCGGTGAAATCAAACTGTGACGAGACCCATGCATCCTAACACTTTGTTCTAGAGTCACGTGAACTCAGTCTCAACAAAATCGCTGCTTAAACTGAAACTACATTCAAAGTAAAACACCCTCAGAGATGTTAAAGTAGCATCAATACGTGCAACACCTCTAATGTAACAACTTGTTTCAGCAGCTGCAGGTTTGTGCTTCACCTTGACAACAGGATGTCCGGTTGGAGCAGCTTTCACGGCTCCTCGGCTGCCCTCCGTCTCGTAGTGGGCTCTGTGGTGAGGACGGGGCTGCACCTCAATACGCAGCTCGTACTGGTCAAACTGGGATGGCAGCGGCCAGTCGAGTGGCGGCAGCGCGTTGGACCTGAAGAGTGTGAAATCACAGTTTTAGCTGTGGTGAAGGTGGACAAGCTGGGAGCCCGAATGGGGATCATGTTGGGTTTTAGTTTAGTGATCAAGAACCAATAACTGATATGTGGAACTGACACACATTTGTAGGTAAAATGACAATCCAAGTGTCAAAATTTTAAAGAGCAGAAACTCCACCATGAAATTAGTGTTATTGTTTCCTCATGTTTTACACGTTTAATTAAAAGAGAACGGTTCCACAACCAAAGTTTGTATTTTTGTATTTCACTTCTTTCTTGTAACCCTCTGAATTCAAGCAGGGGCTGCACAGTGGCTTGGTGGTTAGCACTGCCAACCTGCAGCTAGAAGATCCCCGGTTTGTGTCACAAAGACATCCCAGGAAAGCCAGGATCTTTCTGCATGGAGTTTGCATGTTCTCCCTGTGCACGTGTGGGTTTTCTCCGGGTACTCCAGCTTCCTCCCACAGTCCAAAAATATGCTGAGGTTAATTGGCAACTCTAAGTTGTCTGTAGGTGTGAATGTGAGTGTGATTGTTTGTCTCTATGTGTAGCCCTGTGATAGACAGTTGACCTGTCCAGGGTGTCCCCTGCCTTCGCTCTAAGTCAGCTGAGATAGACTCCAGCCCCTGGCGACCCTAATGAGGATTAAGAGGTGTATAGATGATGGATGGATGGACATTTATCTTACTGGTTTTTAGGCAGTACAAATCATAAAATCAAGATAAACACCCATCCATCCATCCATCTTCTACCGCTGATCCGGGTCGGGTCGCGGGGGCAGCAGCTTTAGGAGGGAAGCCCAGACCTCCCTCTCCCCGGCCACATCATCTAGCTCCTCCCGGGGGACCCCAAGGCGTTCCCAGGCCAGCTGGGAGACATAGTCTCTCCAGCGTGTCCTGGGTCTTCCCCGGGGCCTCTTCCCAGTGGGACGTGCCCTAAACACCTCACCAGGGAGGCGTCCAGGAGGCATCCTAATTAGATGCCCGAGCCACCTCATCTGGCTCCTCTCTACGCGGAGGAGCAGCGGCTCTACTCTGAGATCCTCCCGGATGGCCGAGCTTCTCACCCTATCTCTAAGGGAGAGCCCAGCCACCCTGCGGAGGAAACTCATTTCAGCCGCTTGTACCCGCGATCTTGTTCTTTCGGTCACTACCCAAAGCTCGTGACCATAGGTGAGGGTAGGAACGTAGATCGACCGGTAAATTGAGAGCTTCGCCTTTCGGCTCAGCTCCCTCTTTACCACGACGGACCTGTACAGCGCCCGCATTACTGCGGAGGCCGTAGCAATCCGCCGGTCGATCTCTCGTTCCATCCTTCCCTCACTCGTGAACAAGACCCCGAGGTACTTAAACTCCTCCACTTGGGGCAGGACCTCATCCCTGACCCGGAGAGTGCACTCCACCCTTTTCCGGCTGAGGACCATGGACTCGGATTTGGAGGTGCTGATCCTCATCCCAACCGCTTCACACTCGGCTGCGAACCGATCCAGTGAGAGTTGGAGGTCCTGGCATGATGAAGCCAACAGGACCACATCATCCGCAAAAAGCAGTGACGGAATCCTGAGGTCACCAAACCGGACCCCCTCAACACCCTGGCTGCACCTAGATATTCTGTCCATAAAAATTATGAACAGAATCGGTGACAAAGGGCAGCCCTGGCGGAGTCCAACTCTCACTGGAAACGAGTTCGACTTATTGCCAGAGATGCGGACCAAGCTCTGGCACCGGTCATACAGGGAACGGACAGCCTGTATTAGGTGGTCCGTTACCCCGTACTCCCGGAGCACTCCCCAGAGGGTTCCCCGAGGGACACGGTCGAAAGCCTTCTCCAGATCCACAAAACACATGTGGACTGGTTGGGCAAACTCCCATGCACCCTCAAGGACCCTGCTGAGGGTGTAGAGCTGGTCCACAGTTCCACGGCCGGGACGAAAACCACATTGCTCCTCCTGAATCCGAGGTTCGACTATCCGGCGGATCCTCCTCTCCAGTACCCCTGAATAGACCTTCCCGGGGAGGCTGAGGAGTGTGATCCCCCTATAGTTGGAACACACCCTCCGGTCCCCCTTTTTAAAAAGAGGGACCACCACCCCAGTCTGCCAATCCAGAGGCACTGCCCCCGATGTCCACGCGATGTTGCAGAGGCGTGTCAACCAGGACAGCCCCACAACATCCAGGGCCTTGAGGAACTCCGGGCGGATCTCATCCACCCCCGGGGCCCTGCCACCAAGGAGCTTTTTAACTACCTCGGCGACTTCGACCCCAGAGATGGGAGAATCCACCCCCGAGACCCCAGGCCCCGCTTCTGAATCAGAAGGCGTGTCGGTGGGATTGAGGAGGTCTTCGAAGTACTCCCCCCACCGATTCACAACGTCCCGAGTTGAGGTCAGCAGTGCACCATCCCCACTATACACAGTGTTGACAGTGCACCGCTTTCCCCCCCTGAGACGCCGGATGGTGGACCAGAATCTCTTCGAAGCCGTCCGGAAGTCGTTTTCCATGGCCTCGCCAAACTCCTCCCATACCCGAGTTTTTGCCTCGGCGACAGCCGCAGCTGCAGCCCGCTTGGCCAGCCGATACCTGTCAGCTGCCTCCGGAGTCCCACAGGCCAAAAAGGCCCGATAGGACTCCTTCTTCAGCTTGACGGCATCCCTTACCGCCGGTGTCCACCAACGGGTTCGGGGATTGCCGCCGCGACAGGCACCGACCACCTTGCGGCCACAGCAACGATCAGCCGCCTCAGCAATGGAGGCACGGAACATGGTCCACTCGGACTCAATGTCCCCCACCTCCCTCGGGACATGGTTGAAGCTTGACCGGAGGTGGGAGTTGAAACTCCTTCTGACAGGGGACTCCGCCAGACGTTCCCAGCACACCCTCACGATCCGTTTGGGTCTGCCAGGTCTGACTGGCATCCTCCCCCACCATCGGAGACAACTCACCACCAGGTGGTGATCAGTTGACAGTTCCGCCCCTCTCTTCACCCGAGTGTCCAGGACATGCGGCCGCAAGTCCGACGATACGACAACAAAGTCGATCATCGAACTGCGGCCTAGGGTGTCCTGGTGCCAAGTGCACATATGGACACCCTTATGCCTGAACATGGTGTTCGTTATGGACAATCTGTGACGAGCACAGAAGTCCAATAACAGAACACCACTCGGGTTCAGATCGGGGGGGGCCGTTCCTCCCAATCACGCCTCTCCAGGTCTCACTGTCATTGCCAACGTGAGCGTTGAAGTCCCCCAGCAGAACTATGGAATCCCCAGAAGGGGCGCTCTCCAGCACCCCCTCCAAGGACTCCAGAAAGGGCGGATACTCCGAACTGCTGTTCGGCCCGTAGGCGCAAACAACAGTAAGGAACCGTCCCCCCACCCGAAGGCGAAGGGAGGCCGCCCTCTCGTCCACCGGGGTAAACTTCAACACACAGTCACCGAGCCGAGGCGCAATGAGTATTGACACCCCTGCTCGGCGCCTCTCACCATTGGCAACTCCAGAGTGGAAGAGAGTTCAACCCCTCTCGAGAGGGCTGGTTCCAGAGCCCCTGCTGTGTGTCGAGGTGAGGCCGACTATATCAAGTCGGAACTTCTCAACCTCGCACACCAGCTCAGGCTCCTTCCCCGCCAGAGAGGTGACGTTCCACGTCCCTAGAGCCAGCTTGTGTAGCCGGGGGTCGGTACGCCAGGCTCCCCGCCCCTGGCCACCGCCCAACACACATGGCACCGGACCCCTATGGCCCCTCCTGCGGGTGGTGGGCCTGCTGGAGGGGGGTCCCACGTCTCTTCTTCGGGCTGTGCCCGGCCGGGCCCCGTGGGAAGAAGCCTGGCCACCAGACGCTCTCCATCGAGCCCCACCCCCGGGCCTGGCTCCAGGGGGGGACCCCGGTGACCCGCATCCGGGCAAGGGACTCGTGGTTCCAAAGTTTTTAATCTTCATTGGGGTCTTCTGGGCTGCTGTTTGTCTGGTCCTTCACCCAGGACCTGTTTGTCTTGGGTGACCCTACCAGGGGCATAAAGCCCCGGACAACATAGCTCCTGGGATCATTAGGACACGCAAACCCCTCCACCACGATAAGGTCGCAGCCCAGGGAGATAAACACTACCGTTCAAAAGTTTGGTGTCACCCAGACAATTTAATGTTTTCCATGAAAAGTCACACTTTTATTCATGTGCTAACATAATTGCACAAGCGTTTTCCAATCATCAATTAGCTTTTCAACACGACTAGTTAACACAATGTAGCATTAGAACCAAGGAGTGATGGTTGCTGGACATGGGCCTCTGTACCCCTATGTAGATATTTCATTAAAAATCCACCTAGAATAGTCATTTACCTCATTAACAATGTCTAGACTGTATTTCTGATTAATTTAATGCTATCTTCATTGAAAAAAAATGCTTTTCTTTTAAAAATAAGGACATTTCTAAGAAACCCCAAACTTTTAAACTGTAGTGTGCGTAATGCACGAAAATAAAAAGTAAAAAATCTGGATAGTTAAAAGCTGCTGACAGAGATGAAATGTACAGCACTGATATGAGAGTCAAAACATAAAAACAAATGAAAGAAAACAAAAAACACAGATGCATCAGCGTGCTGTCACCAGCACAAAGTGTGCTGGTGACAGCTCTGTAAACATAAATGTCATCTCACGTGCAAGTGCAATGCAGGGTGGCTTAAGAGCAGGATCTATTGGAGGTGGTCAGACATTTATCCAAGAGGTTCTTCCATATATTCATGAAAGCATTTTCTCTGTTGGCCAATTTGTATTGTCATCTCTGCAGAATTCCAGGTTTTTGTACTAAATTCCAGCTCTGTAAAGATGAATGCTGCCTCCTTCAACAAAGACCACACAGAAACGAAGTCATGTATGAAGCACTAATCTGAAAAAGGTGCTAATTACTGCCTCTGAAATGCAAAAAATTGCTGTTTGTTATTGCATTGTATGGTTTATATTTTTGTAACAGTGCTGTCACATTTTTGAGTAGCACAAACTCTGACATGAAACTTTGTTATATTGTCTTTATTTCCTTGTGTTTTACATATGTTTAATTAAAAGAGAGCTTTTCCACATTCATCCTTCAGTAAATGATTGACTGTTACTTTCAACCTATAACCAATCAGATCGTGCTGTGGACACACGCGACAGAGTCAAGAGAGACTGTTGCATCAGTGGCTCATATTAAAATTAATGTATTTTTATCAGCAATTGGTAAAAGAAAACAATACCGACAACTGAAAAGTTGAGAATCAGCCAAGCTGAAAATCAGTTGATCCCTGACAACAATATGTGAGTCCAAATAAGTACATTTACATATAATTTACACATGATGTTGAGAGCAGACCTTTTAGGATTTAGTCTTTCGGACAAGTAAATGTATTACTCATCCAATTACTGCAATGTTACAACCTGACATTGTGCAGAGTAGTTTTACGGTGTTGTAGATGAGCTGGTGTGCTCGAGCTGCAGCTAGTGGGGAGCAGTGGTTGGAGAAAGAGTCAGGTACTTCATAGATCTGCACATTTTCAAAGAATCAGCATGCCGACTCAGATCTAAGCC
Source organism: Amphiprion ocellaris (assembly GCF_022539595.1). Lineage (NCBI taxonomy): Eukaryota > Metazoa > Chordata > Actinopteri > Pomacentridae > Amphiprion > Amphiprion ocellaris. The sequence goes on from NC_072775.1 coordinate 27,852,663, forward strand.
ATTTTAAGGCAGGTATGCATTATTTTTATGAAAAAACACAAAATGGGTCAATTTGATGTACAAACATGAGTTTTTAGGAGTTGACTGAGTGACCAGAGAGTGACTTTAAAGCCAGATTAGTTGAAATAGTGACCTGCGTGTGACAGCAGAAGGAATTTGCATGTTTGCATGGTAGATGATGATAGAAGCTTGATGTACTTGAATTTTAACGAAGGAAGAATCTCTTTTCTGTTGCAGAGCAGGTTTGTACAAATTTAGATGTCGCAGCTCATATATCCATGAAATTACTCAGAATCTTAAGTTATGTGAAGGCTAGATTTTGACATCAAGGCTAAAAATTGGCACAGAAACCTGAACTAAAAGGGAAAATGATTTGCGATTTTACCCCAATTTCCTGAAACCGCTCCACTCCAGCAGAGAACCACAACTACTGGAGAGCAACTGTCACCAAAAAATGACTGGCATGAAGAAAAAAATGGAAAAAACGTCATGACAAAAATCATAGAAAAATATGTCACATGTATTCATTACTGACAGGTTGAAATTAACTTTCAATGTCAATACAACAATCAATACTTTGATTGTTGCAAGTGTTTTTGTTACAGCCACAGCTTAGGCTGTGAGCTGTGGCAGGACTCTCTCCTCCCTCGGCCTTGCTCTCTCTCCCCTACAGATGTGTGTGACGCTGACGAGAGGTCCCAGTATTTTCCATTCGCAGTCAGTGGATTGTGTGCAGGTGGAGGCCAGCTAATCAGCTTCTGTGGTGTCCCTATAAAGACAGCGTTCGTGGGGCGCCCACATAGCTCAACGCGTTGAGCAGGCGACCCATGTACAGGGGCTGGTCCCCGACGCAGCTGGCCCGGGTTCGATTCCTGCTCGCGGCCCTTTGCTGCATGTCTTCCCCCGACTCTTCTCCCCTTTCCTGTCTCTCTCACACTGCACCTATCCAATAAAGCCGATAAAAGGCCAAAAAAAATAACTTTAAAAAAAAAAAAAAAAAAAGACAGCGTTCAGTCGTGGTTTGATGCTGGACCATCTTTGATCTGCATAATGCTTATCATTTGATCAGAATTCGTCAAGGGGATAAATGCAAAACTGCTTTTAACACTCCCCTGGGACATTTTGAGTATTTGGTGATGCCGTTTGGATTAACCAGTGCCCCAGCAGTTTTTCAGCATCTCATTAATGATGTTCTTCGAGACATGTTTGGCAAGTTCGTTTTTGTCTATCTAGACGATATTTTCATCTGTTCTAAAAACCTGGAGGACCATGTGAAGCATGTGCGGTTGGTTTTGGAAAGACTTTTGAAGAACCAACTGTATGTAAAAGCAGAAAAATGTGAGTTTCATGTGTCTACCATCTCTTTCCTGGGTTATGTAATCTCCTGGACAGGTTAAGATGGATCCAGAGAAGCTGGCAGCTGTTCAGGAATGGCCTATACCAGTGAATTGTAAGCAATTACAACGCTTTTTTGGGATTTGCTAACTTTTACCATCGATTCATTAGAAATTATAGTAAGGTTGCTGATCCCCTAACCTCTTTGACTTCTGTTTTAAGGCCGTTTTGTTGGACTCCAGAGGCTGAAACGGCCTTTACGGAGTTGAAGAGGAGGTTTACATCTGCACCTATACTAATTCAACCTGATTCCTCTGTCCAGTTTGTTGTGGAGGTAGGTGCCTCTGACACAGGGGTGGGGGCTGTGTTATTGCAGTGATCTCCGTCTGATCAAAAGCTGCATCCTTGTGCTTTTTTTTTCAAAACGTTTATCTCCTGCAGAGAGGAATTACGATGTGGGGAACCAGGAATTACTTGCAGTCAAGATGGCTTTAGAGGAGTGGAGACATTGGTTGGAGGGGTCTGAGTTGCCTTTTGTTGTCTGGACTGACCATAAAAATTTGGAATATATTCGTTCAGCCAAAAGACTTAATTCTCGTCAGGCCCGCTGGACATTGTTTTTTGGTCATTTTAACTTCATATTGACCCATCGTCCTGGCTCCCGCAATGTTAAGCCTGATGCTCTCTCTCAGCAGTTTTCCTTCTCCGAGGAGGCCAAGTCCCCAGAATCAATCCTGCCTAACTCCTGTTTGGTGGCCTCACTTACCTGGCAAATGGAGGCGGAGGTTCGTCGAGCCTTGTGCTCGCGTCCTGACCCAGGTAACAGCCCGACTAATTGTCTTTTTGTTCCTGATCCTGTCCATCCACAGGTTTTACAATGGGGCCATACTGCCAAGATTGCGTGTCATCCTAGTCGGACGCTGGAGATTATACTATGGAGGTTTTGGTGGCCAACTATGGACAAGGACATCAGGGAGTTTGTGAAGGCCTGTACGGTTTGTGCTAGAAATAAGACCTCTACACAGCCGAGTGCTGGGCTATTGCAGCCACTTCCTGTCCCTAGAAGGCCATGGTCCCATATTGCAGTGGATTTTGTGATTGGATTGTCGCCATCCCAAAGTAATACCTCTATTCTGACTATTGTGGATCGCTTCTCTAAGGCCGCTCATTTTGTACCTTTGTCTAAGCTCCCATCTGCTAAAGAGACTGCTGAAGTTTTGATTAACCAAGGGATTCCTGCAGACATAGTTTCCGATAGAGGGCCACAGTTTACTTCCGCAGTCTGGAAGGCGTTTTGTGCTGCAATGGGAGCAACGGTGAGCTTGACCTCAGGGTTTCATCTGCAATCAAATGGACAGACTGAACGAGCGAATCAGTCGCTGGAGCTGTTTCTCCGTTGCCTGGTCTCAGAGAATCAGTCATCCTGGTCTGAACATTTACCTTGGATTGAGTATGCATATAATTCCATGACTAATGCCTCTTTGGGACTGTCACCTTTCCAATGTTCCTATCAACCACCTTTATTCCCTTCACAGGAACAGGGGATTGCAATTCCCTCTGTCCAGGCGATGATTAAAAGGTTCCACAGCACTTAGCAGAGAGCCTGTCAAGCCCTGTTGCGGTCCTCCTAGAGGATGTTGGACCAGGCTAATCGCCATCGGAGGCCGGCCCCAATCTATCAACCTGGACAGAAGGTGTGGTTGAGGGCGAAGGATATTCCATTGAGAGTGGAATCCAAGAAGTTGGCTCCGCAGTTTGTGGGCCCATTTACTGTGGACCGGATCATTAATCCCTGCTCAGTACATTTGAACTTACCTGCTTCGATGAAGATTCATCCCACTTTTCATGTGTCCCAGATTACGCTGGTAATGGAGAGTTCTCTGGCCCTCCCTGTCCGTCCCCCTCCTCCTCCCAGGGTCATTGGAGATGCACCTGCCTACACAGTACGTCGTTTGATGGATGTTTGGCGGCGTGGAAGGGGGGTCCAGTTTTTGGTAGATTGGGAGCATTATGGACCTGAGGAGATAAGCTGGGTCCCTAGAAGACAGATTTTGGATGCTACATTAATTACAGACTTTTATCGGCGCCATCCTGATCGTCGAGTTAGGGCACCTGGTGGTGCCCGTTGTGGGGGGGGTGGGGGGGTGGGGGGTGGTACTGCTACAGCCACAGCTTAGGCTGTGAGCTGTGGCTGGACTCTCTCCTCCCTTGGCCTTGCTCTCTCTCCTCTACAGGTGTGTGTGACGCTGACGAGAGGTCCCGGTGTTTTCCATTTGCAATCAGCGGATCGTGTACAGGTGATGGCCGGCTAATCAGCTTCTGTGGCGTCCCTATAAAAACAGCATTCAATCGTGGTTTGATGGTGGACCGTCTTCGTCCCTCCAGCCAGTGCTGTGAGCCGAACTGTCTGAGCCACGTTATTTTTTGTTCAACCAGTAATTCTGTTTTCTTGTGTTTAGTGCTGACCTCTGCCTGCTGTTAGTTACCTGATTCCTCCGGTTCTCTGGTCTGCCATCTGGTCCTCCGTTCTTTCCCTGTGGATTCCGTTGGATTGAGGAAATTGGCCGTCGTCAGTAACCACCAGGATAACACCAACCACACCACCTGGAGTGTCCAGATCCATCCTACCTCCCTCATCTCCTGTCTCGCTTCAGACGCCATACCTACCATCCTCGTGTCCGCCTATTGGAAGGAGGTTCCTAGGAAGAACAAAGAGGAGACGAATTCCCCCATGGACATTCCCTCTCCTTCTTCCGGTTCCGGTCTTTGGTAAGTGTCTATTCCTTGAGTCTGTAAACAAAGCATTCTAAACGCAAATCCTTCTGCTCTCTCATTTCCTGCTATTGAGCCTCTGGCACCTGCCGTAACAGTTTTACACCAGTGTTTCCTTTTCCACTTCTGGCTTTGTTTTTATTGTTAAATCGTATTGTTAATTGCCAAAATCTTAACTAACTCTGTTCCCTTTGTGGGATTTCCATGATATTTCTAAATAGAGTTTTTATACTAACTGTTTTTATACTAACTGCTAGCTTTTATAGAATCATATTCCTAATGTTTTAGACTGTCTATGAAGATGGAAAAATACTGGATAAGGGAGGTATGCAAGAGTGGGAAAGGACTAGGTGAAAAGTTATGATGGAGACTCTGTTTCAAGGTTGTGCTGGAAGACTCTGTTCCACAGATAAGAACAACTGCTGAGGTTTCATCCTCCCCCACAAAGAGGCTGTGAGGTTCGGAGCATCCAGATCAGGACATCACAATGGCTGCTCATATGCAAAGGAGGGGGTCAGATGCGCAGAAGACACCCAATCAGAAGAAAGACACACCCTGAATGCTTATGCACCTGTGAAACTAGATATAAGGCTGGGTCAGGGGAAGAATAGTGTGTCAGACTTCGTGAACTGACAAGAACTCTGTTGTTGTCAGGGATAGAAGTTTAGACCCAGAGCTCTGTATGCTATATTCAATCTGCTGTTAAATAAACACGTTTAATGAGACCTAAATACCTTCTATCGTTTCATTCAACAAATGTGCAGGAGCTATCTCACACATAGTCTGTTTTCCTGATAGAATGAGATTGTGCTCCAACACCTTATAGGTCAGTTCTGTCAGGGTGGTTTGCAAATGGTCAGCAGTGCATCAAAGTTCACCAAAGTTGAACTTTATCCACAAACACAGAAAGAGAAAACTCTGAGAATTAAATGTATTTGGGTTGGAAATTTCTGTTTTAAATGCTGATACGATCCAGCTGTTGATTTCATGTCCATATTTGTACTTTGAAAAAAACTTCAATCACTTTCATGTTTAGTTTTCTGAGAAATTACATTTAAAAAACAGTGTAAACATTCATTTTTAGAAGAGTCGTGGAGACACTGTAATGTAATGTGTGCCTTTCTGTTATTTTGTAGTTTGAGTAAAACTTTTAACTTGTGATTTTTCCTTGCTTTAACATTATCTAGATGTGTTTGTGGTGTCCTTGCCTGAACAGAGGGCTGTGGGCGCTGGCTCTGGTTCTACCCCAGGCCAGAGCCGGGGGCACAGAGAGGTAGTCCATGCCCAGCGAGGGGGGCTCCCTCCTGGGCTGCTGGGTCTCTGGCAGCTGGCCTGGAGCCTGCTCCTGATCTACCTCCCTGGGAGACAACTGGAGCACAAAAAGTTGACCACCTCAGCACAGTGTTGCTATTTTAATCATCTCGTAAAAACACCACAATGCTGATCTTGATCTTTACCTGTTCCAATGACGTCTTCCTGGTTTTCTGCGGGATGCTGAGCTCACAGCTGCTGGGCGGAGCTTGTGACTGAGGGCTGGACTCTCCTCCCTCCAGGTTGCAGCCCTGAAGCTCCTCCGAGTAGCTGCCCCTCCGTGAAGTACAAGGAGACACCAGCGGGGAGTTTCTACGCTTCTTACCTCCAGGGGATGTCGGCCTGGAGGACGGCGAGAGCCCGAAATTGACGGTGGCCTCATTGAGCTCCTCCTCCTCAACCAGCAGGGAGTCGCAGCTGGAGGCAGGGCTTAGCCAGCCCCGGGAGGAAGGGCTGGAGGCAGGGCTGGGGCTAAGGGAGCCAGGGCATCTGTCGCGGTAGGAAAAGGGGTCCAGCAGGGGGAGGTAGAGGCGCTCCCGGTCCCACCCGCCGCTGCTGCTCATGTCCCAGTAGCTGGAAATGGTCGGAACCGAGTCGTCCTCAGGAGAGATGGTTGTGATCTGGATGCTGGGACACTCGACCACACGGGACTCTGAAACCTGAAGATGAAAGCAAGCGAGGTACCCTTCAGTTGCTTAGATTTGTCACAGAAAATGACAAACATCCAACAAGTAAGTCAAGACATTTGTCAAGAAAGAATGTCAAAGATTCCCAAATGTATGTATTTGCTGCATTTCACTGGAATCTTTTAGAATTTCACCAGTATGTATGTCGCACACTGAAAACAGCAGATGTTGAGCCCAAAAAAGAAAGTTAAGACCCTACAATAATGTCGACACAAGCAATGAGAACATGTGAAGCTGATGTCACGTTAAATTAAAAAAACAATAATTGGCCTTCAAATGAAACATGTCACAAGTTGCAGACCTACGCTCATTTTAGTGGTCAGTACTTGACTTTTACTTGATGTACAAAATCTACCACAGTGAACATTTAGCTTCATTTATATTTTGTCAAAAAAAACGTGACATTTGTATGGCAATCTAACTGTGAAAAGCAACTGTTTTAAGAACTCTTTGTGCATGTATGACATTAACTTTCAGTTCTTAGTGCAAGAAACCACAAATTTCAGCAAATAATTTTAACATCCAAAAAGCATGCTGCATTTAGGTCTTCTAGGTTATTTTTTTGAATTTAACTTATGAAAGCACTATAACACGTTGCACATCAGTTTTCCTTCATTAACTGTAATTGCTGCCATGTGGAAAATGCATGAAATTTAGTTTTAGAATTTATGGTTTAAGGAGATATGGAGAAGCCCCAAACAAACCGTTAGGTTAGCTTAGCATAAAGTGGCACCGACTTTCCCTTGAGTCAGTTACTGAACAGCAGTGCTTTTAATGCAAAAAAAACCCCCACAAAATCCAATTTTTCACAACATCCAAAAAAATGTCTAATTTATATCTTTCAAGGTAATTTTTAAATTTTAATTAATGAAAGTACTATTACATGTTTCTGCAACTGTCTTGCAAACATTACAAACCTAGTAAACAAGCATCTGAATGTACAAAAAAGCAAAAAAAAAAAAAAAAAGGTGCCTAACTGCATAACAGAACAAATTAGAGCAAGTAAATGTTTACTATATGGATTATACACAATATATCATGTGTTTCCGCTGACTGAAACCACTGGCTGCCCGAAAACTAAAAACAATCACCCTGGTAGTCCGATACTTCATAAGTGACATTGCATTGGAATGGGTCTGTGTTCACAAAATGAAATGTTTAAAGTCTACCTTTAAAGAAATGTACATTGTAAGTTTTTTTAGCTGACTTTGTACAGAAGTAACTGTCATAATACTGTTAGTAATGATACAAGCTGAAGTTAGTTGGTTAAAACATGCAAAATGGTGCTTAAAGCTGCGGTAAATTATGTTTCATCCACTTGGTGGCAGCAGAAACAAGTCAACATGATTTATAAAACTTTAAATTTAGCAAACATTTGATTCTTTACACCTCCAGCAGTTACAGAGCAGCATGATCCATCGTCTGAAGTCATGTTTCTGGCCACCTGGAGAATATAAGGCCCTGATCCACTCTCTTTTATCTCTGTTTTTGGTCTCTACCACCTCATGAGGGAAATATCTGCCTCTTTAGCTCATAAATATTTCACTACACTCACCGGCTAGTTTCTAACTATATCTGCATGCTGTGTGGTGCAGAGTAGCTTGTGTTACAGTTGGATTTTAGTGCCTCTTCACCAAAAAATTGGTTTTATTTAAATAGCCCAAAATAAATTTGCCTTGAGGGGTTTTCCAATCTGTACAACATATGGCAACCTCTCTTTGGATAAGGAAAACGCTCTCCAGGAGAAAAGAATGAAGAAACCTCAGGAAATGCTGCAGAGGAGGGATATCTCCATTGCCACTGTCGCCTTAGGGCTTGCTCTGGGGGTTCAGGCATATGGGTTCTGTAAAGCGTCTTGAGACAATTTGACCTGTAATTGGCACTATATAAATAAAATTAAATTGAATATCTGCTTCAAAACGGACAGTCATGCAATAGATGTGTGTACAGAAATGCAACATAGACAATCAATTCGACAAAAATATGAATGTGACCAACTTAGCTGCAGCCTGAAAAGCTAAACAGAGCAGCTATACATTGAGGTAATACGTCTTTATAGGTCACTATGAGCAACGCACTGTTTTCACTTTGCCATTTGATGTAAAAATATCAATTGTAGCTGTTTTTTAAACAGAAATTTGATTTATTATAGTTTAAACTTCAGATTATTGTAAACAAGCCATCTTACCTGTACAGATCGTGCAGGCAGGCTCTCATAAGTGCCGCTGAACTCTCTGATTGGAGCCCTTCGAGGAGGTGGGGAATGCATCCCTGCCCTCTGATTGGATGATGGAGGCGGGCTGGGGATGCTGAAGGAGTGTCCTGCATGAGTGGCAGCCAGGTGGGTCTCTGCAACTGAAAATAAGTAAATAACTGTCAGTGAGGATCTGATTGAGAAAATGAATTGGCAAACACTTTAAAGCTGTCCTGTTGATGAAAGGTGGACTTCACAGCAAAAAAAAAAACCTGCTCATAATCAAACGCCGCTAATGAAGAGTTTACATGCTGTTAATTTTCCTAAGCCACACCTTTACTTCCATATGGCAACAATTTCTCCTCTGGCTGCTTTCCGGCAGAAAATTGCACGTTCTTCCACTTTGTACAAACATGATTTATTTTTATATCACATGTTGTGGGTTTTCAGGGGTCATGTGACCTCCCATTAATCTTTTCTCTTGACCTCACATTGACAGTTCTTTTACATCTGACACGAGAACGACTCATTAGATGGCCATCAAAATATTGTAAACACAGTAGTTTGTGGCCGGTAAAGATTCATTTTTTTTATCATCAGCGCGCCGCTATCATTCATTGCACATCAGTTTTCCTTGATTTACTGTAATTTCTGCCATGTGGGAAATGCACACAGTGGAGTTTTTTTCTGTGTGCAGCTTTTTGTAATTTTAAATTTGTTGTGTTGGTTTTTTTGTCGTACTCCTTGTATTGTTATTTGACAGATGACCACATGAATAACAAGAACAGCACTCAGAGAGTGCAGTACTCCGCCAAGGCCACTCAGTCATTGTATGATTTCTGATGGATAATTCCCGATAAGTGGATTTGTAGTAGGATCGCAATCATGCAATCGTTAGCAGGCAGCGAAATCTTTAACAAATCCATGGATCCAGACTATAAGCTACATCACTGCCAAAATCTAATCACTTGGTCCTTGTGTCATTTCCGATCTTCCCTGAAAATTTCATCCAAATCCGTTAGTCCGTTGTTCAGTAATGTTGCAACATTTGTCATTGCTAGAAACTATAAAAAGATAATAAATCACTGGACTTTTCTTGAATTGCAAATCTGTGATGCGAGTTCCATCAGAAAAATTAGCCAAATCTAAGCTTAAAATTGCGATTATTACATTAAAGATAATTTCATTCTACATCACTCATTAAAAAATGCCAAAAGTTAACCATTTGCAGCAACCAGATTCTGTAAAACACAGAAAATTCTGTTCTCCCCTGTGCACCTATAAAGCACTGACTGACTCAGCTGTGACCAACAGTCACATGACCAAAATTCAGTGACTTTTCAGGTGAACTGGGCTGAACTGCAGGCTGAGTTTTACACAAAACAGATAGGAGAGAAGTATGGAAACAAATTAGATAGTAAAATATCATGTGCAGCCCCCAATTTTCCTCCTAATAGTCGTTACCCTTGGGGGTATTTGGAAAAATGTACATGTGAATTCCAGGTTTTTGTATTTTTTGTAAAATAAATAAGCAAAGAAATTCTGCTTTAGTTTTTTCATTTTTATCATTTATAGCATTGTAACGGTGACATATTGCAACATCTTTTTTGAGTTCTCGGTACTTCTAGCCATGGTTGAGCTGTTTCCATAGAGGTGCAAGACTTTATATTGCAGTAAAAAATGAGCCCACAGCGAAGAAATATTTGACATCAGGAGCAAAAAACACCTATAAACTGCTTGGGGCTCAGATGGGTAAAGCAGGAATTGGTTTTATATTCAGTAATCAGTCCTGGCATCTATTTATTAAATACCCTCTTACACTTTTAACTCCGCTTTTGAACTATTTCAGCACATTTTTCCATGTTTTATATCATGCAGTATGCGGTGAAATGGAAATTCTAACCAAATCATGGCGTTTACTTTTGGCCCATTTGTCCAAATTTCGCACTACTAAGACTCACACACCCAACTCAGCTAGGTTTTTTCTCACGATTTCTACAAAACGTCTTCGGATTTCATCAAACAAACTAGGACACAACCCCTCAAGGCCACAGCAGTCGTCACAACTTTTCCCAGCATGGTTCATTTGGGCCTCGACTTGGAGCCAAACGGTAGTTACTCTGTAATGAACGAGGCTCCAGCCGTTGCTCTACAGTGGCGGTGGGCCATGCAGGCAATTTTTTGGGCAACACACAACAGCAACTGCCAACAAATTAAGACTCGGGGTGAAAGGAAAAAAATCTCTTCAAATGTTTCCTGGCAACAAAAAATATTTCCAAGTGATTAAAGCTGCAGTGCTGAGGCAACTCTTCTGCTTGGTGAGTGCTTTTTTTTCACATTTAGATGTTTGTGCGCAGACCAGCAGAGAGGTTTATGAGCCACGAAAACTTACCTAACACTTAATGACCACAAAAAAGCTGATTTTATGTCTAAAAGATTTAATATACTTTCATGTGTAAACCAGCGTCCTGAACTGAACCCCGAAAAATGTGACGTTTATCCCTAAACTGTGTGTCAGGGCCCCTACGAGTGAGAAAGGGAAGCAGACAGGGCTACAAAACAAGCTGAATTTTGACTTTTTTTATTCGTTAATTTCTTGTTTTTTTTCCTCTTAATTACATCATATGCCCCTTATGGCTACATATCAAACTCTCTATTGCAGACCTGGGCATCATACGGGCCACATCCAGCCCGCCAGATGAGACTGACTGGCCCGTATGAGGTCACTGGAAAATATTAAAAGTCAATGCAAATATATATCATCACAATACATGCAAGCAATACGCCTGCACTGCTTTTATTTTGAAAGATCAAGATGAACAAACTGGGACTAAAATGGGAGAATTTGGTTGGTGTTACAACTGATGGCTGTCCAAATTCGACAGGGAAAAATGTTGGGACTTTTGAAATGGATGCAAGATAAAGTGACCTAAATAAACCCAGAACAGAAACTGACATTTTTGCATTGTATTATACATCAGGAGCTGCTGTGTAAGTCAGTGCTAAAAATCAACCATGTGACTGATGTTGTAGCTAAAGTAGTTAACTTCATCAGGGCAAGAGTACTAAACCACAAACAGTTTGTTGTCTTTTTGGAGGAGATGATAGTGAACATGGTGACCTTGGTTACCAGACAGCTGTCAGATGGCTCAGCCTGGACAAGATGCTTAAACGAGTTTGGGATCTGAGAGCAGAGATTCTAGAGTTTTGTGAGAAGAAAGGCAGGGACATCACCGAGCTCTCAGATGCAGACTGGATATCAGACCTTGCTTTTGCTGTTGATGTGACTGCACTAATAAATGAACTAAATACCAAGCTGCAAGGCAACGGCCTCTTTGCACATGAAATGTACAGCCTGGTGACTGCTTTTATGAGAAAGCTGAAGTTTCTCTCAAGCCAGTTGGAGGGCAACATTCTCAACCACATGCCCACACTGAAGGAAGTCACATCATCAGCTGATCACCTCCGTAGGTACTCATCCATATTGGAGGCGCTGCATGCTGAATTTTCAAGATGATTTGAAGACTTCAAAACAGTTGAGAGTGAAATGCACATGGTTTTCTCTCCCTTCAGCTGCAGTGTGAATATTGCACCCAGCGATGTCCAACTTGAACTCATTGATCTTCAGTCTGATAAACTACTGTCAGAGCACTGTAAGTCTGTATCACTATTGACTTTTTATTGTTCTCTCAAAGAGGAGAGCTTTCCAAACTTGAGGAGGCATGCTCAGAAGATGTTGGTTCTCTTTGGATCCACTTATATATGCGAACAAACATTCTCAGTGATGAAGTTCAACAAATCTAGATACAGATCCTCCTAAGTGATGATCACTTGAGTGGTGTTCTTCGCATATCCAGCACAGATATTCAACCTGACTTCAGTGCACTTGTTCAAGCCCAAAACAGGCTAGATTTGTCTCACTGAACAAAAAAAAACAAGAAGAACTGAGGTACGCAAAAAAAAAGCTGGATGCATTTAATGCTTTTCATGGAAAGTTAATGTTGTGTTGGTTTTGCACATTTTTGAAAATGTTTTTGTGAATATTTGTTAAATAATTGTGTTCTGTGTTCCACATTATTGTAGAATTATTGTACATTATTGTACATCATTGTATTGTGTAATTTACTGTTTTTATTGAGATATATTGAACATTGCTGTAAGTGTAGTGGGTAGCTGTTGTCTTTCTTTATGCTTCACTATGCTACAGTCACCTTAATGTAAACACTATAATGTTACAATATGTTAGCAATGTTACTGTACATCCAGCAGCTGTTAGTCCACATAAATTCTAGCAGTTACCTCATAGCATTCATGATAAACAAAAACTGACATGATAAGGCAAGTTTCAAATCTCTGCCAGCTGATGGTCATATTGTTGTAGAATAAATTCTGAGTGATGGCTTACTTACTTCGTTTGTAAAAACAGTGACTGCTGAAAAGTAATTAAGGCACTTGGAAAATCAGTTTCACATTTTAAGTATGTCTTTATGATAGTAAATATCTACAACTCAATAGGCAGCAATCATAGTTTAAATGAAAAAACTAACTCTTTCATTAAATAGTTGTGTTCTGTGTTCCACATTTTCATTATATCATTTTATTGTTTCATTTACTGTTTTATTGGGATATATATTGAACAGAGCTTTTAAGTGTACTGGTCCGGCCCTTAACAACCGTCAAGTTTCTCATGTGGCCCAATTAATTGCCCACCCCTAATCTATTGCATACAGATGAGCAAGAAACTATATTATTGCCTAAAGTTATCGAATGCAATCAGTTGTTTTCCGGAGCCTAATATGTAAATCTGGCATCCTAAAATTTTTCATCCTTTCCTGAAATGAAGCTTTCGCAAGGAGTCATCATCATCCAGAGATGTTTAATGCAACCAGAATAAACACCATCAGCCCACAAAATTGTGTTCGTTTCTTACATTTTTCCACTCTTTGTTCCTTTTTTTCCTTGAAAATTAATGGATAATTTTACTTCCAACAAATTTTACAAGATAGTCGCATTCTTCTGGAAGTCTTAACATGTTTAATTTACTGACTTATCTAAATCTTCCTCTATTTTCTGCTTTATTTTGTCATAATTAATGTAGAATTTCACCATTTTTTGCATTTTAAAGCTGCTTATGTACAGAAGAGTGGAGTTTATTACTATGAAAAGCACCAAAACACTGTTATTGAACATAATCAGTTTGCTGTTTTCTCTTTAACAGCTTCATCTGCACTCAAAATCTACTTTATTACTTAATCCCGTGTCCCGAGGTGAACCTCACACAAGGAATGATGATTAGATCTTCCCAACCTAGATCTGGGACTTGAAAGATAATTTTGTGGCCTCATGAGAATATTATTAAAATCATAAATATGTAGTATTTCTGCAGCACCAAGCAATGTTTACTCTTCAGATGCTGCTCAAAATGTTCCTTTTTTCTCCTCCAAATAATTCATATTATTAGTGATTTTTCCCTCTCTGGACCTCTTGAAACATCTATAAGAAAAAAATTACTAAATGAAAAATTATGGTAAAGAAAGCAAAGTATTTTTATCACTTTTCTTTGTTCCTCGAAATTAATAGGGAAGTTAGCATATCAAGTTCTTCTCCTAAAACTGTTTATGATGTAAATCATTTAGATGTATGAGTCAGTTTTATGGGAAGTTTCATATCAAGTCTAAGAGACTGAAAATACTTCTGATTCTGGGAGTTTAATGACGAACAAAATGTGATTTTTAGATCAGCGGTTCCCAAGCTGGGGTCAGAGAACACACAAGGGGTCACAAAACAGATCCAAGTGGTCATTACATGAGGATTAAAGCATTTATACCACACAGAATTGTGTTTCTTTTATCAGAATATTCTATTTACATACATTTTATTGTAAAACTAAACTAAATCTAACTAATCTCTCTACTTTGGTGAAGACAGTTGGTGGATTCGATTAACTTGAAAATACACTTTGTCCCTTTAAACTGGCATTCTAATGTCACTTTTATTTCTCATTTCAAGAGTGTCAAAATTAGGTTTAAGTTTCTTCAACTTTTTCTGCTGCAACTCAACCACTGTTTTCTTCAAGTCAATATTACAGTCAAGAAAATAAATCTAATTAGATTAATCTAATGGAAAAATCATGTTTTACATTTTAAGGCAAATAATTAAGTCGGAAAAATTGGAAATTTCAAGTTGACTTTCTTTAAAATTAAGTTGCAGCAGTGCTTATTCAAGAGGAATCAAACATTTTAAGTATATGTAGCTTAAAAATAGTGTTAATTTGTGTGCTAATTTATTTTTCAACTTAATTAGTAAAGACTATCTTTAAAAGAATAAATAATAAAGAATAAACCACCACTGTTTTCATGAATACACTCGCAAATACTATTTTTCCTACTAGATGTTTATAGTGTATATTTGCACATTTTTTACTGTACTTTTAAAAAATGTTGTCTGATTATGTGAATGCACTGACATGATTGCTGATTAATTCTATTGTGCACTGTGAAATGACAATAAAGGAATTCTATTCAGTTCTATTCTATAAACTTAACTCAATTACCAATTCAACTTGTTTAAGTTGATTCTACAATTCTCTTTTATCAGTGGTTCATATCAAGACTGACGTCATAAAATGAGTGGCAGCCATGACACTGCAATAAATGTAGAGTTTAAAATCAATTTCAATGTAAAATTCATGGTTTTTGTGTAAAAACTGAACTACAACAACCTCTGGGTTCTTGTTAAATGATTCCAATTAGGTTTAATCAGTCATATATGGCCTACAAATTTTACATTTGGGAAAAAATGGATCTTTGCTGCTGGATCTTTTTTAGCAGGTATCCTGAATCTGATAAATCCCTTAATTCGCCCTCACTTTTTAGTTCAATTTGGAATCAGAGGTGGCAAGCTGACACTTTTTCTTGTATTCAGGAGCCAAAGAAGTTGAGTTACACTGGCATGTTGCATAAATAGATGTATGGAAATATAAGAGTGACGCCAAAGGTCAGCCTTTGGTGAGAGTTTGTGTGCTGAAATGTAAAAAATAAAACTTATCATCTCAAACAAATTGAAGAAACGCTCTCTTGTTCCTCCTGCAGTTCACGTTCATGCCTTGGGTGTGGTGATACAACTGTATGCCAGTGTGGGTGGGAAACAAATGAGTGCATGTGAGGATGTGAGGTGTGCATGTGTGTGTGAGAGAGAATGGAGGTTAAAAATGAAGGAGATGAAGGGGTGAGTGAAAGAGGGAGGCAGTGAGGGAGGGAGGTGTGCATGTGTTCAGTACACAGAGCTTGAGGTTGAGGTTCCTCCCCAGATGGCAGCTGTTAACTTCACTCACACGCACAGCTGATTGGAAACACATTGAGTCTGGGGCTGCACGCACACATGCACAAACACACACATGCACTCGGGATACAGTGAGATATGCACGCAAACGCAAAACAAACACAACCGAAAAATATGCAGAAACAGGCACGCACACATGAAGGCATCCATCACCAGACGCACACATTCTTATACATTGTAAACCTATATTGTCATCATGCATCTTTAACGCATTCATCCACTCAAATAAGGAGTCTAACCCAGGCTGCTGCTGCCAGAGGAGTCCAGGTGCAGCAGGGCGACCTCGCTCTCCTCTCCGGCCACGGAGCTCTCCGGCTCGACTGTGCGCACCGGGGACGGTCCCTGGCTCTGGCGCGGCGGCGGATCCTCCTCAAACACCAGCTTGAACTCGAACTCGCCCTCCTCCCAGCCCGAGCCCGGCGCGGCCCCCATCGCCCTCCGGCAGGATACAGGGACGCTGATACAATCTTATCGCCCCTGCGTCGGACACGGCGACTTTTGCGTACTGGTGCGTAAAAAAAAGAAGAGAAACTTTCACGAGGATATTCCCCAAAACTTCCTTCTATGCGTGCGTGTCATTGCGCAAATATTCCTCATCTTGGGAAGGCTCTGGTCCGGCAACTTTTCCACAGCTTCTTGCTCGGGGTTTTTGCAAGTTTCTCAAGACTTGATGCGAATTCACATTCTTTCATTCTCGGTCCATCGCCATCCCTGCAGCTTCTTCTTCTTCTTCTTCTTCTTCTTCTTCCCCGTTTAGGACGCACCAGAGAGCGAGAGAGAGAAGGGAGGAGAAAAAAGTTTATCAAATATTTTTGTCGTCCTTTACCCTTAATTGCCTTTGGGTGGGTTTCCCAGCTCCAGTTTGTCCGTTACTCCTTCCCCATAGGGCCTCCTGGGTGTCAGTCATGAATCCCCCCCCCCCCCCCCGCCCCAATCTCCTTCTTCCCTCCTCTCCTTCCCCCTTTCCTCACTCACTCTGGAGACTTTTTCTTTTTTTACTTCAAAACCCTGTCAATGTGGCTTTTCTCATCTCAGTTTGCACCATTTGGACAACATTTTCCTGCTGTTATGCCACTGAAATAAGTCTAAAAAAGTGACCCTGGCATCAGTAACTTTCCATACAGTTAAAGCTAAATAATGTGATTATTATTCCACTCATGACCAGGACACATGGCAAGCAGCTCACTGTCTCCAAAACCTGCCTTTGTGGGCCGGCTCTTTGGCCACCAGGGCTGGGATGTTAACTGTCAGTTAGTGAACATAACAGGGCCTATTTCCTGTGGCGATGAACACGACAGCTTCTCCCCCTTTTTTTGGCTCTTCCCTCTCCTCCCCCTTTCTTCTTCTTGTTCAGTTTTATCCCCCCCACCCCTCAACAAATCGTCCCTCCTTCTGGCCGAGCCTCCCCTCCCTCCTCTTCCTCTCCACCAAAGATCTGTTTCTCATTATCCTCTGTAGTCTGCTCTCTGTCTGAGTCAGGAGACGAAAAACTTAAATAAACACACTCTCTCTGGCTCGGTCCAGCTCCTTAGTCCTCCTCTTTCCCCCCCTCCTCCAATCTGTCTCTCTCCTCTGTCCTCCTTCTTTGCACTCCTCCAGTTCTCACAATCATTAGGCGTATGTTGTACTGGCGTGGAACTGGGGGTTTGTTTCACTCTCCCTGTCATCCTCTTGGGGTTGTGTGGGCAGTCCTTGGATCCTGGACTGATCTCAAGATGTTGCAGTGTGTTCGGGGAGAGAAAAAAGTGTTAGCAGCGAGGAAAGAATTTCTAAAGGCCCTCAGTAAGACATGAAAAAGTCCTGCTCCACCATCGTCACTCAGTCCCAAAAGGGCACTTGAATATAATCAGGGAAATTGTTATATCATGGCAATAAAATATCCAGAGTCATTCAAGAGTATGTACAGACTACAAGGGTACTTCAAAATGGTCGAGGCTTCCCCCAGAAACAAGTGGCTCAACTCCCATTTTGGGGCTTAACTGTATACTATAAAGGCTGTTTGTTGTCATTTCTTTACTGATGACGCCCGTTCAGTAGGTCAGACGGAAACCAAAAAATCATCAACAGACAGCAGTGTCCCGCTCTGCCATCTTTTTAGTCCATTTTAGGGTTTCCCTCTTATCTACTGGCTTTCAGAGGGCATCACTTGCAAAGAAATGACAAGATTTCTAAAGATATTTTGTAAGACTTAATAAACTCTCGAATACAATCAGCGAAATTGTTGTATCTTGACAATGAAAAGTCCAAAGCCATTCAATATAATAATTCTTATTCTGATTCTGAAGAGTCTGTAAAGACAATAAAGGTACTTCAAAAAGTCCTCAGTATCTTCCAGAAGCACGAGGCAAACCTCCCGTTTTGGGGTATAACTGGATACTATAAAGGCTTATATCACTGTCCACAAAAACTCAAAAGTTTGGCATCATTTGTTTGCAGATGCCACCCTTTTAAAGTCAGCAGGTCAGAGAGAAACCAAAAAATCATCAACAGACACCAATGTCCAGCTCTGCCATCTTCTATGTCCATTTTTGGTTTCCCTCTCACGTACTGATTTTCAAAGTCCGTCATCTGCAAAGAAATGACAAACACAAGAATTTATAAAGGCCTTTATTAAGCCATGATAAACTCCTGCTCCATCACTGAGTCCCAAAACAGCACACGACTATAATCAGGGAAATTGCTATATCATGACAATTTAAAAAATCCAAAGCCATTCAAGAGTATGTCCGGACTACAAGGGTACTTCTAAAAGTTCGAGGTTTTCTCCAGAAACAAGCGGGTAAACCCTCATTTTAGTGTATTACTGTATACTGTAAAGGCTTATGGCACATTCCACAAAAACTTCAATGTTTGTCGTCTTTTCTTTGCAGATGATGCCTTTTGAAATTCAGTAGGTCAGAGAGAAACCAAAAAATCATCAACAGAAATCAGTGTCCAATTCTGCCATCTTCTTTGTCCATTTTTGGGTTTCTCTCTTACTAATTGGTTTTCATCATTTGCAAAGAAATGACAACCGCAAGATTTCTAAAGATGTGTAGTCAGACTTTATAAATTTCTGCTCCACCACCATCACCAAATCCCAAAATGGCACTTGAGCACAATCAGGGAAATTGTTATATCATGGCGATAAAAAGCCCAAAACCAATCAATAAATTATTTCTTATTCTGGTTCTGAAGACTGTGTCAAGACTATGAAGGTACTGTAAGTCAAAAAGTTCTCAATTTCGCCCAAAACCAAGAAGCATAGCTCCCATTTTGGGGTGTAACTGTATACAATAAAGGCTTATATCACTGTCCACAAAAACTCAAATGTTTGGCACCATTTCTTTGCAGATGATAGATTAGAGGGAAGCCCAAACATGAACAAGAAAGATGGCAGAGCTGGACACTGATGTCCATGATCTATTCTGTCATTTCCCTCTCACCTATTGATTTCCAGAAGGCGTCACATGCAGAAAAATAACGACATAGTTTTTGTGGACAGCCTTATAGTATACAGTTATGGGCCCAAATGGGAGTTATACCCCAGTTTGTGGGTGAGGGTTGAGAAGTTTCGAAAGTTTGCCATTTTGGGTCTTACAAAGGACTTTTAGAAAAATTCTGGCATCATGTCCAAGAAATGTCATAATTTCTCTGCAAGTGGCCCTATTTAAAAATCAGTAGGTCAGAGGGAAACCAAAAAATGGACAAGAAAGAAGTCAGAACTGTGATCAAGTGTCTGGAATGACGCCCAAGAAAACCTACAAAGTCAACACACTCCCCTTACTATCGAACTGTAAAGAAGTTTGTTGCTGATTTCTAGCAGGGTTGGAAGAGCACCAAAGATGACCAAAATCAGTGACTATGGATGGTCAAGCACTGATTTTCAAAGTCCGTCATCTACAAAAAAAATTCCGACAAACACAAGAATTTCTAAAGGCTCTTAATAGGAGTTGATAAATGCCTGCTCCACCACCGTTACTACATCCCAAAATGACACTTGAATATCATTTGGGAAATTGTCCCATAGTAGTGATAACAGAGTCCAAAGAGAGATTTGCTTGGTGGCCTTGTGATGACTGATTCAGCCATTCAAGAGTATGTCTGAACTTCTAGAGTACTTAAAAAAACAAGGGACTTGACTCCCATTTTTGGGCGTAAAATATCCCTGTAATGTGGCATATTAACAAAGGTTGAACATTTTGCTTGGAACATTCTGAGGATGTTTTGGGGATGTCGTTAAGATAACACTTTATAGGAAGTTCTTCATAACATCAAAACATGATAATAATAGAAGCATATTTTCAATGCCACTATTGCAAATGTTTTATGAACACTTTATAGAACTTTAGCCTGCTTTTAACAAAGGGATTCCGTGTACAAAAAGAAAACTTCCTGCTGAAAACATAATAAGAACTTTGCAGAACTTCCCTTCAAATGTTTATAGAAGAAAAAAAAATTCGGGGTGGTCCAAATATTCGGATCTCAAAATAAATATTTGGATACCACCGTAACGACCGAATATTCGGATGTTCACGTCCAGCTCTAGAGCAAACAGACTAGGAAGTCAACTGTAATCCTTCTCATGCATGAATCGACAGGTCAAAAAGTGATGTAGCCTGTTAAATATTACTTTCTGATGTTCTAAAACAGGTCAGGTGTTGCATTTTCATTACAATCTGTATGGAATCTTGAAAACGATAACACACAAATAGCAAAAGGGGAAGTGAGGTGAGGCAGAAATAGCAAGCTTATACATGAAGTCTGCATCTGATGAGTCAGACTAGATTTAGTCAGAAGAAACAGACATTGCATTGAAGTCATCACTGGAGACATAAAGGTTATGAAACAGCCTTGATTCATAGAAATGCTGACTTTCAATTTTGAATTAGAAGTTAACAGCACTCTCTGATATGTTAGTCAAATTCACCCATCCAACCACTCTGACCCCTTCCCTGGTTACTTTGACCACTGTTAAATATGGAAGGTCAGTCTTCAATTTACTCATTACTAAAGTCTTTACCTGATACATTTCCGCAGTGATGTGCAAAGCAGTCCTTGTCAGTATTCCAATGTAATCCAATGGGTACATTAAAAAGATTTGTTCATTGAATCTTACATGGTTGAACTCATTGACATTAAACATGTCTGAACAGCGTATTTTCCTCATTATCTCTGGCTTTCTGAGCTATAAATAGTGCTGCTTTGACAATCAAACTCCTTTTTAAATGGTTAGTCTTTATAATTCTGGGTGTTTTAACAGTTTCCTCACTAAATACTGAAGATAAAATCTGTTTTTTAATGACTTCTAAGTCTTTTTATCTGACCTACAGTTGGGCATTAGTCCTAAACCTGTGGGACCTGATTGCAGTTCAACCCATTGACTATCACTTGAGGCTGACTTTTATTGTGTAGTATGTTCAGTGAATATATTATTTCTCATTGACATAATTTCCTGTGTTTGTTGTAAGTCTACTACAAAAAATAATGATGTGACTGCAGCTCAAAAATGCTGCCTGTTAACCAGACATTCAGCAATTTGTAGCTAATCTCAGTCTGAAAAAATCGACATATGTGACTACAACATCTGTATTATGGGATAGTTTATATTCACAGTTTGAGGCAACATTGTTTTGGAGATGTTAACATCTCCTTGGGTAAAATTAAAGGCTGTGAGAGATTTATTTATCCACTGTGAACAGCATTTCGAATTATTGAGTGTAAAAAAAAAAAAACAGCAGCTGTGGGCAAAAATAGAGAGAAAAAGATACAGCTTCATGTTCAGCTTCATCTGTGATCAAGTGAGCTAAGTTTCCATCGTTACACGGTAACTTGGTTTTCCAAAGTGACAGAAAGGCCTGTTTCAAGTTCAACAATCCTCCTGATGTATAAAACTTTTTTTGTACATTCGGGTGCTGTCTGCATGCAAATTTTCTGCAGTTCAAACACAGGACGTCTGGAGAAATGGAAAGTTTTTAGTGTGTGAAACTGTACAGTTGAATGACTGATAAATAATAATTAACTGCTGCAGTATGATGAATAAGTGTATGATGAAGAAGTAAATACTGCATGTGGGGTTTATAGGAAGAGGAGAAACTGAGTAAATGATTGTTGTGAATGTGATGCCCTCGTGTGGTCCAAAACAGTTTTACTCCTCAAAAAAGTCAGCTCTGCTTTTGGAGGACAGATACTGATGCAGATTACATACGTTCAATTATTTACACTCAGACATTTCAATATAAATTAAAATTACACATTCATCTGTTGTTTGTTATCTCAAAATTAAGCGCGAATACACGCTTTAGCCCACCATAATTAAACACTTTGTGGCTTTAGGTAGTGTTGAGGCCTTCTGGGACCCTGGAATGAAAACAGCAGCACAGTCAGGCAACTTATTAACATACAGCACTTAAATCAACATTGCACAGGTCTGTATTTAAAAATCCTTCTTTCAGTTAAGCAGAGATTGCACAATAAAAATGTTGATTTCCCTCGACATAACTAAAACTGGGGCTGCACAGTGGCATAGTGGTTAGCACTTTCGCCTTGCAGCAAGAAGGTCCCTGGTTCGCGTCCCGGCTTTCCCGGGATCTTTCTGCATGGAGTTTGCATGTTCTCCCTGTGCATGCGTGGGTTCTCTCCGGGTACTCCGGCTTCCTCCCACAGTCCAAAAATATGCTGAGGTTAATTGATTATTCTAAATTGCCCGTAGGTGTGAATGTGAGAGTGCTTGTTTGTCTTTGTATGTGGCCCTGCGACAGACTGGCGATCTGTCCAGGGTGTCCCCTGCCTTCGCCCGAGTCAGCTGGGATAGGCTCCAGCCCCCGCCCGCGACCCTAGTGAGGATTAAGCGGTGTATAGATAATGGATGGATGGATGGATGGATGGATGGATGGATGGATGGATAACTAAAACTGCCTACAAATGTGTGTTTCTTTCATAGGATAGATCTTCATCGATGCCAGCTGAGAGGCAGATTCAAGCTTCAAGAGTCTTTATTTATCACATCCTCACACAGGCTGTGCAGGGAAAGTGACTGTTCTCAAGGCTTTGCACTAATAACAAGACATTAAAAAATTTGTTAATTCTTTAAAAAGAAACAACAGAAAATTAGACAAAAAGTTACTTTGTCATAAATTAAATAACATTTCCCCAGCAGCAAAAGTACAGCATATTTGCAGCCTAAACAACATTCAAAACTTAGAACAACTCTCACGGAATAGAAGGAAATTATCATGATCCGAAGTGTTTACATGGAGGATCCTTGGAGTGATCCAGTAAAGGTGGCAATGAAATAGTATCTATTTAACTTTGGAACTTTAGTTTAAAAAGATTCGCCCAGGAAATTACAATTTAGTTCCAAACCTTTTGTGTTAGAATTAGTTAGCCTTTATTTTATGATTAGCATCTTGTGATGGTTACAAGTTTAGGCAATTCCACTTTAATGTGAGACCTGAACCGGGCTTCTGTACTGGAGAACTTGGGTAACAACTTGTTACTCTAACATGGCGCCTACAAAATCCACAATGTGACAGGACTACCAACAGTTTAATCAATTTAAAGACCTCATCTGGGGAAAATCTAATTTTTTACCTTGTTAGCACATCCATATGGTGTTTTTATATGTTGGAAGACACATTAGAAACGAAATAACACTGTGGCTGTACATTTCCACTTTGAAACTGCAGTGTTCTGATGATTAATTTTCATGGTTTCATACATAAGATATCGAAGGAATCAATCCTGTCAAGTGGCAGAATGAGATTTTCTGTATCATTCTTCTTTAGAATTGGTTTATAGTTTGAACCTGTATGGCTGAGTCACTCTGAGTCATTACAAGTTGTCATGGTATCGAGTAGTTTTAGCAGAGTTGTAGGTGAGCTGGTGTGCTTGAGATGCAGCAAAAGGGAGAATTTTGGGCAGAGAAAGAGTGAAAGACTTTATAGATGTGCATGTAAGTCAGAAAAAAACAAACTAAACAGGGGATTTTGTTACACAGAGGTGAGTTCTTAGGGGTTTAATCAACAATCAAAGAGGGACTTGTGTGACTGTTCATTCGGAACATTACAAAAAGTTAAGAGAACTCTGTTGTCTTCATCTTCCCCATTCCAGCTGCTCAGTGGTTTATAGATAACTGTCCGATAAAGTTGTTTACCCACCTAGAATGTAGAAGTGAAACTACATGAGGAATGGCGTCATTTAAGAAAGGCACCAAAGAACACCTGAGCAGATAAGGGTCTCTCACGTTCTTCTCGGAAACCAACATTCCTGTCGGCGAATGAGACTTGTACAAACTAGTGACTTTTACACGTGTGCGTGCACTCTACACGCATGTTTGCACTTGTGTGATCAGCATGTATGACAAAGGCAGCTTGTGTAAGAAATTGAATCACCTATAACTCGTCTGTTCCTTTTTTATTACACAACACTTGACTCAGACTGAAAAGTGCCCGAGGACACGCGAATCTGCATTTTGGACTGTGACACTGGGACATGTTTTTGTCAAGAATGCATGTTTGTTTATGAGAAGGACATAGTGTATACAGAGTTATAGTGCAGATACCTGAGAAAACTACATAAAATGATCTTATATGGAGATCAAATACACTATTTATGATAGAGAGAGAGAGAGAGAGAGAGAGAGAGAGAGAGAGAGAGAGAGTTTTACAGGAGGACACACCTCTCAGCTTGTCTCCCTCCAACAGCAGCATGTTGCAGCCTGTGAGGCAGGACGTGATTCAGTTTATTATGGTCGGAGCTGACGGAGACTCTGTCAGAGCTGGACAGCAGTGGGAGATTTGAATCCAACACTTCATCTAGAGAGACATCACATCCCAGAAAGGTCAGTGGCTCATTCACTGCTCCTCGATTTTAAACTTTGTATTAACATTTATGCTTCAATCTGTCTCTTATATCATTGACATTCCATTTTACAACAATAATTTACTCTTCATGACTTCATTATTTACACAGAACTGATTTATTACAAACCCACGACTCACTATTTTATAACTTCTCGACTTAAACTATGTTTACTGGAAAACAGAGTTTCTGGCAGGAACAGGGAATTTGCAATGTTATAATGATGTCTCAAGCTTTGTTTTGTTAAATTTGTACCCAAATAAATGCTTGAAATTGCCTTTTAAGCATTACATTTTGCAATTTTTCAGTTTGTCTTACTTCTATGTTTGCACTATTTTCCTGAATTAGTCATTTGAACATAAATTGCCTCATATTTTCCTCTTTCCTGCACTTTATTCCATTCTATGCCATTTATTCTTTGTAAAAGAAAGGCATTATTAGCAAATGTAGTGATTTTACAAGAACATATGTAGATGTTTATCATAATCAGTTTGTTAAAAATGCTTCTTTCACCCGACAGCATCATTGTTCTGCTCTTTTCTGAGCTTTCAGCTGCATTTCTTACTCCTGATGTAAGTCTGGCTCTGATTCATTTTGTTTACCCACTTGCTCTAGTTTAAAGCCATCAGGGGAAAATAAACGGTTGGGTTTTAGTGGGACCAGAGCAGGGAAATTAGGACTTAATTAGGAAATAACTACTTGAAGTCCCGTTCTCATCATAATGTCATGTGACGGCTACTTTCTGAACCAGATGCCTTCTGGATCCATCACTCATAATGAATTTTACTGTTGTGGTCAACATGGATGCAACTTAAAAGGTCGACCTCGTGCACCACCAGTTTCCATGTGGATGGAAAAACTCCACGAGAAGATTCAACAAAAAAGACTGAAACAAAGACTGTGTTGCAATACTGGACTTCTTTAATGCAGAGCTGTTAACTGTTGGCGTGTTTTAGCTTGCTGCTTCTGAGCTGCACTGTTGGCTACGGGGACTGAATGTAAATACTTTAGTGGCTGTGTCAGGATGGCAGGCATCCTCCAGTTCTGAAAAGCACTATAAGAGAACAGATATTATGTCTTCACTTGTTTGTGCACTTTTCTCTCCCAGAACGTCACCACCTTTGGCAATCAAGCTCATAAACTGTCATTAAATTCAACAGGTCATTAGGCGAAATCATCACAACACACCTTGTTCCTGTATTTTTTTAATCACTTTTTTCCTGTTTCACCAGCTATTTTCATCATTCACAGTTAGAAACCATTTCCTTGAAGAGGAAATCATTTTTTTCACCAAAGAAAAGTGAGGCAATTGACAGATGTTTATCCATAAAGAAGCATTTTAAAAAATTGCCATTTTATAGTGGTTTGTGTACAGATTAATCATATGAAATATGATTTGCTGAGCTTTAGAAGGGCAGGAAGGAACATCTATATTGAAGCTATATCTTGACAAATAATTTATCCAACTTTCAGGCACTTTTGTGTTTCTATCCACAGAATGGGTTTTCAGGTACAGTTGTGAGCACATTTCATTCTGGACTGTACATGAAAAATGAAAAAAACTTTAATGTGACAACATAATTTCAGGCTACTGTGCATAGCTACATCTAGTTTGCTAACAAAGTGCTTCAACACAACTGCTAAAGTCACAAATTGTTGTTTTTCTACTTTTATCTACATACACATTAAACAAATTCGATGTAATGTGTTAAATAATGAACTTCAAATGTGTTCTTTGGTGTATTTTGTCCACTTTGGACACCTTTAAGTGGGAAATCTCACCCCTGTAAAGAACAAAGCAAATATGTGGATTTTCCATAATGATGATCAAGTCTTTTAATATTTAAAAAAGGCTTGGGAGCTTGTCAGTTAAACAAAGCCGAGATTTAACAGCACTAAAACCCCTTTAAGACAGATGTGGAGCCAAGAGGTGGGTGTCTCAGACTAAAGTCTAGCTACCCCACACAATGAAGAGTAAAGCACATTAAAGGGCCACACAGGTACTCACAGAACTGAAGTTATATCCTAACCCTAATGCATTTTAAAATGTCATACAGTTAAAAGTTATAAACAATAACTTGGAACAACATAGTCATGGCTAGTCATGTGCAGTCAGACCAGTCTGCAGCACAGAATGGTCTAACTGCACCTCACCAGGAGGGAAAACTGCTCCCACTTGTTCGTCTTCCTTTTAACTAATCAGAGCTATCTTAGGTGGAGCTAAGCCCAGGATGCAGCAGTGGTGCCCCTCAATTGTTTTGGTGGAAAATTTGCATGCAGGGAGTTGAAAACTGTCATTAAAATGGCTACTTCACCAAAGCTGCCTTACTGCTCAGTACAAATCCTCTGCAAAATTTGTAAGGGGAGGAAAAAAGTGCATGAAGCGTGCAGCAAATGCAGGTTTATACATGTAATCTACATCCGGTGAGTCACAATATACCTGCTAGATTCACTATTCTACTGATTTGCCATGCAGACTAAAAAATGAATGAGATTAGTTTCTGTGCCACCTCAGTGGAAGTACTGGTCTAAGCCTGGTCACGCCTTTAAAAATGTGCTGGCTCCATGAGTGCTTGACACTCGTCAGTCTGTAGATTCTATCACTGTAGTTTCAATGGAACGGGCCCATTCTGAAGCCAATTTGAAATAATTTGAAAGCACAAAGTCTTGTGCTTCAAACATTTAATTGTAAACCAGTCGTCTCCTACTTCGTAATAACAGTGTATAGGCAGATGAACAGCAGTTTTCTATCTCTGGATAGAAATGCTGCACAATATTTTCACTTTACCATCCAATGAAGAAAATGCCTCCAAGCTTTCAGTGTTTACTACTAAAATGGACATGAATGGGTTAAAGTGGGAAAGAAGTGGGAAGAAAATATATGATTACCATCGGCATAACAATGGTATCTTAACAATTTTTGACTTAACTTTTCTCTTTTCATGGCAGGCACATTTTGCTGCTGTCTCCATTTTGTCTCAGCATGAAAACAAAATTCCCCTCATCCCACCCAATCACTTAAGATATCATTGGAAAGGCCAGGAAGTCCTCTATTGAACATATCAACCCTAACCCTATGTAGTAGGGAATCTCAAATGAGTCAAAAGATATAGATCAAAAAGAAATGTCTAGTACAGAGGACATAAGTGAATGTGCTGGGTCTCAGGAGGATAATGTATAGCTGAACAGCACCAAAAGCTGCATTCTGCAGAAAGATCAGAGTTAAATCAACATCCCAGCTAGACTGTTGTAGTTCTAAAACCTGTAAATTAATACTTTAAAATTCTGCAAATTTAGCAGTTATAAAAATACTGTTAAAAAGTGTTAGAAATTTATTTTAGAAAGGGTTAAAAAAAAATCTTTTTTCTTGGACAGACACAACAAACTAGGCATAAAAGACATCTGATGCTTTACATTTCAGGTTTGGGCCATAAAAACAAACTTGTGAATTATCAGGTTAAGTTTGGGTTTCAGGTTCTAACTTGGTCTCTTGCCTACAGGATCTAAACCTTCTTTCAGGATGAAGAACTTCACTCCTTCCCTCCTGACGACTCCCACCAAGGACCCCAACCTCGAGGACGACAGCGTTGTGAGCAACGACTTCTCCACCACGCTGGGCGCCCTCATCCTCGGCCTGGTCTTCCTCCTGGGCGTCCCCGGCAACCTCTTCATCGTCTGGAGCATCCTGGCGCGCATCCGGCGACGCTCGGTCACCACCCTCCTCATCCTCAACTTGGCGTGCGCTGACGGCTTCCTCATGGCCCTCACCATCTTCTTCATCATCTACCTGGCCAAGCAGACGTGGATCTTCGGAAATCCCATGTGCAAGACCCTGTTCTACCTGTGTAACGCCAACATGTATGCTTCCATTTTCCTGATCACCCTGATGAGCGTGCACCGGCTGGTGTCCGTGGTGTTTCCGCGGAGACTGTCCTACCTGATCAGCAGAAAGGTGGTGAGGAGGGTCATCGTGGGCATGTGGGTGCTGGTGATGGTCATTTCTGTCCCTTCGCTGGTGTTTCGAGACGTGAGAGAAGACAGCGACGAGAGGAACAGAACCAGACACGTGTGTGCTCCCAACCACACCCTGCCTCGACATGTAAGTAGACCAGAGCTGACTGTCTTAATTATCTGCTGTTAATGTGATTTAAAAAAAAAAAAAAAAAAAAAAAAAAAAAAATCACTCGGTTCCTTTAAAATATGTCGGAACCTGGTTGTACGCTCCTGCCAACCTGTTAAGTTACAGTTCTCATCCACGTCTATCCAACATGAAGTGTAAAAAAAAAAGTTTCTTGTGTTTGAACAGCAACTATTTACTGTCATTTTACAGATTTTCGCCCTTGTTAAAGTATAAACAATAATAGCTAGTAAAATCGTATAATAAAATCATTCATTTGCATGTTAACTGTTAGACAAAAAAACCCCCAACAAAATCGGTACATATGTATAAACCCATAATTCATTTTACAATATTTCACTGTTAAATTACACTATTTTTGGACAGTTTTTAAATCGACTAAAATATCATTGTTTTATGGATGTTTGCTAGTATTTAAAGAAAGAAACGTTCAATAACGACTGAAAAATGGAAATAAGTAGATACATAAAAAACGAACATCTCCATCTCCAGCTGCTGTTTTCTTTTCTTTTTTTTCAAAATGGAATCCCCCCCCCCCCCATTTGTCCATAAAATTACAGTATTGCTGCTGCACTCAAATCCATTTAAAACGCTGTTAGTATTTCAAGGAAAAATTATTGCATATTAAGGATTTCAAAAGGATCAATAATTTTTGTAAGATTACACATTTTCTCCACTATATTTAATTCTGTAATATATATATATATATATATATATATATATATATATATATATATATATATATATATATACACATACATACGTATGTATGTGTTTATGTATATACACCTTTATTTGAAGGGAAGAAAGTGTATATTAAAAAATGCGAAATATTTTTTGAAACTGTCTCCAGCTCGTGTATTTATATAAATAGCATTGACAAAAAAAAAAATACGGTACTGAAATCAGTTAAAAATGTTAATATTTTACACATAATTGCCATTTTTTGACAAAAAAAAATTCTAAATATCACGTTAAGGTTTTCTCTGAGGTTCAGGCGCAGGAAAAGAGAAGGAGACAAACGGGTGCTAACCCAATGATTTATTACAAAAACGAAAGGAGACAGGGACTACAATTCCCTATGATCTTGCATCCGGAAAAGGAAACAGATACAGTAACTAAACTCAAAGAGCTAGAGTGCCCCTAATGGCGGGCGGTACAAACTACAAGTCACAACAACACAAGGAACGGACCCACGGCAGGCACAACCTGGGCAGGAAAGCGAAGAACTATAACAGCCAATGCTGAAGATTAGTTGAGCAACTAAGCACACAGGAAACTGAAGTATAACTTGAAGCTAGGCGCAACAATGATCACAAAATACTGAGGATGAATTACAACGAAGGAGCCACTAAGCTTTACTAAAACAAAGGTTGAACTCGAAGCTGGGAAACAATTAAGTTACTGGAAACAAAGTTTGCAATCATTAAACTATGAACCAGATCAACTAATAAGAGTACCGGGTGAACCCTTCACCAGGTAACAGGTACCACAAACAATACCAACCTATGACAAACGTAATTCTAAAAGCCTAGAAACAGCTCGTGTTGGTGCCGTACTGTCGGCTAGGGTGCTAATGTGCTGGGGGCAGGAGCTGGTGGTCGCGACAGCAGATGGGGATCGGACGGTGGACTGAAGAGTGACGGAGATGAGTCTGTGTCCAGAAGTCAGCTTGGAACGCAGAGGTCTTGATGAGTCCAATAGGGCAAGATGGTTCGATCACCAGAGCAGGTGGGGTCCGAGCTGAAAAGAGCAAAATGTAGAATTGCTTAAAGAATAAATACTACGAGCTTAGCTAGAGTGAACGAGTAACAGACTAACTGTGAGCATTCACGATCCGGCGTCGAACTGATGACTGGAGTCCGAATATATGGTGTAGAGGTAGATTACAGATTGGTCCTGGCACACCTGTTCCTGCTTCTGCTGATGCCAAAGGATTGCTCACACCTACCGCCGCTGCCACAGCACACAATACCTAAAAAGGAAAACAAACAAGAAGAGGGAGGAGCTCTAGCCGGAGCCTGCCGAGGCAGGCCTGACATATTAAGGACTGAAAAATGTTAAATAAATTATTTAACTGTCTCAATCTCCAGCCACTGTATTGTGATTTTTTGTTTATAACAAATGGTGATTCATTTTTTTCATTTGTCCATAAAATTGCACATTTTTTAAAACAGTATTTAAATATGTTAAAAATACAGGTTATTTTACAGATATTTGCCATTATTTATAGAAAATCGATGCATAATAAATAATAAGAAAAATAATAAATAATTTTTTGAATGGCATTTTTTTTAACCTTTGACCACAAAATTACACAACTTTTTATAGTGTATTCAAATGTACTAAAAAAATCATTAAAATATGTTTGCTGTTATTTTCATGGTTTTTACAGCTTTTGAACATTACAGAATTCCACTGTTCTTCAAAATCTTTTTTTTTGTTCCTGAGTTGTACCAGTGAATAACATGTAAGGAAAGTACATTTGCAGAATGTTATGACGTCACAGTTAGGTTGACCTTTAGGTATAAGTTGTCATTATTTTTTTACTACATTTGTGTGAAATTTTGTAGGAATTAGCACTGGTATTTTTGAATTGAAGACAAAGCATGTTTTGTGAAGTTCTGTTTTGCCTGTAAGTCCCCCAAAATGTTTGTTTTATATGTGGTATGATGAAGAGGAAACTCAAATCCCTTTACTTTAGGAGAAATTGTAGATTTTTCAACAATTTTTACTCAGCTAATCATTTCAGACCTACTCTGCCTTGTCTCGACACATCAGTTTATGTCCACAGAGGCAACAGATCTGTTATTTTATCCCACTGTGTGCAGGTGAGGTTCCAGTATGCCTTTGAGACAGTAGCAGGATTCATCCTTCCCTACGCCATCATCATAACCAGCTACATCCTCATCCTGAGACGCCTCAGACAGACTAAGTTCCGGCGAAAGATCCGCAGCGAGAAGCTCATCTTGGCCATCGTGGTGATGTTCGGCCTGTTCTGGCTGCCGTACCACGTCATCAACATGATTCAGGTGCGTGGCAACGATTGATTGCGTGACGTCTGATCATGTTTCTGGCTGTGGATTGATTATCTGTCTGATTATTCAGTGTGTTTTGGTGGGTTTGGTTTATCAGGTGGCAGCTATGTGGTACAAAGAGAAGTCACCTACAAGAGAGATGTGAGTAGCAAAAGAATTCATCAACACACTCAAACACAATTTGACATAACACATACTGTTGATTTTTACACTGCCTGTCCAAAAAAAAGTCACCACTTGGATTTAACTAAGCAAACAGGTAAGAGACTTCCATTGGATAACTACTGCAGTGATGAATATGTTTCAGCTGCAACAACTTATTTAACCCTAGCTGATGCAGTGAGAAGCTTCTCATTTCTAAAACAACCATGTTGGAAGACATATCCCGGTCATGGAAAGGATGTTAATCTGTCTCAGAAGGGTCAAATTATTGGCCTGCATCAAGCAAAGAAAACAACTAAGGAGATTAGTGAAATTACTAAAATCAGGTTAAGAACCATCCAACGCATTATTACAAACTGAAGGATAGTGGTGAACCATCATCTTCGAGGAACAAATGTGGTCGGAACAAACTCTTAGATGATTGTAGGACATCAACAGTAGAACTCACAGCTATGTTTAGTAGTGAACGCAAGAGCATTTCCACACACACAATGCAAAGGGAACTCAAGGGATTGGGACTAAAGGTCTGTGTAGCTCTAAGAAAACCACTGATCAGTGAGGCTAGTCAGAAGAAAAGGCTCCAATTTGCTAGGTAGCATAAAGATTGAATTCTGGAGCAATGGAAGAAGGTCATGTGGTCTGATGAGTTCAGATTTACCCTGTTCCAAAGTGATGGGTGCATCAGGGTAAGAAGAGAGACGGATGAAGTGATACACTCATCATGACCAGTGCCTACAAGCCTGTGGAGGTTAGGGTTATGATCTGGGGTTGGTCAGGTTCAGCAACGTTATGTTCCCACAGAATGAGGTCAGCTGACTACCTGAATATACTGAATGACCAGGTCTTTCCACCAATGGGATTTTTCTTCCCTGATGGCATGGGTATGTTCCAAGATAACAATGCCAGGATTCATGGGGCTCACATTGTGAATGAGTGGTTCAGGGAGCATGAGACACCATTTTCACACATGGATTAGCCTCCACAGAGTCCAGACCTCAGCCCCATTAAGAATCTTTGGAATGTGCTGGAGAAGACTTTGTCCGACTCTTTCATAATCAATATGAAACCTTGGTAGAAAATTAATGCAACTCTGGACAGAAATAAATGCTGTGACATTGCAGTACCTTATCAAAACAATGCCACAGCAGACGTGTGTTGTTCTCAGAGGTAAAGGCGTTCCAGTGAAATATTAGAGTGTGCAAATTATTACTGCTGTAGAATGTAGTTGTTTTCATGCATCTTCTGAAACTGGTACAAATGCATCGTTTGGTTTTTAAAAAGAAATACAATTTCATATTGTCTACATTACATTAAAATAACACTGAATTGAAAAACATGCTCTCTATTTCAAAGATGTTATTGGAAGTCTTTATGGTTGATACACCAATTATCAATCAAAAAGTCTGAAGAAAGACTGATTTTACGTCCGACACTGTCAGCAAGGAATCTATATTTTGGTTAAATTCAATCACAGGTTCCTGTGTTACTGTCGAAGCTTCAACACTTTTTATTTTCACAGTAGTCCATTAATCCCTTTGTAATCTTTTATCGGGTTTATTCCATCATAAGCCCTCTGCTCGACCATCTCTGATTTTTATCATAAACTCTGCAGATTTTAAAATGTTAAACTTGTCACACCTACTCAATCAATTCTGAAAGTTCAACAAAAAAAAAGCATTTTTTTTAGTTTCTGTGACCAGGTACTTCATATTAAGAGCTATTCTATATGTGTGGTTTTGTATTATTTTTGTATTAATGACGTGCAACTACATGTGGGTCAGAAGATTTCATTGGTTGAATTCTTGTTTTGTTATTTTGTGCTCAAAGATGGAACTTTCCGTAACAGCTGCGTTGGTTTTCATAACTTAAATCACCTATAATTACAGATTATTTGGTCTACTTGTGCAATATTGGTGGGTTGAAAGTCAATTTTCTGAAAAAAAATGGCAGCATATCTTTTAAATATTTATAATTTATTACATTTTCAGGCAAATCAGAGATGGCAGAGAAGAAACTGTTGTAAAAACATGATGATTTAAGGCGGAATGTGGCAAAAGAAACATCATTCATATCAATTTTATTCTCTCTTTATCACCATTTTGTACTCTGTGTTTGTTTTGTGTCTATTTGTCATCATCTTTAGTCTTTTTCTAGTTCTTGTGTATCCTTGTTGTCCTTTTGTGTCTCTGTGGCTATGTGGATTCAGTCATTTTGTGTTGTTTTTGTAGGTGTTTGTTGCCTCTTAGTGTGCCTTCGCCATCTCGTTGTGTCTTTTTCTGGTTGCTATTGATATTTTGCAGGTAAAGCCTGACCTCTGACCTTTTAGGTCCCCAGTGCCGTCTCCTCCAGGACCTGTTCAGTTTTCATCAACGGATTTAGTTTGTTAAATCTGTCAGTCTGAGAGTGAGATATTTAAGCAGAATCCAACTGAACATCACAAAACATTCATTTGTCACCAGACTTCAACATCCATTATCTTTCTATACACCGCTTAATCCTCTGTAGTGTCCCCTAATTGCCCAATTCTTGCTTGATTTCTATTTTTCTGCCTACTTGCACACTATCTACATAGTTTTTAGTTTTAATGTAGACATTGTGTACATAATAATTATGCCTTTATATTCTTTGTATCTCTATATCCCCTGTGTGCTCTGCTCTTATCTCTGTATATTCTGTATGTTCAATATGCTGCTGGTTTCTTGAATTTCCGTAGGGATCAGTGAAGTACATGTGTATCCCAGCTGACTCAGGGTGAAGGCAGGGTTCACCTGGACAGGTCACCAGTGTATCATAGGGCTACACAGAGAGGCAAACAATCACACTCACATTCACACCTACGGACAATTTAGAGTTACCAATTAACCTAAGCATGTTATTGGACTGGGCTGCACAGTTGCTCGGTGGTTAGCCCTGTTGCCTTGCAGCCAGAAGATCTCCGGTTCGTGTCCTGGCCTTGGATCTTTCTGCATGGAGTTTCCTGTGCATGTGTGGGTTTTCTCCGGGTACGTCGGCTTCCTCCCACAGTCCAAAAACATGCTGAGGTTAATTGGTGATTCTAAATTGACTGTAAGTGTGAATGCGAGTGTGGTAGTTTGTCTCTATATGTAGCCCTGTGATAGACTGGTGACCTGTGCAGGGTGTCCCCTGTCTTCATCCTAAGTCAGCTGGGATAGACTCCAGCCTCCCCGTGACCCTAATGAGGATTAAGCGGTGTGTAGATAATGGATGGATGGAGGTTGAAGTCATACAAAATCCCAGTTTTCCAACTATATGTCTCAGTTCTTCATCTCAGTCCAAACACATAGTGGTAAAGGACGGGTGACAGAAGATTTTGGAGCCTGACTGCAGATTGTGGCTAACCCTAACCCTAACAAGGATTAAGCGGTGTATAGATAATGGATGGATGTTTTTGGACTGTGGGAGGAACCTGGTAGAGTTCAACATGTTTCTTCTAAACATTGTGTTTCCATCCAGATTGGACCACATCTCTAAGTCGAGCCGTGCTGTCACCTCAGCTCTGGCCTTCATCAGCAGCTGCGCCAACCCCGTCCTCTACACCTTTGCTGGCAAGTCATACATCAAGCAGAACGGTTTCGCCTTCATGGCGAAGCTGTTCGAGGGAACGGCGTCTGAGGGGATGGGGAACAAGAAGAGCCGAGTGTTGGGTAAAGACAACGTGGGTCACAGTAACACTGACTCTCCGAGCAACACGGTGGCTTCTACTGCACTAAACGGAAACACTCAGTGAACCTTGAGCTCTAAATGGACTTTGTACATAAACAAAAGAAACTGAACATTTGTAGAGCTACATGTGGAGTGTGTAGACGTCGTTGTGAGGCTGCAGATGAACCGAAGTGGTGGATTATGAATTTTATTGGACAATAGTGATACCTGCACCTTTACACCAAGACTGTCAGTCTTTTTACATTGCTTTAGTTACAGAAAACAGCAAAATCAGTAATACTGTATTCACTTACTACTGCATACAGCGCGCCATCTACTTGGGGATTAACTGCACTGTGGGAAAAACATACTTTCTTTGCCCAGCAATTGTAAATAATACATACAATAAATGGTTTATAATACACTAGATGATGTATGTTCTCAGCAGATCTGACATTTCTGAATGTTTGCGAACATACAGTGTTGATAAGAAACTATAATTTGTCCTATGAAGATCTACTTTATTACAACTGCTCTGGTCGTTTGCTTTCTTTATTTGGAAGTTAATTGATGGAAAATATGTAAATAATTACAAATTTTTTTACAAATATACTATTGAAATTGACTGAAATCCACTCTTGAAAATCACTTTGTTCCTCTTTGAATTGTTTGGAGCTGGACTCATAACATTGTGTAAAGTTTTTATATTAAACATTGTCAGTTGTGAACCTACATGGAAACTTGAGGTATAAAATTTCGTTGGCTTCATCTATTTACGTCTTAAATAACAAGGCTCTGACTGATCAGAACAGTAACATTCCAGCAGATCCTGTGCACACCGATACAGTTTCAGTGAGAAGTTAATCAGATACTTGCTGTCCATTTTAATCTTTCTCCAGATGAACAAACTTTACTTTTTAAACCTCGATCAATTAAAAATAATTCAACTCACATATTCTCAATAACAAAAAATTGACAACAAATCCAAGAATATAGCAGAGCGGTTTTATTGAAATGGAATCAACTGTACAGATGTAACTAATAAAGCATCCACTATGTATCTCAAATAGAAATTCATTGCAGTTGGCCTGTGCATAGATAACAACTACTGTACTTTCAAACTGTAAAATCTTAAACTGAGAAGACAAAGCAAAGCTGAAGCTCCTGTAGGATCACCACCTGGAAAAGATGGAAACAACAACAAAAAGGTTAATTATTTGATCAAACTGATGGATTTACTCAAGTTTATGGTCAGTTTGGACGGTAAAGATGATGTTGAAACGTGTGAGACCTGCTGACAACCAAAATGTTACAAAAAATAAGGATTTAATGCATGGTTGTAGAAATGCATTTATTATCCCTGCACCTAATGAACATCTGTTTCAAGACAACGGATCAGAACTTTAAATGAAAACCAAGGTTAATTTTAAGGTAGATTTATTAAGGACACAAGTTTATATTTCATGTGTCAGTGCTTTCCAGTGATATTTAACAATTACAGTTGAAATAATTATTAGTCAGTTCATTTATTTAAGTTGATGATACAAGTACTTAGTGGTTCTATGGTCTCAAATGTCAAAATTTGCTTTTTTTTTTTTTTTAAACATGTCAAATCATAGTAAACTTTGAATATTTTGGTATTTTTTTTTAACTATTAGGCAATAATTTATACTGTTTGCATTTGTCATTAATGGCCACCCTAATAACAAATATTGCCTACCGTCATTTATTTACACAACCTGAATGTGGATAAACAGCAGAATAGATGCCCGAATTAACTCAATTTAAGGTCCATCTTAAATAAAAGACAGGTAAGGTGGAAAATAATTGCACTTTACAGCATTGTTATAACTTGATCTTATCACTTACAGGACATGAAGGAAAAAAACAGTTCAGATCTTTGTAAACATTCTAAGACCTTCTTGAGCCCCTTTTTTGAGCAAACTGAAACCAGTAACCTACAGTTATCCCGAATATTCATGTTCAGCTTCATGCCTCAGTGAGTCAAACACAAAGACTGAAACAAGCTTTACCTTATAAACATCCATCCATTCTTCAGTCCTAAAAAACACCAAAAGAAAAAAGGAAGTGACAGATTAGTTCCTGCTCTGAATTCACTAAATCTCCTGATGTCTCTGTGAAGTCAAACCGTCAGTGCAGTGAAAGAATAATCACGAGGTTCAGATGAAACACGGACTCACATGCAACTCATCATCAAGGTTTGACTGTTCTAAAAGGCGACTCATTCAGAGCAGAAACATGGCATCTTTCACGAGGGTTTTCTACATTTGCTCTGAGATATATATACACATGTATATATACACACACATACATATATACAGAGAGAGAGGCAGGGGGGGGCTCCTGCCGAAGGTGTAAGATGGTGACGACTTTATAGCCAGCTGCCATTTTATTATTAGGTACAAAGAGCTGAGAAAGTCCTGAAATTTTACCCTCATGTCGGTTAAACCATTTGTGGCTTGCTGATACAACTGTGTGCTGCTAGTTTGTGATTTTATAGCATTATTTCGCCTTCATTTTGCATTTACACACGATATGCAGTACATACAAGTACATTCTCAGCGGTATAAAGTGGACAAAAACTGAAAAAAATCAGGAGATAAATGAAAAAATAACTCAAAACAAGTTGTAAACTTACATTAAAAGGATGTTTTATTTATACTACATTAGGTTAAATCAGGTGTTTGATAAATTTAATGCATGTCGACTAACCTACAACTTTAAAAATGGGACTGAGGACTTTGTACCATTTACTTTACTGTTATTTCTGCATAAATGCAACATAAGAATGAATTAATGAAAAAAGCATTTAAACCTAACACAAGATGCGTTTTATTAATATGACAGGTGGTTTTAATAAACAAAATAAATAATACATTTTGGACCAAAAATATACATTTTTTTACTCTGGAGCAACATCAAGGCAATTAAGCTTGTGTGTAATGAATATGTTTTTATATTTTAAGTCTCTGTATAATATCAGCTTTTACTACTAAAAGAAGAATCGGTGCACATCATCAGCTTTTACTACACATACAAGAACATATGGAGTATCAATAGAATCTGTCCAATATTTTCCTACATGTAGAATAATCCTCTGCAATACCAGTACTTGCCACATTCAGTGGAACATGTGCAATATCTGAATTTATACATATTTAGGAATCTGTACTATATCAACAGCACTAATGGGTATTTAATGTATATTTTTACAACTTGTGTCCCGACATTTTCGCATTTTATCCCCACTGCTGCCGCTGCCGTAATGCTGCATATTTCCTCGCTGTCGGTCAAGTTATCTTACATAAAGAGATTAAACCCCCATTTTTTCACCGCAACCTTTCATTCTCAGCTTTTAATCACTAGAAAACCACAAGAAAAATGTCAAAAACACTGGATAATGATGCAAAATGACTCAGATTGTCAAAGAAGACACGAAAATTGTATAAAAAGACGAATTCAGCTGTATTTCTGCGTTTCAAAGAAACTGATAATAGTACATGTGGCTCAACCTGCGATTTCCTACAGAGACTGAGCACTTCCAGGTCCACATTTAAACTAAGATTAAACCATTTCTGCAGCCCAGCGTGCACCCGAATACAACACAAAGGCGACTAATTTAAAAAAAACAGACATTAAAATGCCAATTAACGTGATTTATTCTGACCACAGAATGTAAATAAAGAGCTACAGCCTTTCATCAGCAGAAAGCATGAGGTCAGTTTGGCGCTACTGAAGCATCGACTTACAAACAGGAAATAACCGCAACAAAACACCCGCAAAACACAAACACACCAGCTGCAGAGGTAAATGATGAGATCTGTCGCTAAACGTGGATATTTACCGTGAGTCGAGGCCTTCGGCGGGTTGATTTCGGTCTCCGGGCCGCAGCTCGTCCGTCCCCTATCACCGCAACAAGGAAGAGACAGTTAATGAGGCTGAGCCGCAATTTATCGCCTCATCACGAACCACGTGACTCTGTCCGCCGCCTGCTTCCGGGTTTAGTGAGGAAATATTTCAAAACACGTTATTCTTTAAAAAATAAATGCATTTTACATGCTATGTTCTTTTAAATGTATGTGTAGTGCATAATATTAGCACAAATAAAAATGTTTATATCGGAAATGTACAATGAATAATTCATAATTCAGCTGCAATATGAAATATGAACAAAAATATACTGTGATTCAGTGCTTAAACTGGTGGAGAAAGAAGTAGAAATTAATTATAATGTTAACAAGAATAACAATAACTATAATCATATGAAAGTTGTCCAAAATTACAACTAAAGATTGTCCAAAATGTCTCCAAACTTGTCCTAAATGAATACAAAAAACTCCAAAAGGAATTAGGATTGTCCAAAATGGCACAAAATTTGTCCAAATGACACAAAATTTGTCCAAATGACTCAAAATGTGTCTAAAATGACTCAAGATATGTACAAAAATTATTCAAAACCTTATCAAAATGACTGAAGATTGTCCAAAATACATTAAAACTTGTCCTAAATGACTCAAAAAATTTCCAAAAGGAATTAGTCCTTTAAAAGGCAGCTGAAGACCCGGCTGTTTAGTCTAGCTTTTAGGTAGGTGGTGTTGTTGTGACAACTTGTTTGCATATTTTCTGTGTTTGTGCACATGATTGTGTCACTCCCTGTTATCTATTTGCTGATTGATTTTACTGCGAAGCACTTTGTGAATCCATTTCTGTGAAAAGTGCTATATAAATAAACTTTGCTTGCTTGCTTAGGATTGTCCAAAATAACACAAAATTTGTCCAAATTAGTCAAAATTTGTCCAAAATATTTCAGAATATGTTTTTTAAAAGCTTGAAATGAACTACTACATGAAGTCTGAAATTATATACTGACAAAAAAACTAATCAATTATAACATTAACAATAAAAAAAATAGAATACAATAAATACATGAAAGTTGTCTGAAATGACTCAAAATTTGACTAAAATGATTTGTTCAAAATAGTTCAGAACATGTCCAAAATGATTCAAAAATGTTACAAAAACAATTAGAATTGTCCAAACGACTCAAAACATGTTTGAAATGACTCAGAACTTGTCCAAAATGACTCAAAATATGTCCATAACAAAAATCAACCAAATCAAAATGACAAAATAGAGTTGGTCGGCACTCCTCACCGTGGGTCGAACCAGCACCACACCCATGACTGAACTAGGCTCCAAAGAGACTTCAGTGCCTCTCAGGAACAAACCCATTTGAGAGAACACAGCCAGCACTGACCGTCCGCAGCACCAAAGAACCGAACGAGGCCAGAATCTCTGTCCTGGAAATGGAGCTTAAAGAGGGCAAAGAAAGAGCAAGGTTGAAGAGAAAGAAATATTGGAGGAACAGATGCAGACCTAGAACTACATCACTTAGTCCGAAGAACAACAGGACGAGGTCTCCAACATCATCCATGATGTCTTATGGGGAGACATCATGAATGACGTAGACGAGATGAAGGAGCAGCTTGAACTGAAAGATGGGGAGATCCCGAGACTCAAGAAGCAGAAGCAGAATCTCTCTGCTGCTCTCAAAGAAGCTCAGAATCTCCAGAGACACGAGGCCTCGATAGCTAAAGACAAACCTCTGGAGGAGAACAAAGAGCTGCCATAGCAGAAGAAGGTTCTCGAGATGGAAAGAAATGAGGTGCTGAATACAAGAAAGACCTCAAGCAGCTGAAAAAAGAACTGCAAGAAGAGAAAATAGGTCTTGAGCTGCAGAAGAAAGAAAACTGGAGGAGAAGACCTTACTTCTTGAGGAGAAAAAAATGAAGTGTAGATAAATAAGAAAGAGCTCGAGCAGAAGAACAAGGAGCTGCTGCAGAACAAAGAAGCACTTGAGCAGGATAGAAAAGAAATGCAGAATTTTTTTTTTTAAAAAAGCATTGGAAGAGCTCAAGAAAGAACCACAAGCAGAGAAGAAGGAAGTCAGACAGACTTAGAAAGATCAAGAGGCCAAAAACATGGAATTATAGAAGGAAAACCAAAAACTGGAGCAAAAAAAGAGAAATCCAGGAAAAGAATGAAGAAGTAGCAGGAAAGAGAAAAACAGAGGGGGACCAGCTCTGTCAGGTGCTCCTGCACATCTCTGACTTGAGCCTGAGTCTGGAGAGGGTCCCTGTGTTACAGGAACCTGCATGGTTCCTGTCTCAAAGACAAGGAACCCTAGGGAGCCCAACCATTTCAGACCTGTGGCCCTCACTTCTCACCTGATGAAAGCTATGGAGAGGATCATCCTCAGGAGCATCTGTCACCAGGTGAGCCCACATCTGGATCCACTGCAGTACACTTACCAACCAAACATTGGAGTGGATGATGCAGTCGTCTACCTGCTGCACAGATTGCTGACTCACCTGGAGAACACTGACAGCACTGTGAGGGTCATGTTCTTTCACTTCTCCAGTGCTTTCAACACAATTTAGCCTCCTCTGTTCAGGGTAAAGCTTGAAGGAGCAGGAGTAGACTGTCACCTGGCTGCTTGGACCATCGACTACCTCACCAACAGATCACAGTACGTGAGGCTTCAGGACTGTGTGTCTGATGTGGTAGTCTGTAGCATGGGGGCCCCACAGGGGACAGTGCTCTCCCCCTTTCTCTTCACCCTGTACACATTGGACTTCCATTACAATTCTGTGAGCTGTCACCTCCAGAAGTTCTCTGATGATACAGCCATTGTTGGGTGTGTATCTGAGGGGGATGAGCGGGAGTACAGGACGGTCATCTCTGACTTTGTTGATTGGTGTGAGCTAAACCATCTGCAGCTCAATGCCAGTAAGACGAAGAAGATGGTCATCGACTTCCGCAGGAGGATGACACCTAAGTCTGCACCCAGTGAACATCCAGGGTTTGAATATTGAGATGGTGGGCTCATACAAATACCTGGGTGTTCACCTCAACAATAAACTGGACTGGACACACAATACTGAGGTTCTGTACAAGAAGGGCCAAAGTCGTCTCCACCTGCTGAGGAGACTGAGGTGCTTTGGAGTGTGCAGGACTCTGCTCTGGACATTTTATGACTCTGTGGTAACGTCTGTTGGGGAGCGGGGAGCACAGAAAGGGACAGAAAGAGACTAAACAGACTGGTCAGGAGGACTGATTTTGTCCTGGACTGCTCCATGGACTCCAAAGAGGAGGTGGGTAAGAGGAGGATGTTGGCAAAGCTCACATCCATCATGGACAATCCCTCTCACCCACTGCATGACTCTGTCAGGTTTCTTTAAGCAGCTCCTTCAGCAGCAGACTGAGACACCCACCCAGCAAGAAGGAGAGCTATAGCAGGTCATTCATCCCATTTGCTGTAAGACTTTACAACATCAGCATCACTGGCTGATGTTAACAGAAATTGGACTCATATCATATCATCCCAAACCATAAAATTTGCACAGAAATTCTTTCACTGCTGTTTCTTTGTACTTTTTAAACTTATTTTTCAAGTCACTTTCTATTGTGTTGTTTACAGTGTGTCAATGCTGTATATATTTTGCTATGTTATGTTCCCCTGGCGTGGGGGGTGGGGGTGGCAATGAAGGATTACCTTAACTTATCTTACCTTGAGAAACAGGATCTTCACCTATCCATCCTCCTTCCATCACCCCCAAAATCTTTCCTCCACCCTCTCTACCTCACCTCTATCACCGATTCCTCTATCTACCCCCAAATCTCCTCTATTCCCAGTATGAACATTATAAATACAAGTACAGTATTTACAGTATTCCTCTGCTGGTCACAGGTTTAATCTTTGGAAACTGAACTGAAAACAACAAATGAAATAAAAATAAATAATATGCACCATGCAAACACAAAATCAGTTTTAAAAGAAGATTTTCAACATG
Organism: Amphiprion ocellaris; assembly: GCF_022539595.1. Taxonomy (NCBI): domain Eukaryota; kingdom Metazoa; phylum Chordata; class Actinopteri; family Pomacentridae; genus Amphiprion; species Amphiprion ocellaris. The sequence continues at coordinate 27,896,018 of NC_072775.1, forward strand.
GTTCTTCAAGATCTGGTGAAGGATGTCAGTTACACAGTGCATCAGTGATGCATGTACTAATCTTTAATATATTTTATCTTCTCCTATGTTTTATATATATATACACTACTTACAATAAGTTAGGGATGTTGTTATTTACATGAGTGCTTTTCCTATTTGGTCTGAATTTTAATGAAATAAGCAATAGTTCCCTTTGATATTACTATTAATAAGAAGAAGCACCATTTTCATTAGTGCAATATTTATTACCCCAACAATTTAGACAATAACAAAGATAGCCCCAAATAACCAAAATTGACAAAGTCAGTAGCGGGTGTTTCCACCATTTGCTGCAATGACAGCTTGACAGCGACGTCTCATGCTCCTAACTAGCCTCATGATGTTGTTCTGAGGCAATGCGTTCCACTCCTCCACAAGTGCTACATGCAGTTCTGGCAGGTCACGTGGGGGTGGGGTACGAGCATCCAGTCGCTGCTTCAGCTGGTCCCAGACGTGCTCTCTGGGGCTCAGGTCAGGGGACATTGCTGACCATACCATATGAGGTACTCCAACTTCCTGAAGTCGAGCTGTGACAATTCTGGCACGATGTGGTGGAGCATTATCATCCATGAACAGAAAGTTTTGTGTGTTCTGGCAGAATTGGGGGATGGTGATGGGTTCTAGGATGTCTCTGAGGTTAGAACGTGCAGTGACTGAGCCATCTACAATCACCAAATCTATTTTGCGCTGACTGGTGATGCCTGCACCTCCTCCACCAAAGTGAACCCTGGGGACCATGTTGACCTCAGTGTATCGCTTGAGGGCATCATACACTGCCAAAGAAGCAATAAAAATCTGGCAGCAAAGGGGCCAAAACAAATGTGGATAAATAGCAGTACTCAAACACTAATAACAGTGAAAATAACATTAAAATCTGTAAAATAATAGTATTTTTAGCTAATGTAAACACAGCAGAACAGTGTAATGTTATAATCATACATTGTAAAAGAACAAATTACAACATGTAATGTTTGCTGTGGACATTATGTACAGTTTTACCATGTAATTTAAGACTTTCTTCTGAGATTTCACGAGATATTATCACAGTCAACTTTAATAAAACAATAATAGGAACATTTTAATATTACTATTCCTAATGATAATAACAATAATACAAATAATGACTTGAAACTTGTCTAAAGGGCCTCAGGATTTCTGCAAAATGACTAAGACGGGTCCAAAATCAAAGAAGATTTGTCCTAAATCTGTCAGGAAAGATGGCAGAAAAAGTGCTGATAAACTGCAGAATAGTCTCATGTTCAAAAGCTATGAAAGCGGTCATAAATAAATAAATAAAAATTTTAAATTCTATCACATACCAGTGAATCAATGATATTTTTGCTGATTTAAACACAGTGAAGCAGTTTAACTTTATGGTCGCACATTGTGAACGAACTAATTAGTATTTGTGAAAATACAGATGTTTGATGTGGCCATTATTTAAAGTTTGGGCCTGTTTTTGTTTTTTTTTTCATATTCAATAACTTCGTACTTTTTTAAAGTTGTTTTAACCTGATATTATATGCAAAAATCAATAACCATAATATTAAATACTAAACTTGTTAACGATAACTAGAAATTCGTTCAGAATTACTCGGAATTCTTAACTTGGCTGCATCAAACCATCAAACCAGCTCTGACACCTTATCAAACATCTGTGAACAGCCAATCTGCTGTTAAACTTAAAAATGACGTAACTTCCTGGCTGAAGTACGGAACGTCTGTTGGTCCAAAAGTGCTAAAATATTTCACTCACGCTCAGAGTGTTCCTGTCACACGGATAAGGGTTATGTGGCAGCGACGTTCAGACTTTTCATCCAGCTTTGAAGGTTCAAATTCCGGCCATGAGAGTCTTAATAGGTATGTACCGTTTCTGAACATTTACGTCATTTTTCAGTGTCACTCTGAAAGGTCAATGTGACATAACGCCACCGGCTAGCTGTGAGCTAACAGTGCATCTATAAAATAGGTGTATGTAACGCGCCCATAAAATTGCAGTAAAACTGAGTGTCCGCTGTGTGGTTTAAGCTACAAAATTGTCACTGTGTGTTTTTATTATTATTCAAGCTAGGTTTGCTCAGGCATTGCACATTGTCTTGTTTTGTAAGCATGTATAGTACGCTTGCGCTGTGGTCTGACTCCTACTTTACTTACATACAATAATACCTGAGACATTTCTGTTATTTTGTCCACTTTATTTAGGCTACGCAAAATAATAATAATGATAATAATAATAGTAATCATAATAATGAAATGAAAGGAGGATTTATTGCATGGCTGCTGAATTAGACTGCTCCATGTATTATTTGTATAATTTATGTAATATTTATGTGGGTACAGTTTGTACCCACATAAATATATGCATAATTAGAGCAAATACAAGCATCTTTTTTCATCCAGATTTATTCTGACTGCTGTCTGATGCATGTAGGTACCGTATTTGGTTCTTCTGCTTGTTCTTTAAGTAAATTTCTCTACATATTATCTTCCTGGTAGGAGGGGGATCTGGCTTCGTGGGCCGTGAGCTGACCCGCCTGCTCAGAGATAAAGGCCATGAGGTCACAGTGATTTCTCGTCAGCCTGGTCCGGGGACGATTACTTGGGTATGATAACAAGTAAATAATAAATAACAATAAAAGAGTTAAACAGGGATAGATCAAGGTCAATTTCAAAGCTACATATAATGCTGATAAATGTATCTTTGCAAGTTAAACAGTGGGCAAGACTCTGCTTGCAGTTTTTGGATATTCTTATCTCTCTCCTACACACCCACCTCATGAAATAAATGTGCAAAAAATCCCTTTGGTCATATTGTCACCAAATACAGTGGTTCTTTTAAACTCCTGTTTTCCTTCTTTTATGCCCTTGTAGGGGGAGTTAGAGTCTCATGGTCTCCCACCCTGTGAAGGTGCTGTCAACTTGGCTGGAGAGAATCTCATGAACCCACTTCGATGGTGAGTAACAAATAAACACGGAGTCATTCCCAGTAATGTGCACCTGCAGTATTTTCAGAAGCTCTAAAGCCTACCAGTGTTTCCAGTGAACTGCTGAGTCACAGTGACATCCAGTCAGTCAGGCAGATAAAAGTAGTCGCAATAAATGATTGAGCTTAGACGTTCAAACACAAGACAACCTGCTCAGTCTTTGTATGATTTCCAATGGATGAAATCTTTTAAAAAAAAGGCCTTGCTCTGAGCACAGGCGTGTTATGCACGTGTACGTTATGTATGGATACCGAATCACCTGACCTAAATATATAGCGGCCAGTGGGAATTGATGGGACTCGAAAATCCCCCCCCCACACAATTTAATAAATTGTTCCTTAGGTCATTTCTGACGGATAAGTCCTGATAAGTCTGCAGCGGTTGCTTGGTAGTAGGATCGCAAATATGTGATCGTCAGCGGGCAGATGACATATTGTTCACTTGTTGTCATAGTTACAGTGATGCTGTGCCGCTAACTCGCAATAATACAGAAATCCTTAACAAATCTGTGGATCCAGACTTTAAGCCGCATTATTTCCAAAATCTAATCACTTGGTCCTTGTGTCATTTCTGACCTTCCCTGAAAATTTCATCCGAACCCGTTTCGGTATTTGAGTAATGTTGCACACAGATAAACAGACAGACAAACCAGTGCTGATTGTCACATAACTCTGCCGCGTTCCTTGGCGGAGTAATAAAAATAAACATTAAGACAACCAGGGAAAAAAAATTATCTCAGATATATGTCCTGCTGAGGTATAATTTGGATTCATTGACATATTTGACGTGAATTGACTGTATAAAATCAACAGTGCAACCTGTTTTAACATACAGCTGCTAGATCTTTACCTGATTAAATCTTTTTTTTTTAAGGTGGAATGAAGGCTACAAAAATGATTTGTTCTCCAGTCGCATTGACACCACAAAGACTCTGTCTCAAGCCATCGCTGCCTCCTCCAGTCCGCCTCACTCCTGGGTGCTGGTGTCTGGTGTAGGTGAGCCGTGTAACTGTCTGATTTACTAGCCTGCGGGAGGCAGGCTAGATGGACTCACAGATAAAATAGACTGTGACATTTATTGTTGCGTGTTTCTTTGCTTTGCTCTTTGACCCGCAGCTTGCTACAAACCCAGTCAGACAGCTGAGTACACAGAAGACAGTGAATGGACGCCGTTTGACCTCCTCTCGAAGCTTGTCAAAGAGTGGGAGGCCTCGGCGCTTCTTCCTGAGAATGTGGCAAAAACCACCAAACAAGTCGTCATCCGGCCCGGTGGGTGCAAACTGCATATTTCAGGGTGACAGCAGGAAATCTTGAATTAGAAATAACTTTATAATTTCAGAATTTCAGAATTGTAGCTGCGGTCTCAATTCTCCTAAAAATTGTTTGCTAAAACTTCTGAGTTTGAATCAAAAAGAATTACAATAAATATCTAAACTGTTGCTATTTATAAATTCCTGTAACTTCCATGGGAACAGCAGTTGTCCCCCAATAAAACTAACTTCATTGTTGGCAACCAGGAAGCTAATTTCATCTGTAACCACCACACTAAAACGTTCTTATCTGAAGTCAAACACATTTCAGTCTATTGCTTAGGCTCTGAGGAGGAAATATTCAAATTTACAGCATGAAGAAGCCTAAAAGAGAATCTCTTTTGTCAGCCTACTGATTGCAGATACATAAATTTGCCCAGTAGATCAACATGAGGTTTTTTTTTAGTGGATTTTTTTCTCCAGAGTGAGGTCTTGTCCTGAATTTGTTTACTGGAAACACAGACAAATCTGTTTTTTGACATTTTACGCGAAATGAGGCAAAAAAAGAGGCAAAAAATATTGAAAGAAAAAGATGTGTTTGGCAAGTTGGAGAACAGATTGACAGATCAAGTCATGAACACAAACACAAAAAAATCAAAAGAAAATTTTAAACACACACTACATATTCACTTACACGTGCCTCTACATGGATTTTAATTCAGCTGGTGCGCTGTTTGCAAATGATGCAGGGCGACTTGCAGATATCTTTTACTAGCTATCATCTGTAATTGACTGGAAACTGGGAAAGTTTTAACAAACTACTGATAATAATAATCAGTAAAGACTTGAAACTTGGGCTGCACAGTGGCGTAGTGGTTAGCACTTTCGCCTTGCAGCAAGAAGATCCCTGGTTCGCGTCCCGGCTTTCCTGGGATCTTTCTGCATGGAGTTTGCATGTTCTCCCTGTGCATGCGTGGGTTTTCTCCGGGTACTCCGGCTTCCTCCCACGGTCCAAAAATATGCTGAGGTTAATTGATCATTCTAAATTGCCCGTAGGTGTGAATGTGAGAGTGATTGTTTGTCTCTGTATGTAGCCCTGTGACAGACTGGTGACCTGTCTAGGGTGTCCCCTGCCTTCACCTGAGTCAGCTGGGATAGACTCTGGAGTCTATCCCAGCTGACATTAGGGTCCCCCCCCGCGACCCTAATGAGGATTAAGCGGTGTATAGATAATGGATGGATGGATGGATGGACTTGAAACTTGTCCAGAATTCCTTAAGATTTGTCTAAAATTGCTCAAACATGTCCAAAATGACTTGAATCTGTTCAAAGTGACTGAAAACTGAAACTGAAATACGGCATATTAGTGTAATGTTGAAAAACCGTAACCCCATGAGCAGGAAAATAGATTTTTGAAAAAATATGTGCAATATAATAACATTTAGCATAGTTTTTTTGATCGAGTTTTATGGCTTCCTCAAAAAAACTAAACAAAGCACCCAAGCCAGGTCCAGTTTAACAATAAGAAAAAGTGATCTTAACAGTAGTTTTGATAATAAAGAGGTCAACTCCAACTGCTTTTCTGTTTATTTTCAGGACCAGTAACTTATTTTGGCATGCATGTATCTGTGGCATCTTGTTTTGAACAAGAGTGTGTCTTTTTTAGTTTCAGTTTTACCTTATTATTTTTCAAGCAAATATTTGGACTTGTCACAGCAGGAAAAGCACAAAGTGGACTTAATGATGGCTAGGTTCCATTAATGCCCAGTGAGCCTTGATAATCACTCATCATATGTCTTTTATCTTATTTCTTCCTCTGTCCAACAGGAGCGGTGTTGGGTCGTGACGGTGGTGCCATGAAGCAGATGCTGCTGCCCTTCTGGCTAGGCCTCGGTGGCACCCTGGCGTCTGGAAGGCAACCGTTCCCCTGGATCCACGTCTCGGATCTGGCAGGAATCATCGCCCAGGCGCTGGAGCCAGCCGCCGACGCTCCCCCAGCTTTACCACAAGTCTTCAACGGAGTTGCGCCGGCGCTCAACACCAACTACGAGTTCACTAAAGAGCTGGGCCGGGTCCTGAGGCGGCCCACCATCTTCCCCGTGCCCGGCTTCGTGATGAACACTCTGATGGGCTCTGAGAGGGCCGTGGTCCTCACTCAGGGCCAGAAAGTCATCCCCAAGAGGACTTTAGAGTCTGGATATCAGTACACATACCCAGACCTGACCTCAGCGCTGAAACAGATTGTTGGGAGTTAACAGATGTTGAAGGAATGTGTCATATTTACTGTGTTATAAGAATTTAAATAAATATAAGAGCATAAGGATCACAAGTGGGTGAACTTACATAATATGAATCCCATAGTCTTCAGATTTTAGGCCTACAGTTTTTTCTCATGTCACATAAAAGCAGTTTTATGTGACATGAGACGGAGAAGGAGGAGCTATAGTGGAGATTTCCATATGTTGAGGAGAAGAAGGAGGAGCAGCAGTGGAAGTAGGTGTGTCCACAGTGTCAAATCTGTTGAAGAACAGGTTGAGTTCATCAGCTCTTTCCACATCACCCACTATTGGCTCCCTTTTTTTATTGATATGTCCAGAGTTATGTCCAGAGATGGTACTGATTCCTCTCCACACATCACGGATGTTGCTGTGTTGTGTTGCACTTCTTTGAGCCATTCTTTGTCACCATCTCTAAAAGCTCAGCACACAAGGTTTGTAACAGGTCTGCAGATAAACCAAGTTATGATCTGACCTGCCCAGTGGTGGTCAGGCAGTAGCTCTGTAAGCTTCTTTGACATGGGCATACAGCAGGTCTAAGTTGTTTTTTTTTCTCTGGTAGGGCAGATAACAAACTTAATCCAGTCAGGTGAGAGGAGAGGTTGACATGGTTGAAATCTCCTGATATTATTACAAGTGCCTCAGGATATTGAGTCTGTATCCGAGCAGCAGTATCATCCAAAACATCACACAGAACCAAATCAGTGCCTTGGGTGGAATGTATACAAGTATTGTTATGATATGACTGAACTCCCTTGGAACATAATGTGGCCGAAGGGCAACTGCCAACAGTTCAATATGTGGACAACACAACTTCTCTTTAACAGTTATGTGTAAGGAGTTTGTCGTGGGCCAAGCAGTCAAGCACAAAATAACACCGGTCTAAAGCTCAAAAAAAAGAAGGATTTATTTTCCAAAAGTAACTTTTACAAAAGAAACGACTAAAGGTAATTGAATCACAGCTGTAGGGCCCTTAAAAGAGGTGAACAAAATATAACTCTACTGAAAATAAGACTAACAGAACCTAAACACCAACTCAAATAACAGACCTGCCAGAATGAGACACTGGGGCAACATATATAGTGATGGATCAGACCACATTTAACACACAGGGGGAAACTACATACACAATAAATAAAACTAGCTAAACAAAACCCTGATCCCCCCCATGATGTAAAAGCTCTTGGTTTAGTCCATGAGAGGGCCTTCAGCATAAAGCTCTGCTCCGCCCTCAGCCCCATCTTTTGTTCATCCAAGCTGGAAATGTCATGCAGCAGCCAGGTAACTCAAACAAAGGAGAAATGAATTACTACAAACAAATTGCAAAATGATGAAATATGTAAACTAAATATGCATGCTAATAAATCGATGTTATAATTTAAGTGACTGCAACTCAAAATAACTAAACATATGACAGTGGTGTTTGTGGGTGAGTGAATGCTGCAACCTTTTGTGTGTCTGTAGGCACAGCCATCACAGAGTTACACCATCTCAGTTGAACAAATAAAACCAGACCCCCTCATTTCTTCTTGCCACTAGCTTTAGCATCTCTGTCTGACCTTATGAGAGTGAAGCCAGGTAGATCCACAGCTGAGTCGGAATTGTTTTGATTCCACCAGGTTTCAGTAAAACACAGGTACTGCATTTACGGTATGTTTTGTCAGTCTTCACCAATGTCTCCAGCTCATCACTTTTGTTTGGCAGAGTTGACGTTTCCCGTGATGACTGATGGAAGAAAGGGCTTATATCTCAATTTCCTAGCCTTCACCTTTGCACCAGCACAGCAACCACAAAAACACCTCAAGATGTCCACTGGAATTGGATGTTGTTGTCCAGATTTGTTCTGTCTCAATGAAAAACGCTCCTCTCCTGAAAAAACTCTTCTCCCAGCAGAAACCTCCATCAGCAGCTGACAAAACACAAGCACTTTATGCTGATGGCATTATTTATAGTGTAGTAATACTCTATTTATTCATTTTTCATCCTTCATTCTTGTATATATTGTATATATTATTATTATTATAATTATCTTTACTGTATATATGGTTAGTGCTGCTCTGAAAGATTTTTGCTGCAGTAACAATGGAAATTTCCCCTGACGTGGGGAGTAATAAAGGACGATCTTATCTTAAAAATATGAAGAAAAAAATTGAAAACAGTTAAGAGACACCAAACTTTGCATCCACTTTCAGAGGCGCAGGAATAAGAAGATGTTCTCAGATGTGAGGTGTGGTTATTATCAGTTATTCTGTGAATTGTTGTCTCAACTAATCCTTCAGTTGACACACAAACTGAGAAAATTGTCCAGTAACAGTTTTACAAAGCCTGAGGTGATGCTATCAGGTTAGATGTTGTTTTAGTCCATAGACACTCAAAGCATAAGAAACCACAGACAAGCTTGGAAGGCACCCTAATTAATCATTGATCAAATCCACTAACCTTTGCAGCTCCCCTGGGCACAAGATAAAAGATCTGAACACGTAAATCACTGAATCTTCACATTTTTTGATCTGTCCATCCAACTGCATCATTTAAGGCTGCACATAATCATTAGGTAATTCGGGATTCTCTCAGTAAAAAGATGATATTTATCCACACAGTCTGATACATGTGCAGAGTGAAATTTCAGTGTCTAGTTTGGAGGTTTTAAAAAGGGCACATTTCAGTCTGCCGTGCTTGTAAAACAATAAACTGGTTTATTGAAGGTGGAACACAGTAAAGTTGCACAAAGTAGCATTGTGAGACCAGCTTGATATATATGAGTCACTATTTAAACAACTCTAGCAAGGAAATGCAGATGTTCTGTATAACCAGCAGATTCAGGGTGTTTTCCTTGTTTCTAAATTCCAAAGATTCTATCTTAAAGGGTTAATCATCCCTCTGAGTCACTGTGGACGTCTTCCTCGACATTCTTAACAATCGGCATTTGATCTCCCCAGTCGCTGCTCCGAGCACAGCGGTACACGTCTCTGATTCAGGAAAATAAAACAAAATTAGCAGGAAAATCTAGAAAATCACAGAACAAAAAATCTATGAAACAAATTACAGCATTAGGAGATGTCCTAGTCTGTCTGCAGTACAGAGAAAAAGCAAAAGGTGGATTTGAATGACAAGCTGGTGTCGATCAGAGATCAGCACTTTTGATGCTGTACAAAAACTACTGGAGTTTGAAAGAGCCTGAATTAATATGTAGTATTATTAAAATGCAAGAACTCCAAAGCGCTATTTATCTTTTCTTTCATTCAAGAAATAAAAATATGAAAAATGAAAAATAAATAGCGCCTGTCATTTGGGAATCATGCTGATTCAGTGTATAAAAAAGCACAGCAGCGCCTTCACCTGCTGAGGAAACTGAGAATTTTTAATGTCAGCAGAGGCATTTTAACCCTGGTTTACACCTCAGTCATTGAATCCATCCTCACTTTCAACATTTTATCCTGGTACAGCTCCCTCTCCGTTAAACACAAAACAAAACTCTCCCGTATTGTCAATCAGGCCAGCAAAATCATTGGTTCACCACAAACTCTGAACTGTTTAACCGCTCTGTGATCAGGAAAGCCACCCTGATCACAGAGGACCCCTCTCACCCCCTTCATCACTCCTTCCAGTTACTGCCATCAGGTAGACGTTACAAAGTCCCACTGGCCCACAAAAACATCTATAAAAAATCCTTTATTCCCACTGCAATAACCACCCTGAACAAAATAAAATAAGGGCACGGAGCACTACATGTTTATTCATTTTTATCGGCTGCTGTTTCTTTTTAACATTTCTTTTAGACATCTACTTTGTGAGCTGGTGTTTTCAGTGTGTTTTTATGTGTTGTATTTTATTGTTGAAGCCTGTCAATTTTTGTCACCATTTGGGACAAAGTTTATCTATCTATCTATCTATCTATCTATCTATCTATCTATCTATCTATCTATCTATCTATCTATCTATCTATCTATCTATCTATCTATCTATCTATCTATCTATCTATCTATCTATCTATCTATCTATCTATCTAATGTCAGGTCTATTTGTAATTTTGTATTTTGTGATCTGATTGTTCCTGATTTCAATCAACAATTTCAGGACTTCTTGCAAGGCTAATTTATTTTATTTTGTTAAATTTAATAATGCAGTTTAATTGGCACTTTTATGCCAGTAATGGAATTCAATCAGAACAGCCTGAATTATCACTAGAATAAGAACATTTATTTTGATACATTTATATTATTTATGATTATTAATAGGCCACAAAACAAAATCAAATTAATATTTGCCTCAAACGTCATGACAAATGACTGTTTATAATGGTTTTAAAAGCTTTTTCCTTGCACTTTTGATGCTGTACAAAAACTATTGGAGTTTGAAAGAGCCTGAATTAATATTTAGTATTATTAAAATACGAGAACTCCAAAGCGTTAGTTATCTTTTCTTTCATTCAAGAAATAAAAATATGAAAAATGAAAAATAAATAGCACCCAGGGAGTTCTTGCATTTTGATAATATTAAATATCGATTCAGTTTCAGTTTTGATTTTTGTACAACATCAAAAAAGCAAGGAAAAAGCTTTTAAAACCATTTATGAGCAGGTATTTGACATGAAGTCTGAGGCAAATATTAATATTATTACTTTGAACTCTCGCCTTGACTGCAAAAAATTGCATCTGCTATTATTATAATATTTTTTAAATATCTTAAAACAACAAAAAATATGTTTTAGGCAAACAAAACTGTCATAGAAAAATTAAGTTATTTACTATTTTGAAAAACTTTAAAAGACAGTCATTAAAGTCTGAATGAATAAAACAAGACTGCAGTCCCACTTAATGACTGCTAATATTTTTTCAAATAGTCAATCAAACAAACTCTTTGAATAAATCCAGTAAATCTGCTGCTGGGTTCGTGAGCTGCAGGACGTTTACCTGCTGTGTTTTCTTGCCGTCACCACTTTGTGTTGCAGTTGTCCGTCAGGGCAGCACATGTGACAATGGACATGTCTGGTTCTACGCAGCACCGGAGAGATCAGTCTCGCCCAGCTCACACCTTCTGGTTCTGCCTGTGATGGTTCTGTCCGACTCAGAATCAGGTAGCTGAACTTCTCCGTCTGACGGTGATTGTGCTGGAAAAAAAGGAATTTATTCACATTTTGTCTGTTTTGAAGCTTAAACTTCTTACAGTTTGCTGATATGTTCTAACTTCTGCCTTGTAACTCTGGTGATTTAAACTGTAAAGAGTTAAAAATGCTCATGTGCTCAGTAAATAATGTGAGTTTTAACAGAGGGAAGTCACCTTGAGCTGTGATGACACTGGCTGGGAAAATAAAGAAAACACTGCCACCTACAGAAGCCGCTTCACGCTAATACAGCAATGAAAACAAAGAAGAGCAGGAAACAAAGCTATAAAGCTACAACAACTCGAACATGTTTAAGTGACTTAGGTGAAACTGAAATGCTGTTTATAATTTAGTGATTTCCAATGAGTTTTTCTGGGTGAATGATTAAAAGAAACACAATCTTGATTTCAAGAAGGAAACTCTATGGTGCTCATTTATTGGACTTTGCAACGTAACATAAGAAGTTTTTTGTTTTTTGAACTGCTTTACACTAATTCAGTAGCAAAAACACAAAGACAGACAGAATATAAACCTACAACAAGTTAAAAATGTTTTTTAGGTGATTTATGTGAAACTGAAGTGTCGTTTTACTAAATTTAAAATGCTTTTTGCTGGATGAGTGATTGTAAGAAACCTGAGCTGTACTTTAGGAAGAAAACTTTCTATGTGGCTGATTTTGGACTTTGTTTGCAACGTAATGTAAGAGTTTTTTTTTTTTTTTTTTTTTTTTTTTTAAGCTGCGTCACGTTAATTCAGTAACAAAAACACAAAGAGGAGCAGAAAGTAAAACTACAACAAGGTAAACATGTGATTTAGGTGAAACTGAAGTGCTGTTTATATTTGACTGAATTTACAAAGACTTTTTGTGGATGACAGATTTTATGAAACCTAAGCTCTGTTTCAGGAAGGAAACTCTCTGTGGCTGATTTAAGACTTTGTTTGCAATGTGCTGTAAGGTGCTTTACACTAATTTGTTAACATCATCGACATCATTTAAGTGATTTAGGTGAAACTGAAGTGCTGTTTATATTTTACTGAATTTCCAATGAGTTTTTCTGGATGAATGATTATACAAAACTTGAGCTCTGTTTCAGGAAGGAAACTCTATGTGGTTGATTTAGGTAACTTATTGTAAGAAGTTTTTTGTTGACAGTATGACTTGATAAATGTTTCACTGCTACTATATTCAACTACCTCGAGATAAAAGGATTTATTCTGGTAAAGTGCTACTTCCAAGCTTAAGAATGAACTTTAAGCTTAAATTTACTGTTTAAGTTTAAAGTAGAATGTAGTAGATGTATGTAGTAGTAGCTGAATGTTACCCCAGGCAGAGGCAGAGCGTGGTACATCTGCTGGAAGTTGCAGGGTGTGATGGGTTCTCGGGCCAATTTAGGACACATGAGTTTATGAGAGCACTGAAAAAAAACACAACAACAGGGAGGAAATGCAATAAGACCGTACGGCAGAATGTAAACCAGCCGCGAGTAAAACGTACCGGAGCAAAAACTGACGCAGGTCTGAAGTCGTAGACAGTCTTCTCTTGTTTCTAGAGTTAAAGAAATTTCAGTTTAGTTTGATTATCGGTGTCAAATTATGTACACAACAGCACATGTTAAATCTTATCTAGTGTATCCGAGTACATTTATTAAAGTGTCTCTGGCCTCCATAAGCATTTGGTGGCCCTCTTTGGTCCCGTTTTCCACCAGCACCTGAAATACAAAATGTGAAAAATATTATTAGGACCATTATTTCTATATATTTTACCATAAATTACAGTTTCCCAGTAGTTAGTGAATCATTGAAGATAAGAAAGCGGGAATCATCTCCAAATTTTATCATTATTTTAACCAACCAGATACGAGCTGGTCTTTCTCCACAGTGTGAACGCTGCCTCTTCTCGATCTTTCACATTGGGAAGCTCTGATAGGGTAAAAGCTGCGACTACCAAGTCAAACTGCACCTGTAAGAAGAAATAGGAAGGTCAGGATTTCTAATCATTAGGAGTATTGGCAAAGTTTGCTACATCAAAACAAAACTTTGAAGTGACAATCCTAAAAACTCACTACATTTCTGTAACTTTGCCCTACTATTTGGTGCTACATAATACGTACACTCTTAGATTCTCAATAATGATTTGACTTTATTTTGTTCTGTTTCTCCTTCTAGCCTCAGTGCCACACACTTTTATTTTTAAAAATGTTCAAAAAACATTCTATTGGAGGTATAAAAACTAGGGCTGGGACTTTAACGTGTTAATTTCGATTAATTAATCACAGCGAAAATAACGCGTTAAAAACTAGTACCGCCATTAATTGCACCCTCCTCAGTTCCCTCATTTCTGGCACACCGGAAACTCTGATGAACACTCCAGCCCAGTAGGTGGCGGTAATGAACATAAAGTCTGTTTGTAGCCATGAAGAAGAAGCACAGGAAGCACTGAGTGAAGTCAAGCACTGGTGAACAGTGAAGGAAGACGAGATTGAGCTTGTTGGGCAGAAAGTTTTCTTTTAAAAATCTTCCCGATGGCAGCTTGGATAAAAGCCTGGTTGTGTGCAAATTGTACAACAAAGAGTTTTCTGATCACTGCGTCACGTCAAGCCGACGGTATCACCTCAATGTAAAACATGTTGCTGTTAGCACCAGAGCTAATGTTAGCTACGAGTCATGCTAACGGCTAACGGTGTAGCCATCCCATAATAGACCACTTTTCTAGACAGTGCTTGAGTTTCAGAAAGTCTTAAAATGTTGACTAAAATCGCTATAATTGCATTTAGATTTGCAGTAATCTGTGAATGTAGCAGACAGATGAAAAATGCAGATAAATAGAAATGAAACATGTTTTTACTCCGTTGAGGCTCTGCCTCCTTGGAGGAGGAATAACCTAAAAAACAAAATTATCTCTTTTAATAACTTATTTATAAACTTTTTGTTTATAAAAAAATTACATAAATAAAAATTGATATTCCTATAAAAAGAACCATCAAAATTACACCATTTGTCAGACCCAGAAAAGATGAAAACAGAATGAATCACTGGATTTTCAACTTTCTGAAGCTCCTTGAACTACTTATGCTGATTTTATGTGCCATACAGTGGAAAAAACAACTAAATTCAGGCTTTAAGTCACCAAAATCACTTTTTTCTATATGTCCCATTTTCCTTTTTTTTAAAATAAATTTGAAATTATAAACACGTGTATGTCTATTCATTGATTCAACTGTCAACCACAATTTTATTTGAATTGAAAAACTTCACTTATTGTGTCAAATATTGCTATTTGACAAAACTGCAATTAATTGCGATTAATTAATTACAAAGCCTGTAATTATTTAGATTCCTTTTTTTAATCGCGTCCCACCACTAATAAAAACCTGTGTGTTTGAGATTCTCTTATATATTACTGAAAAGCATCTAGATAATACTAACTGAACCATCTTGTCATATAAACTTCTCTGTTTTTGTGTCATTTAAAACTCATTTAGAACATTGTGTATGTTTTGAAGAATCTCTGAAATTCAAAAATGTGGCGTCTTGCCTTAGGAGAGACGGGGAGAAACTGTCGGAAATAGACTTGTTTGATGTGAGGTTCGGCTCTTTCATCATCACCTGCACAAGAAAAAACACATTAATACTTATTTTCTCTTTAAACGCTGTATTTAAAATGAACATAAACTAATGAAATAGTATTTGTGTACCTTTGAGAAGTCGCTCGGCCAAAATGTTCATCGGCCCAGAGCTGTCCACACACACCATCTCCTTCAAAGAGTCGCCCCAGCATGAGTGGCATGCCCTGTTGGAGGTAAAAAAAAAAAAAAAAGACACTTAAATTACTCTTTTAATTTAACTTCGGCAAAACTGTCTTAATATTGCACCAGTGTTGCAAACTAACCAGGCAACGGTTCCCAGGCCTGAACCAAAATCCAGAAGAGACTGAGGAGCAAACGAAGGATCTCGCTTCTTTATCTGAAACACAAAAACACTCACTTAGGAGAGATAAAGGCCGAAGTCTCACTCACTTACACTTTACACCATAACTTTTCCAGACTATTCCATATGATCTGGTTGAACCAAGTCTTTAAGAGAAACCCCACGCATCTCCTACACCTACAATCCCCTCCGATACCTCTTCATTACCTCATTCAAAGCTCTCCTCACTGCTGCGTAGCCTCCAGCCAGCCGAGCCGCCATGTACACCACACCCAGCTCTTCATCAAACCTACAACACAGAGAGTCTGTCTACTACACCTCCAACTCAAGCGCCAAAATTTACCTGAGTTCACTGTTTGCTGGCTTAATTTAAAGGTTAATCTGTCAATGTTACATTTTCATACACTGAAAGTAACCATCTAATACTTTTATAGCATCTTAACTCTATAAATTAAAGGTCCAATGTTGGTAAAGGATGCTGTTTCTCTATTAGAAATGAGGAAAGCTAACAGAAAGAATGTCAGAACACACATGTAATTTTCTGAATTCAACAGATTCATAGCTAATGTCCATACATAGAAAAACAAGTATATAAATCATGAGTTACTTTAGTGGAGTCCAGTGATACGTAGTTCTTCTGAGCTCTGAGAAAACCTTCTTCCTGATGCGATCGTCCAGCACCTCCTCATCAATATCTGCAATATAAAGCACGTGTTTTCTCATCTTTACCAAATCTCTCCACAGTTGTCACGCATCTGTAATCACCGTCTGCTTCATGTGTCACCCACCTCCACCCTTCTGCATTGCTTTCTCCCACAGCTTTTTCTCCAGACCCACAGCTTTCTGCCTCAGAGACAAATCCTCGACAGCTCGTTTCCGGCTCCAAAGGAAGTTTGTGAGTTTCTGAGTGCGTTCAGGGAGACGAGTCACCTGAGCTCCTGTAGGGGACAGATTGAGGAGGGAGAAAGTGTTTTGACTAATTTTGAGAACAGGGAAACTACAGAAATATTTGGTATTTTAGCTGACACATGCCACATGACAATCAAGCTTACTGTGAATGATCAACTGCGCTGCCACCTGGAGCTCCTCGGGGAGTCGCAGAGTTTTCAGGTTGGTCACACCTGGGTGCTTCTTGTGTGGTTCTCCTTTCAGGAAATCTGCCTGGGACTGTGGGTGGGCAGCTGCACTCATTCCCTAAGAGGGAAACATTCAAATTAGCGTGGCTGTATCCACCATGAAAGTCAACAGAAGCAGGATAATGAACAACCTATAAATATTATTCAAGCCTGGTTTTCCAAAATCTGCAGTCAAGTCCAAGTATAGTTGTATTTTTGATTTCTTCAATTTCAATTTGCATTTTGTATTTGTATTTATATATTTGACACATATTTCCTTAAATAAATTCACCAAAAAAACACTGTCAGGTGATGTATGTGTCATCACAGAAATTTACCATATATAATTATTTTATTATCCACCCCATCAACCACATATGAAGAACACGATAAACAAACGAATAACTGAAAAACAGAACTGTGTTCTGCAATAGAAGATAGACCAATGAAATCTCATTTCTCAAATAACTATTTCACAAACTTGCATCTCATTGTTTTTGCATAAAAAATAATGACAATGTGCCTAAATAGCCAAATTTTAAAATTTTCAACCACTTGTAGTGCTTTTATTCTTATATTTTCAATAATGCTTTTAATTTTTGTGTCTTTTTCTAAACACAGAGGTCAACATGTTTTTTTATTAAATACAAAAATAACACTTAAAAAATCAGGTGGAAACATAAAAACTTAAGTGCGTGTTTAATGAATTTTGACAAGAAAGATCAGGACTGCATCAGCAGTAAATAAATTAATTTGTTAGCCAGCTGAACACCTATTATCAGATTATTAATTAAATGTGTCTGAGTAATACTGACTGACAACCTATATGAAAATGAATTTCTGAATTAAAATGAATTAAAATGGAAGACATTTCTAAAAGATGATCATTTAGAATGGGGCACTACTAGAAATTTCTGAATGAAGATTAAAAAATATGCCTAGTTCTCTGCATATGAATCTTTCCCGAAACACAGAGATTGGAGGAGGAATGAACTTCAGTTTTGTTGCAATTAAAATCATGTTTGGTATATCTAATGTTTGTTCTCATCACCCAAACAAGAACGAGGAACATTTTAAATTTCTACTCCGTCCACTGTTCCTGCAGCATAAACCCTTACCTTCCTCCTTGCAAATATTATAACATTTCAACCCTGTATATTTGAACTGTGAATGGAGCTTTTACTGTCAGCTGTGTGTTAACAGTTTACCTGACCTCCACGATAACGGACGGTGTGTTCAATGACACCCATCAACAACTCTCACCCTGTTTATCGTCTTCACCACAGCCGCCCGCTGACAGAGAACACAGGCGGCGTAGCTCCGTGACGCCATGTCTTCGGCGTCTAAATAGTGCTCAAATGGTTTAAAATGAAACTCCAGACTTTCATCCACGTTAGGCACGTTTGGAGAGCTTACCGGTCCACCATGAAAACACTTCCGAGTACTCGCCAAGGCGGAACCTTTTAGCCTCAAAACTTTGTCCCCCGTGCAAAAGAGGGTGCTCCCTCCGCCCTTGTTTGCGAAAATTTGATCATAGAATATGAATAAAATTACACATAAGCATAAAATATTGAAATAAGTAAATACGAATTTGTAATAAACGTTCGAGTTCAACTTTATTTGAGTCCGTGGCTGATAGACGTCCGTTAAGTTGTCCGGTAACTTCCACTACGCATGCGCTAAGATAACGCTCTTTCGCAGCCCACTGGACACCGGCACTTGTAACCAGGAAGTCAGTGGGGAAGTTTCCCGCCGTGTTTTATTGTCACTGTGACCACTTTACCCATAGATGCCTTTACCACTGCAGCAATCTAACTAGTTCCACAAACCACCATGAGGCGAACAAGAGGTTCGACAAATAAAAGTCTGAGTGCACCAGAACGCGAAGAAGTCCAGTCGAAAACAGGTTGGTGCTTGTTTTTAGCTCTAGCTGCTATTAGCTGCTGTAAGTGGACGACGCCACTCGGACTGAGGACATGCGAGGGCAAAGACCAGCAGGAAATCAATGTTGTCAAACCTTATTAATAATCCAAACTAGCTCACTGTGGATGTACAGTTGCAAAAAGTCAACCTGGTTTATTCTCAAGGTGGCGTTTCAACCTGCTACTACATGTTAATTATACTGTGACAACCTGAATCTATCAAATCCACTATGATCAGTAACACAGGAGTCCTGACTAAGTAGGGATGTATGTGGCGGATTTAGTTTGTATTACAGCTTTATACGGTTCACCAAGCGAAAATACACGAACCCCGCATCAAATATAGCTTTTATTAAGATAAAAAAAATTGTTTTTGCAGTAAGGAGTGCTGTTTAATCAAATAGTTACATGTTAAGGCGAAATAATAGCAATTTATTTCATATATTATTTGCACAATGGAGCATACTGTTGGGGTAAAAACTGCTCACATAGCCAAATAGCATTAAAATGATTTTTTTTTTGACTGTTACAGCAAATCTCAAACAATATATTTGATTTTCAGTGTGTGATGCTTTAAGCAAAGTTGCAAAGATGCATGTTTTGGTTTCATTTTCTCTTTGCATGTTTAGCTTGGGATTGGCAAGGTTTTCCAGACTTTTCAGAGCTTTTAATTTTAACAGTGAAAAAGAGCTATATTAACTTTGTCCACAGCAACAGAAAACTAATAAACTCTGTATTTATTTCCCCCCCTTTAACTGTTATTGGTACCAGACGACTAGAATATGAACAGAAACATCTGTGGAAGGGAGCACGTTGCTGTCACTACCAATATTTCACTGAAATGAAAATGAATCCTTTACAGAATTGATGAAGTTGACTTAGAAATCTTAATTACCTTGTATACCAGGGTTGCCATGAAAGATTATTTTCAATTTTGATTAATTTTAAAGGGGCTGCACAGTGGCGTAGTGGTTAGCACTTTCGCCTTGCAGCAAGAAGATCCCTGGTTCGCGTCCCGGCTTTCCCGGGATCTTTCTGCATGGAGTTTGCATGTTCTCCCTGTGCATGCGTGGGTTTTCTCCGGGTACTCCGGCTTCCTCCCACAGTCCAAAAATATGCTGAGGTTAATTGATCATTCTAAATTGCCCGTAGGTGTGAATGTGAGAGTGATTGTTTGTCTCTGTATGTGGCCCTGCGACAGACTGGCGACCTGTCTAGGGTGTCCCCTGCCTTCGCCCGAGTCAGCTGGGATAGGCTCCAGCCCCCCCCCCCCCGCGACCCTAGTGAGGATTAAGCGGTGTATAGATAATGGATGGATGGATGGATTAATTTTAAAGGTGTTTTTGGTTTATGCATTAATCATTTACTCTATAAAGCACAAAAACATAAAAGCATGAGACGTTACCAGGACCCAAAGAGTTTTTAAGTTCAAATATTTATCCTGTTTTACAGTAATAAATTATAACTGGCTTCTCTGTCTCTGTATGATCAGTGTGGCAGTGGAAGGGAGATGAAGGACAGTGGAAACCATATTCACCTTCAGCTTGTGCCTTGTTGGACTCAGCTGTTTCTTCCGGGAAAACATCTGTCAGTCTGAATCTGGGTTCTGGAACAGCCTACGAAGTTGATCTGAAGAAAATGTTCCAGATAAATCCTGTTACAAAGTACAAGAGGAAAATTCGCACTCAGACTGTAAAACCAGGTGTGTGTATTATATTTTACACCATATACGTCTGCCTTTGTCTCCCAGAGAAAAGGCTTTTTTTGGGGGAGTGTCTTATAAACAGTTCTCATGATTATGCTAATTAATCATGGTCAGACCTAGTAGCAATCACAGGAGGAGAATTATCAAATTTATATTGTTTGTTCCGTTTCTTTCATCATATTTGTGCTAATACAAAAGGTAAGCCACTCAATGTGTTTAAAATGTTTCCTCTGTTCTGTTCTTTTGTTAAGAAAGTTCCAGTGGCGCTAGCGACGTGAATGCTCAGAATGAAAAACCAGTTCAAGTTAAAGAGGAAGTGGAGGAGACGGAAGAGCAACCTGCTGCTAAGAGGAGGAGAGGACAAAGCAAGACCCAAACAAAAAAGGAAGAAATTCCCAAAGAAGAAATAAACAGCGAAGGTACCACAAATCTAATATGTTATACGTGCTGTTTATGTTATCTAAAACTCCAAATGTATTAGTGATGCGATAAAACTCTGTAACTTTTTTTTGCTGTTTTTACACTCATGAGTTTCTGCAGATGTACAGGATGTGGTATTATTATCTGTGCTAAATAAAAAAATACCAGCTCACCTCATTAATGTCTTGATCTCCGTATGCTGAGCAGAAGTTGTCAAGACGGTGGTCATGAAGGGCAAAGCTCCAGTGGACACTGAATGTAAAGCCAAACTTGGAAAGGTAAAGTTTTCTGTGACCACACAAGATATGAAACTCACGTCAGTCACGATCACAGTTTGACACCTGTTTGTTAGAGGGGTTTTGGCCAAGCACTGCTCCAGTTACAGTTCCATTTGTGGGCATGGCACTCCAACAACTGTGCTATCTGTCTATCTGCTGTTACATGAGAATAATGTCTAGTATGCTAATTATTTTGTACTTCATACATTTTGTACTTCTTTTTTGCTTTTTAATTTGTCATTCTTACATATTTTTTCAGCCATTGGCAACTTAATTTACTTGACAGACTTTAATCTGTAAATTTTCTATTAATGATAGTAAATAAAATACATATGTTTTGGTCTGGGGCTGTCAGCTGAACAGACTAAGCAGTCTCAGAATGCTACTTTATAGACACTAGAAAGCTAATCAGTGATGATTATAATGGTTTGTTGCGGCTCTACTCGTACTAACGATGTGTTTTGGTTGCTTGTTTACTTATAAAGTTATGGAGCATTTTTCCTAAAACTTGTGTGTCTTAAACCTTATAAAAGTTTTTACAGGATGCAGATCAGGTGTAGTTACCCTCATTTATGTAACACCTTTTTCCTTTTTTCTTTCAGGCTCATGTCTACAGTGAAGGAAAAGATGTTTATGATGTGATGCTGAACCAGGTAAAAATTTGCATAACATTTCATTACAAGTTGATTCAAAGGGAGACTGTCAAATTTATTAGGAACAATATTTTTTTATACAATCGAGCTCATCTTCATCAAATAAATATATTTTTTTCAATATTGAGTAGTGCTGACTGACTAAAGCAGTAGTCTGAGATCAGAGATCATGTTCCGTAATTAAAAGATCAACAGATCTTTTAATTACGGTTGTTCATGATTTCCAACGTTTGATTTTACATCAAATTAGTTTTACTGTGTTTCATAGCTAATAATGCAACTGCTAGACTGTTTCCTAAATTATATCTGAAAAAATTAAATTGAATTAAGGCTTTAAAATAAGTACAGTTTCATTGTAGATTTTGGTCTGAGGAAATGTACCATAATTTTTAGGCTTTCTCTCATTTTGCAGACTAATCTTCAGTTTAACAACAATAAATACTACCTGATCCAGCTGCTGGAGGATGACAGCCCCAAGGCTTACAGTGTGTGGATGAGATGGGGCAGAGGTGAGTTTAATGGTCTCTGATTTTTGCGTATTTGATGCATGTAAATGTTTGTCATTATGCAGAAAATGTACACAAGAAAGCTACAACTACTCATTGTGGTGACTGAATTAATTTGGTTTTTATATGGTGTTTGCAGTGGGTAAAGTGGGTCAAAACAGCCTCACAGCTTGTGGTGGAGACCTGCTTAAGGCCAAAGATATCTTCAAGAAAAAGTAAGACTATGTGCAGGGATGAGAATTTTCCGCAGATCCGCGGAATTCCGAGTTTTTTTCCACCGAAAGTATAATTTTTGTGAATCGTGTAAATCCGTTGAGAAAATTGTAGGGGGGGTAGGGGTAGGCAAGCAGCCGGCCGGCCGGCGCGTCGCGAGCCGAGGCCTGTGATGGCCGCCCGCCGTGATGGCCATCCCGCCGCCGACATCTTTCGGCAACGCACATTGCAAAATCAGATACAGCTGTGAGAACGGAAATCGGCATTGCTATCTGTAAACATCACTCGCTATTTATGTTAATGACAACATCCGCCTATTTTCGGCAGCAATTTGGCGCCAGTTTCATCTGATTGTTTCCTTCCACATGCTAAATTTCGCGGATATGCAAGCACACGATATTGTTGAGTTTTGATCATTTCTTAAACTGTGCCATTCCTTTGAACAACAAAATATTGGGGTATTAATATGTTGTATTAGAATTAAAATGAACAGGGTATAAATATGTTGCATTTAAATGAACAGATTCCTTGAAAGGCATGAAACTCAAAAATTGAATGTACCGTAAATGATAATGATCAAGTATCCCCTTGGTAGCCCACCAAATTGGGATATTGTTTTTTTAAAAAACAGGTGAAATTCATTGAAGAAATTAATGGATTTTGGGTGTTGATTGCCTTATATATTCACTGTTAAAAGTCACCAGAGAATGCCATTTCTAAGTGAATTTTACAAAAATTTTCCGTGCCTTTGCGCTTTGCGTGCATTATGTCTGCCTTCAGCAGACATTTTCAGAGTTTTTTCCATTTGTCATTCTCATCCCTGTATGTGAGCGATTAAAGAAATGTTTCAGGTGTCTTGCGTGAACGTGTGCTCAGTGAAATTCTGAAATTGCTTTGCCACAGGTTCCTCGACAAGACAAAGAATGAGTGGGAACAACGGGACAGTTTTGACAAAGTAGCTGGAAAATACGACCTGGTCTTCATGGATTATAGCACAAACAAAAAGGTCCATTTAAATTTACCAAAAACTCCACAAAACATTTGTCTTGAGGACTTGACATCTTTGAAAAGGGACCTTTCATTATGTTTGTGAATATATTTAACTGTTTCAGGAGGAAAACCAGACAGTGGTGGATGCTGCACCCGAAAAGAAAACCTGCAAGCTGGATGTGAAGGTTCAGTCTCTCCTGGAGCTCATTTGTGACCTTAAAGCGATGGAGGAGTGTGTGCTGGAGATGAAGTTTGACACCCGAAAAGCTCCACTCGGTCAGTCCCAATTTCTACAGTCACTGCAGAAATTTCCTGGAGTGTGACATGACATAGTCTGTTAATTGTTTTACAACTTACCTTCCTAGAACTTACTTTTACATACCAATCATGCAACAACATTGTCAAAAGATAACATAAAACAAACTCTCAGTTCGGCCTCCTGACTGTTTGAATGTATTCCGCTGGTGGAAGAAGTGACCAGTATTTCTAAATCTTTCATTGTTATGCTTCATGCTGTTTGTGTTTTTCTTTCTACCTGTAGGGAAGCTGACCTCAGAGCAGATCCGTGCAGGTTACACGGCACTGAAGAGAATCGAGGATTGTTTGAAGAAGAAGGGCAGCAATAAAGAGCTGCTGGAAGCATGCAACCAGTTTTACACCCGCATCCCACATGACTTTGGGTACTGAGTGGCCCAACTATGTTCTGAATTGTTTACATTGATTTCTGTGTTGCTGTAACCAAAAAGTGTTATTCTTCAGGTTGAAAACTCCCCCAATCATTCGCTCAGAAGATGAACTAAAGGAAAAAATCGCCCTGTTGGAGGTGAGATTTTCCAAATAAATTAAGAAGTGTTTCAGTTTGGTTATGTTTTGGTCTTAATCTGCTGCATACTGAACAATGTGCATATTTAAGGTCTGTCTGCTGTCTTTTTTAAGGCCCTGAGTGACATCCAGATAGCAGTTAAAATGGTCAAGTCCAGTGAGGACAGTGATGAACATCCTCTGGACAGACAGTACCACTCTCTCCAGTGCAAACTGCAGCCTGTCGACTCCAGCAGCAATGAGTATCAGGTCGGTGTTCAATCCAGTTTCAATTTATTTATTTGGACGGGACAGTGCATATTGATGAACATACAATCTCATGCTAGTTTCCATAAGTTTGCAGTAAATACGCCAGGTTTAGCACAAGGCTAATTTCCATCCGTTGTCCCATACATAAAGGAAAAAAAAGAGAAATAAAAATACGGCATTACGGACATATAAAAGACAATATAGAAAAACAAAAGCAACGACAACTAACAGATAGGGTTAAACCCACCCTAAAGTGCTACTATTTTAGAAAAGTGCTTTCAAGGCATAGCTGGTCGTGAAGTGCAAATAGTTAAAAAGTCTGTTTTTAATATGTCTAATTTTAAAGTTCCTGAATTTAAAGTGCCTGAATTCCTCAATGTTCATGTTTGATTGTCAATCAGCCAAGTCTTATGCTGTCTCTTAAAACTGACAAAAGTGGAGCTTTCTCTGATAGCTGTAGGTAAAGTATTCCAGTTTGCGCAACCTTTAATGGATAATGCATTCTGGTGAAAAGGCGGACTTTCTAAATTTTACTTCACAATCACCCCTTGTGGCTGACCTCGTACTACCAATACCATTTTTCTTTTTGATAAAATCCCCCAGGGGCGGTCGGCCATCCCATTCATAGACTTATAGATTAAACAAGCACTTTTAAATGATGTAAAACTCTCAAAGCATAGAAATTGATGTTTCTTTAAGATTGCACTATAATGAAATGACTGCGTTTTTTTGTCGAACACCTTAATGTCTTTTTTGTAAAGGTGTTCAATAGGTTTTAAAGCAGTGACACTAGCAAACGACCAGGTTGTAAAGAAGTATTCAATATGAGAAAGGATCATGCAGTGAAGTTAGGATTTAGCGGCTTCTGTTGTTATGAAAGGCCGAATTTGTTTAAAGTTTTGTAAGTTAAATTTAATTATATTGGTTACCTTTTTGATGCTTTTTAAAATTGAGGTTGCAGTCCAACACAACCCCAAGATACTTAAAGTGAGTTACCATCTCCAGTTCTTCCCCATCTAAGAGCACAGAGGATCTGCTTTGTGTCACCGGTCGCTTGGTGAGCCTTCCACAGTCAGATTTTTCAGTAATATGTTTCACTGTTTTTTTGGTGAACATCATAAAAAAACGTTCTTTTGGTGTTAAGCATGAGACAGTTCAGTCTTAACCAGTCTTGTATCTTGGACAAGGCATTTGATAGGTTCGCAGCAATTGTCACTGCATCCTTTCCCTCAGTGAAGATCACCGCATCATCCGCATACATTAATACATTAAGGCCTGGATAGACATCTGGGAGATCATTGATATATAAGGAAAATAATAAAGGACCTAAGATAGAGCCCTGAGGTACTCCAGCATGGCAGCAAAGATAGGAGGATTTGATGCCATCAACTGTTACACATTGTGTAAATTAAAATATGTGAGCTTTGTCAATAGGTTGATGGTTGACAGTGTCAAACGCATTAAGATCTAAAAACACGGCTCCTACAAAAAGGTCCTTGTCCAGTAGAGACTTAACCTTTTCAGTGAAAAAACAGTTCGCTGTCTCTGTGAAATGGTTTGCCCTGAAGCCAAATTGTACGTGGTGTAGTGGGGTGCTCCCTTTGTCAAGATGTCTGATAAGCTGATTTGCTATCCATTTTTCAGCAACCTTCGAGACTATTGGGAGGATGCTGATTGGCCGATAGTTTGCCACCTCTTTCTTAGACCCAGTTTTAAAGATGGGTGTTACAGTGGCCTCCTTCCAAGAGAATGGAACTGCTTTTTGACTGATAGACTGATTAACCATAAGAGTGATGGGTTGTACAAGTATATTTGCATGACTTTTTACAAAGTTAGTGTCAATACCATAGACATCCTTAGCTTTGGAGCTTTTAAGAGCTGAAATGGTCCTTGCTACTTCAGTCTCTGTAATACTTTGTACCTGGAAAGTAGTCTGATTGTCCTTTAAAGGACAAGGTATTATAGAAGATGCAGTGAAGGCACGTGTGATTTTAGATATACTATCAATAAAATACTTATTAAAATTAGTGGCTACTGCCATAGGGTCCTTGACCAAGGCATTATTCACTACTAGTTCAGGGGTTGTAGTCTCCTGTTGGTCTTGTTTGCCTAGTAGTTCATTTAAAATTTTCCATGTTTTTTCCCGTTACCTTTAGCACTATCTATGATGGAAATTTAAAAAAAAAAATTGCTTTGGCTCTTCTTAAAGTTTGTATGGCTTTGTTGCGTGCATGTGTGTAATTTAATCGATCAGTGGACAGTCCTGACTTCAGATATTTCTTGAGTAGTGCGTCCCTTTATTTCAATACGTTTCTGCAGTTTTGGTCCAACCATGGTAGATTCTTTACCTTCTGGCTCCTACACCTTGCCCTGCTAGCAAACGATGACATCACCTCTTTGATTTTATCTGCAAAAGCTTTACGATTGATATCTATATTGTTTGAAGATAATAATTCCTCCCAGTCTACAGATTTTAGGGCTTCACTGAGGTTTGCTGATTGGCTCCTAGGAATGATGTTTAATGAAGGGACAATGTGTGATTTTAAATACCTCTGCTTTTTAAGATTTCTTGTAAAAATATGCTATTGTGATTTGACAAACCAGTTAAAAAATTAAAAGTCTTTGAAATTCTGTCTGGCTTATTTGAGAACAGAAGAACAATTCTTCTCTGAGATGTTGTTATTGTAGTTGGTTTCTCAATAAGCTGTTCTAGGTTATGAAGATCTGTAGTTTGTTTGAGAGTTTTCCTGTTCTTTTTGTCATCCCAGTTTATGTTGAAATCGCCTATGACAATGATCTTTTTGTTGTGATCACAGGTGTTGAACATATTTTTCAGCTTGTCATAGAATTCAACTTTAGTGGATGGTTGTCGGTATAGACAAATTAGGATAAGAGACATTTCCTTGGATAGTGTGATTTCCTCACCAACACAGTTAAACTTAATGTCATTAGGCCATACAAGCTGCGTATGCTTTAGATAAACAACTTACCAATTTGCTGAAATTGTATCGTAGTAGTCAAATTGGAAGTTGAAAAGCAAAAACTGGCCACAGATTAGCCTTGAATCAAATACAATAAAAAGTGTTAAGTCGATCAGACGTGCTATGATGTCCAGTTGTACAGTCTTGTCTCGTCAAACTGTATGTTTGCATTTTTTCTTACAGTAGATATCGTATATTTATGTGCATGAGTTAATCCTACTATGTCCTTAATTCATGTCTAAGATGACAATTAAGATACTTGAAACTTGACCTTGAGTAAATAAATAGACTAATTTAGTGGCTCACAGATACTAATGGCATTAAATTACATCAATTCAAGTGTTTGTAGACATCTTTCTGCAGCTGAATACATTGTAGTTGAGTCAAAAAGACAACCTGTTTAATATACTAGATTACCTGTCCTAACTTGTGTGGTCATGAAGGGTGGAGCTCCCAACCCGATCCTTATCGTTTAGTAAAATATAGCCCAAACCCAGTAACATTTCAAGTATTGTAGATTAACTGTAATACCTGTTTTACTACTATCTTACTGTTTAATACTGTTGCAACCTGAGGAGATGGGCAGTTCCATGTTCGAAAACAGAGAGCATTGTGGGGGTTTTGCATGCAAAGGGGCACTAAGACAAAGTCTTCTGTGACACTTAATGACCTCCGGCATGCACATATTTTATCTCTAGCTTGGATCTAGTAGGACAGCTTTCTTGTACGTACAAATGTAACTGGCACCTTCATGGCTTAAAACAACAGTATCAGAGGAGTGTGAATAGAATATATAAAATAGAAATACTTTATTAATCCCAGAGGGGAAATTTGTTTGCTACATTAGAAAGAGTACAATATCCACCACCACAAATGCAGATAAATAAGTAAAAATGTGCTGTAAATAAAAAATAAACAATAAAAATAACATAAAATATAAAACATAAAAACAAAATGTCCTTTGTAAAGGACGTACAAATATTGAAGTGTTTTATAGCGCAAATACTGTCCAAGAGTGGAAAGAGTATTTAAAAAAAATGTGCAATTTCAAATTACAAAACTGGAAAAAGATGCTACAAGACAGAGAGGACTGAGAGCTCTCTGCCAGCCAGGGGTGATGCATTTAATAGAGTTATTGCTTGTGGCAGGAAAGATTTCCTGTATCTGTCCTTGTGGCAGCGGAGCTGGAGCATCCTGTTGGAAAAGCTGCTTTGCTGCCTGTCCAGCAGTGGGTGAAGCAGGTGGTCAGGGTTATCCAGGATGGACAGCAGTTTATTCAAACTCCTCCTTTCCACCACACTTTAAAACAGTCCAGTTTGCAGCCAACCACAGAGCCGGCTTTCCAGATCAGTGTCTTCAGTCTTTTCTTTTTGCTGGTTGTGATGCTGCTCCCCCAGCAGGCCACTGCAAAGTACAGGGTGCTGGCCACAGCCGACTGGTAAAAGACCTCTAACATTCTGCTGCGCACGTTAAAAGTTCTTAGTTTCCTCAGAAAATAGAGGCGACTCATCCCCTTCTTGTACACAGTGTCAGCATTGGTCCTCCCGTTCAGTCCACTTTCGAGGTAGACTCCTAGGTACTTATACTCTCCCACCATGGCGATGTCCTCACCCAGGATGTGGAGCAATGTGCAGAATGGGATTGGGACATCCACTGTGGTCATAACTTTTCAGAAGCTGTAGGGAAATCTCGCCTCATTTTGAAACAAATTCACTCTCGCTTTTTTTATGTGGTTGAAGGTGATAGAAAAGTATCTGCAGTCCACTCACGCTCCCACCCACTGTGACTACACCATGACTGTCCTCGACATCTTCTCGGTGGACAGAGACGGGGAGAGCAGCAACTTCCTCTCGAATTTACACAACAGGTTAGCAGGAACAACATAACTGCTTTATGTTGACTTCAGAATCTGATTTGTCATGTTCCTTGTTTGCCCCTATAAAATCTGATAATGATGTTAAATGAAAATTATGGTTTTCTTTACACTGAACTCTGCCCGTTTTTGTGTCTACCAGGACTCTGCTGTGGCACGGCTCCCGTCTCTCAAACTGGGTCGGCATCCTCAGTAAAGGCCTTCGAATAGCCCCACCTGAAGCTCCCGTCACTGGTTACATGGTAGGAAAAAATAAAAACATAACTAAACATAAAATCCAATTTTTACATCAGTTTCCACTCAACCATTTCTTATTTACCTGACATTTTTAGAGCATAAAATCTAGATATTTATTAAGATATTTGTGAAATTTAAGCCTAATATGTTAAATACCTTTTGAGATACTTAAGAAAAACTGCCCATCTACCTACTTTCAGTATATTATTTGATATTTGAGGCTGTGTGAACAGCAAATATCTCAGGAACTACGAGATAAAAAACCAAAAATTTCATTTTTATTTCTGTCGTCATTAATTTAGAATCTGCAAAATTGGACCAAAATAATTTCTGCTTATTGGTGAGTTGAATTACAAAAAAATCCCATCTTTGAGCTGACGTTAGCAAACATAATTGATAATGCATAAGTCAACTAGGTATATTTTCTGAATTGAATATAGCTGTGTGTCATACAAATACTAAATAAATGACAGATTATTTTATACTTTAAAATACTTGGTCACAAAAATGGAAAAAAATTTTTTGGAACTTATCTTTCCAAGTATTTGATATATGAGAAAGTTTCCAATGAATCTGCGGTGGTCGAGCAGAAACCCTTGATGATTTGAGATGGAATTTTCCAGATGCATTCTTGATTTACAGGCCAGATTTCTCCCTATTTTTTTTATTTTTTTTAACATTTTGACCATTTAAAAAAAGATCCAATTACTTTTATAAATTTACTACATTTATAGTGACAATAAATTCTTATTCCACAATTTCTCTTTCATCCAGTTTGGTAAAGGTATCTACTTTGCTGACATGTCGTCAAAAAGTGCCAACTACTGCTTCGCTAACCAGAACAACAAGGTTGGGCTGCTGCTACTGTGTGAGGTGAGTTCATTTGATGTTTGCTAGATCCACAATTAATGTTTTGCTTCAGCTGCTGCAGCCAGAGATGTTTAATGAAATAGCTTGCCAATAATCTGCAGGTTGTTGCAGATGTCATATCTTCTATTTTTACTCTTAAATCTACTCCTAACAAGCTGTTTTTTAAACCTGGCAATGAGGAAAGAAGTGAAACTATAAACTATATGTGTAAACTGTATGTTTAATGTTATAGTCTGTTGAGATTAATGGGAAATATTGTAACAAACAGCAACAGCAACAGATGCTGCCTCCATCAATCAAGTGCCATGCCATTCAGCGTAGGCGATTATTTCTGTCCATCTAATCCGATCTTTTGCTTTCTGAATTGTGACTATGGCCCGTTCGATGTGTAGCCATGATGTCAGTCCATCTGTCATTTTCATTCTCTGTCTGCCTCGCCCTCTCTTCCCTTCTTTAATTTTTCCAGTTGTGACGATACATTCCAGGGTCTCTTTCCTCATGATGTGTCCAAAAAATGTTTCTTGCCGTTTTCTACAGTTGTTCAATAGCATATAATTTGTGTTTAGTAATTTTAAAACATCTTCATTGGTTATTCTGGCCATATAAGATATGCGTGGCATGTGTTGGTAAAACCACATCTCTGCTGCCGTGATTTTGTTTGACATTTTATTATTATTGTTCCAAGATTCACATCAGAACTGGTAGGATGTAACAGCTGAGAGTCCTCATACGGATGCTAATTGCTATTTTCTTATTTGTCAGCATACTTTTCAGAATTTCCCCTCGTGGGATTAATAAGGGATAATAAAAAAAAATAAAAAATTTCATTTTCGCAAATGCTGTTCTTGCCATTGCTACTCTACGTCTGATGTCTGCTTCACACCTCCCATCTGTTGTCATCCATGAACCGAGATATTTGAAATGATGAACTTGCTTCAGTATTTCTTTGTCTAATTCTATGTTACAGGTTGAGATGATATTTTTCTTTGAAATTACCATTACTTCTGTTTTCTCTTTGTTTAAAGACAGACAAAGTTTTTGGCTCTCTGTATTAATTATAGATACTATAGATGCTGCCTAGAGGGGCCCATTGAAGTGTGAATCCAACATGATTTGAACCTAATGTTCCATGTTTGGCCCAGATATGATACAGCACGGTTGGATGCTGTTTGTGTTTGTGGCTGCAGGTCGCTCTGGGAGACTCCAACGAGCTGCTGGATGCCGACTATGAAGCCAACAATCTGCCTGCTGGAAAACACAGCACCAAGGGCCTGGGACAGACCGGACCTGACCCCAAAAACTCTGTTACATTGTAAGTCCTTCTCATTGCACTGATACACATCATACAGGCCAAACATCGATTTAGTTGTGCGTACCTGTTACACAACAAAAATCACTACAATATCTGGGTGAGAAGGAAAAAGAAAAATTACAATATCTTTATAAATATTACAGGAAATAGCCCTTTAACATGACGCCAGCAACAAATCATCACTGGTGCCACGTGATAGGTCCCAGGGTTTCCTCTACATTCATGCTAAAATCCCAGCGCCGCTCCTTTAACTTTTTTATTTATTTTTTTTTAATCGTCGCAAATACTCCACCGCCGCATGTCTCTTCACAGCAGTCCTGCACTGTGTCGGGTACTCGCGAGTACTAAGGTAAACTACAGATAACTGTGGTGCTCTCAGTATCCACTCTTTCTTTTGTGTGTGGTGGCGGTGCGTTGCGTTGCGGGTGGCAGGGAGTCTGCCGCCGCTGCAGGAAAAAATCCTAGAGGAAACACTGGGTCCTATACAGTAGCTTTAGCAGTTTCTTATTACTCTGCCAAGGAACGGGCGGAGTTATGTGACGATCGGCGTATATTTGTCTGTGAATCTGTCTGTCTGTGTGAAACATTACTGAAAAACGGAGCAACAGATTTGCATGAAATTTTCAGAGAAGGTCAGAAATGGCACAAGGACCAAGTGATTAGATTTTGGCAGTGATGCGGCTTATAGTCTGGATCTACAGCTTTGTTAAAGATTTCCCACTGGGAGATATAGCAGCCGGCATGGCGTCGCTGTAACCATGATGTGAACACTGTGTCAGTTACCCGCTGACGATCACATGATTGCAATCCTACTACAAATTGACTGTGATTTATCAGTTGGAAATCATACAAGGAACAAATGATTAAACTGTGGGCTGTTTCTGAGTCCCATCAATTCCTGCTGCCCGCTACATATTTAGGTCACGCCATGTAGCAAACCCCAGCCAGACACGTTGAGTTCAGCTGTCAGCCTTATTTTGAACACAAATTCACCTTTCTGTCCTTCACTCATTCCTTCACAGTAAGAGCTTGTCCCCATTGCAGCTAGGTGCTTCTAAGTTTAGACACATCCTTTGCTAGACAGCAACAGCGTGTAACCGTTGTCTTTCATCTTTATTTGAATTTTCTGACTTTTCGGCAGCGTCTTTGTCATGTCAAGAATCCGCTTCTTAGAGAATCACTTCCTGTGCTGCTGGAATGGTGACAAAATAAAAGCCCCCAACATTAAAAATACGTATTCAAAATAAAAGCATGGAAGGAACGATTATTTTAACAGTAGCAAAACAAAGGTTTGCCAAAAGTGATGAACTGATCAGCAGACTTTTATAAGAGTAATTTACACACAATTTGGTATTCATACATAACATGCACATGCATAACACATGCTTGTGCTCAGCGCAAGGTCATTTTTTATTAAAGATTTCATCCCTTGGAAATGATACGTCAACTGCGCTCTGAGTGCTTTTTTAGTTAACTTCTGTTGTTGTTGTCATTATCTGTGCATCATTTAGAGTCAAACATTTACTATCCACAGAGTTTGTATACATTACTCATCTATCCATCCATTATCTATACACCGCTTAATCCTCATTAGGGTCGCGGGGCTGGAGTCTATCCCAGCTGACTCGGGCGAAGGCAGGGGACACCCTAGACAGGTCGCCAGTCTGTCGCAGGGCTACATACAAAGACAAACAATCACTCTCACATTCACACCTACGGGTAATTTAGAATGATCAATTAACCTCAGCATATTTTTGGAATGCAACCCCCGCGACAGACGAGGGACGACTGTATTTTTAATTACTGCTGACCAGTTTCCAAAGCAAAGACTCCAAATCTTCAAAGCACCAGTTGGTTTCAGTTCATGTCAAGTTCAAATTCAGTTTCTGCACGTTCATTTTCTTCTGGCACAAACTAAACCCACTAAATCTGTCAGAAGTGTTTTAAAGGAAGTGCAGTTTGTACTTAATGTGTGAAAACCACTAAAATGCAACTTTTCGTCATCTCTTCTTCTTCCTCAGGGACGGTGTGACGGTGCCGATGGGCCCTGGGAAGAAAACCAGAGTGGGTAAAACCAACAGTTACTCGCTGCTCTACAACGAGTTCATCGTTTACAATCCTGCCCAGACTCGCATGAGGTACCTGCTGCGGATCCAGTTCAACTACTCCTCGCTGTGGTGAGGTGGCAGAAGCAGTGTGATGATCTGGGAATCTCCATCCAGCAGAGGTCGTATTTTGTTCAGCCATTCTCCGTGTGCACTTTACTCCTGTGTAGCTCTCGGTTTTGGGGATTGAATGTCAACACTGTAGTTATTGAGTGGAAAACTGAACAGTTTATTTCTGCAGCAGTTCATTGATTTGATAACTGACCGTAGTATAAGATATTCTGATAATCAAATCATCATTTCAAGCAAAAATGTCAGAAATTATCTGCTTGCATCTTCTCAAACATCTGCTTTTCTTTAAAATAAATAATTCTAAATTGAATATCTTAGGACTTTTAGGCGACGTGAACAAGCAGTTTTAATGCATTTTAGCATTTTTCACTTCTTTGACATTTTATATACAAATGGATTGAGAAAATAGCTGACATATGAATTGATTAATGAAAAATAAACACTAATTGCAGCTCTACAGTGATGCGACCAGCAGATCTAATAGTTCAGTACATTTCAGTCAATATGTAAGTGAAAATTGAGGAAAAATATCAACAATACTGACTTTTCTACAGTGGGTTTTCTGTTCTTTCCCAGTATCCTTTTTCAAAACATAATGTCGGACTCAAATAATTTCTACATACTTTGTGGTTATTCGAGCAGGTTTACAATATTAGATAAAATGAAGAAATTATTTGGAACATTTTGCACTATTTTTTGGCCTGTGTGTCTTCATATCAGTAAAGCTGTATGTAAAAACATTCACTGTATTTTGGTTTTAGCTCTGCAACACAAACTGCCTTTTGGATTTAATAAATAAACATCTGACTTTAAGGACAGAACATAGTGATGGAACTCAAGTTTGATGGGATGAAATATGACTTATAAATGTAAAAAAAAGTAGGAATCGGATGTTTTTGTTTGTTGGAATAATTTTTCAGTAAAATATTTGGGGTTATATTGCCAAAAATACACAATAACTTCACTGAAAGCATGTTTTATATTTTTTTTTTATTTGTGTAAAACTGAAAGACAAAATTCTGTCTCAGTTTTAGTCGCTTTAAGCCTGATGCAGTTCAAATATATACATAATGATAATAAAGGATGTTTTCATTCACTGTACGGAGTGTTTGTGTTTACATGTGTTGTTTGTACAATTTCACCTCCTTCCCAGGAGGTAGAGGAAGATGACCATGATGTCGAGGTAGATTGTGAGAGCGGTGTTGATGTATTCTTCTGGATTCGGACGGTAACTCATCAGCCCCATCATCAGCTGACAGTCGATCATTAGGAACTGAGGCAGACATGAAGATGTACTAGTGAATGCTGAGTCACTTTCACACTAAAACAACTTCAGTGAAACCATTTTTAGAATGTAATAGTAACACCTGTGCTTGGTTTATCAAGGTTTACAAAAAAAGCGTTGACTCCTGCTTCCTTGAAAATGGCCTTTAAAGATATTAAAACATCTTGAAATTTAAAATTAATTTTTAATTAAATATAGTATTCAAGACTGTTGTGGGCTATAACTGTACTTTGAGTACAAGTACTTCAAACAGATTTTTGTTTGCGATTTTACCACAAATTTGCTGGAAGATCTTAAGTATGAATATTCTATTTCTAATCTTAGGTAAAATTCACTGATGAAACTGAATAGCTGAATACTGTGTGAGTCTGCACTTGGCTTTAGAAACGATGTTATCATGTTAAAGTATTTCTTTTACCAGTGAATAGAGCAGAGCTCCCAGACATCCATAGGCAACTTTGGCGATGTACAAGTAATAGAAGGTGCAGAAAAAACCAAACATGATGACATCTAGGAACATAATCAACAGAACACCGTAACAAATAGTAAAATCATAAAGAGTCTGTGAATAAAACAGAAAAACATTAACACATGAATTAGTTGTTGTCCACATAGAGCTTGTCTTTGCCATTTGCCATTAGAACAATTTATTAGACCTTTTATTTGGACACAGAGCAGTTGCACAGACCACATATACACCTAGCAAATATACACGTAAGCATTTGAACGCTTCTATTACACGCACTTCTAACTTTAAAATCATTTAATTTGCTTTTCTAGTTCCAACATTTATTTTACTCTTTATCTCACACCAGGCTTTTAGCACAACAACCTTATGATCCTGCATTTTACTGCACATATTAAATGAGCACACAACCAATAAGTCCACTCAATCTTTCCTCATATAATAGTAAAGTTGGTTTTGAATCACAGTGTTACAGAATTTATTCCAACCTCAGTTTTTGAGACCAGGTTTGCACTCGATTTCTTAAATTCCACACATTTTTAATGAGGCCTGGGGTTAAAAATGAACATACTGTAGCTGTCATCTGTTTATACATTACATAAAATAGATAGTTGTTTTTAGTCTATAAAATGCCATCCAATATTGAAAAGTGTCTGTCACAATGTCTTACAAAACATAGTCTTGTTTTGATCAACCAACAGTCCAAAACAGGAAATATAATAAGTTTGCAGTCATATAAATACTTCCATCCATTCATTTTCTTCTGCTTATCCGTGGCTGGGTCGCGGAGGCAGCAGACGAAGCAGGTCATTCCAGATGTCCCTTCCCTCAGCAATGCTTTCCAGCTCTTCCTGGGGGATCCCGAGGCGTTCTCAGACTAGACCAGATACACAGTCCCTCCATCGAGTTCTGGGTCTGCCACAGGGTCTCCTCCCAGGCAGACGTGTTCGGAAAACCCCCCAAGGAAGCCTACCCAGAGACATCCGAATCAGGTGTCCAAACCACCTCAACTGGCCCCTGTACGTGAAGGAGCAGCGGCTCTACTCCGAGCTCCCTCCAGATGTCAGAGATTCTCACCCTATCTCTAAGGCTGAGACCAGCCACTCTGCAGAGGAAGCTCATTTCAGCCGCTTGTATCTGCGATCTTGTTCTTTCGGTCACTACCCAAAGCTCATGATCATAGGTGAGGGTTGGAATGTAAACGGACTAGTAAATTGAGAGCTTTGCCTTGCGGCTCAGCTCCCTCTTTACCACGATGGTTTGGTACAATGCCCGCGTTACTGCTGACGCTGCACCAATCTGCCTGTCCATCTCACACTTTGTTTTCCCATCACTCATGAACAAGATCCCGAGATACTTAAACTCCCTCGCTTGAGAAAGCAACTCTCCTCCAACCCGGAGGGAGCAATCCACCAGTTTCCGGCAGGGAACCATGGCCTCGGACTTGGAGGTGCTGATCCGCATCCCTGCCGCTTCACACTCGGCTGCAGACCGCTCCAGTGCGACCTGAAGGTCACGGTCTGTGGAATCCAACAGAACCACATCATCTGCAAAAAGCAGAGATGCAATACTGAGGTCCCCAAACCAGATACCCTCCTCACCTCGGCTGCGCCTTGAGATCCTGCTCATGAACACCACAAACAGGATTGGAGACAAGGTTCAGCCCTGGTGGAGCCCAACACCCACAGGAAACAAGTCTGACTTTGTGCCGAGTATGGGGCACTGGGCCTGTATCAGCAAGCCCAGTGCCCCATAGTCCTGCAGTACCCCCCACAGAGCCCCTAGAGGGACACGGCCATAGACCTTCTCCAGATCCACAAAACACATGTGGACTGGCAGGTCAAACTTCCGTGACCCCCGCAGCAGCTCCACAAGAGTGAAGAGCTGTTCTATCGTTCCACGACAAGGACGGAATCCGCATTGCTC
Source organism: Amphiprion ocellaris (assembly GCF_022539595.1). Taxonomy (NCBI): domain Eukaryota; kingdom Metazoa; phylum Chordata; class Actinopteri; family Pomacentridae; genus Amphiprion; species Amphiprion ocellaris. Next base: position 27,933,597 of record NC_072775.1, read on the forward strand.
CTCCTGAATCCAAAGTTCAACAATCAGTCGGAGCTTCCCTTCCAGCACCCTAGAGTAAACTTTCCTGGGGAGGCTGAGAAGTGTGATACCTCAGTAGTTGGAACACACTCCGGTACCTCTTTTTGGAAATGGGGACCACCACCCCGGTCTGCCACTCCACAGGTACCGTACCCGATGCCCACACGACATTGCGACATTGTAGTGATGTGTCAGCCAAGACAGTCCAACAATGTCCAGAGCCTTCAGCATCTCAGGGCAGATCTCGTCCACACCTGGCGCCTTGCCACCAAGGAGCTTCTAAACTACCCCAGCAACCTGTCACAGATACGAAGATTCAAAGTCAAAGTCAAAGTCAGCTTTATTGTCAATTCTTCAATATGTACATGACATACCAAGAATCGAAATATCATTACTCTCTCTTCGTGCAACAGTAGACATTAAATAGAGACTTAAAAAAATAAGATATTAAAGGGCAAAAAGAACAAAGGAAGCAAAATTAGAGCCGAGATACAACTAAGAACTAGTCTTCAGGCTCTGCCTCCTCCACATAGAACATGTTTACCGGGTTCAGGGGTTCCTCAAAGTGGTCTTTCCACCACTTGACAATGTCCCCAGTACACGTCAGCAGTCCCCCCCCCCCCCCCCCCAGTAAAAAAAAAAACAACAATTTTTATTTTAAATACAACCAGACTCGCTGCTGTCTTGCTGCTTACAAAAGTAAATAATTAAAGTGAGTAAAAATATCACTAAAACGGATTTTCTTGCATTTTTTATTGTTTCCCAGTATCCTTTATGAGAGCATAATGTTGGACACTGTCAAATAATTTCTGCATATTTTGTGGTTTGTGGAGCAGATTTACTATATTAGATAGATCCACATGATATAAAGAAAATATACAAAAAAATTGATCACCAAAATAGCATCAACCATCCTTAAACTAAATATATAGAAACAGTTTAGAGCCTTAAATTCTAAAGTGAAGGTCCACTGAAACATCTGCACACGGCTTTAAAATAAACATATATGACTGATGTGTGGATAAAACATTTTGAAATGCAGCTTTTTTTAGTTCATTTTGTTTGTCTAACCTGTGCTGAGAAAGCGACGATTGTGACAGAAATGACCAGCGTCTCTCCCATAGTGATGACCACAGCAGTGGTGTCGTGAAATGAGGCGATGGTTCCCACCATGTACGACAAGCTCAGGGTGATGACAACCTGGAGACACAAAATTCACTGCAATAAACAAAATAATATCACGTAAAAAAACCTTTTTTTTCCCTCACTATGTGTTAGGATTTAGCTTGTATTTGCGTTTTCTTTCTCGTTCAGGTGCAAAGTGTCCTTTTAGTTTTGCAACACTGAACAAACAAATTAAGATGTCAACAAAACCACAACTGCTCACAATGAATCTGTGAGAAGGAAACTGAGGTTTTCTTCAGGAGACAGAATTCTGAGAACTGATCTGAACATTTAAGGAACATTTAACCACTGAAGAAAACTGAGCCAGGGATTCGATTTCACACTTTAACTACTACTTCAGTAGTTTTTAGTCAAGGAATTCTTCCACAAAATGCTTTCAGCTGAGCCTGTTTGACCAAATGTTTCACTTCTCTGTCAAGAATGTGGCTGTGGGGCGCCTGTATAGCTCAACGTGTTGAGCGGGTGAACCATGTACAGGGGCTGGTCCCCGACGCAGCTGGCCTGGGTTCGATTCCTGCTCGCGGCCCTTTGCTGCATGTCTTCCCCTGACTCTTTTCCCGTTTCCTGTCTCTCTCTCACTGCAGCTGTCCAATAAAGCTGATAAAAGGCCAAAAAATATAACTTTAAAAAAAAAAAAAAAAGAATGTGGCTGTGTGGTTTCATATCCAGCATTTATGTCCTTTTAAATACATGGTTCCTTTATTATTTATGTTTTTAAGTAACATATTATATATGTAATTAAATATTTTATGCTGCTGTATTTGTAACACACCAGGCTCACAATGTTCCAGGGGTGACGGCGGCTGAAGGACTTGCAGAAGCTGAGGGTGATGGTGACCACGATGAAGATGATGAAGGAGCTGAGATAAGCCCACAGGTTGGTCTGAACTTCCTCTTTGACCAGGGTAGAGAAGGTGAACACACAAACCAGACTGAAGGTGAAGAGCAGCTGCAGAATCAGGATGCTGAACACCTGCACATGTGGAAAAAAGGACAGAAAACAACAAACTTTATTACAAACGTAGGAGAACTGTGGTGAAAAGTTAAAAAACTGGTCTCAATGGTGTGTAGAAAGTCTACAGTCTAAATCAGTGCTGTCAACTCAGCTTTTAGCACAACCTCATAATGATCCTGCATTTTGCTGCACATATTAATGATTAACGTGACAAATATAACCTCTCAATCTTGTCTCGTAATAATAAAGCTGATCGTCATCACTCATTAGCCAAAAGTGGGATAACCGAGACTACAAACCTTCCTTATGAACCCTCTCCTCACTGTTTTGTCATCGAAAGAAGATGAGGACATAAATGGAGTCGTGTCGGATGCAGCTTCAGGGTTTATGTCACGGAAAGACTCGTATCCAGCTGAGGGCTGATAGCTGCAGGGGGTGTCAATTTTGGGTGGATTGTAGGTGGCTGGGGGTGCAGAATAAACTGGAGGCTGCTGTTCTTGGTAGGTATGGTGGAGGTAGTGAGGAGACATCACAACCAGGAGGTGTCTGTTTGGATGTGAAGGCGTCTGCTGTGTCTGATATTCTGGATGAAACTGGTGGACAAAAATGAAATATATAAAGAGGTTTAAATTTGCAAAAGATGAAAAAACCCCAAAAGACCAGCAGATGACACCCTATATATAAAATGCACTATGTTTGAACATGGTTGTTCTAAAGGCTGAGGACAAGTTTCACAGTCAGCCACTGAAACGAAATCTTTTATTAGAAAAGAATGTGGAAAGAAAACCAAATTGCAGTGTCTCTCAATAACTGGACAAACTTGTGACAAAATTCATCGGTAAATTATTGAGATTGATCACACACATCACAACCAAGTGGTGTCTGAATGTGAAGGTGTCTGCTGTATCTGACATTTTGGATGAAACTGGGGGATAAAAATGAACCATATAAAGACATTAACTTGTGCAAAGATGCAGCAGAAGAAGGTAGTTGTGAGTTTATAGAATTACTATAAAAATATGATGTACACTGTACATTGTACAGTATAAACTTGGCATCTAAACTACTGAAAAATTGTTGTTTTAAAGTTTCATATTAAGTCAGTCACTGGACCTAAATCTTTGATGAGCAAAGAATGTAGAGAGAAAACCAAACAGCAGTTTCTCTCAATGTCCGTCTGTCTGAGAAACAAAAATGAGCCATATTAAGAGGTTAACATTTGCAAAAGAAAAAAAACACAGATCATACCATAAAAATAAGACATACTGTGTGAATTTGGTATCTGAATTACTGAAAAATGGACTGAACTTGCCTTCCCCTCGTTTGTTCTGCTACTTCTCTGCAGATTCTACAAAATTCGACTTTTCATGGCAAAGCAGTCAGCCAAGCATGAAACAAAGCAGTCGTTTAATTTTGTGCAACCTTGAAATGAAAGGCTGAGCTGCTATTCTGATGAACAACTAGGTCCCTCTGAGCAAAAATGGCAAACTACTTTTGGGTTCTCAAATGTGAGAATTTACTGTTTTTATGGGCTGTATATGATGGTAAACTAAGGATCATTGTAGTGCAAAAAAGAGAGACATTTCATGATATTGTCTTGTGCCCAATTTTCAGAGTTTTCTAATGCTTTTTAGACAAAACAGTCAAATTAATCTCCTCTCTGCTGTAGATGTTTCCAGCCAATATTTTGCCAACTTCCATTTAATCTTATACTGTTTTCTAAAATGCCTAAATTCTAGTATCTGTTCCTTCTAAACTCCTCTTGATGTTAAAGTTTCTCGTTTACGTGCCAGAAAACCTGGAGTTGACACAGAAACACAGCAGGAGGCCTTTGAAGGCCTTTGAGATATAGTATTGTTCATGACATTCCTGTCATTGTAAATAATTTATGTACCATCTGTAATCCAGTAACTTTCACCATTGAAATGCTCTAAAACCCAACTTGTAACAATCTTTGCAATATTCAGGTGTGTGTTCTATGCTGCTCTTTTTGAAAATACACAATAATTGTAGTGAAAGTGGCCTTTTTTCTTCACAAAATAATTTTATTTGTGGTGAAAGAAACTATACACAGTTTTTAAACTTATGGTACACTTAGTTGTAATATACACAGAAGGGGATTGGGAAGATGTTTTTATTAATTCTGAAACAAAAGTAGCATGTATTAAATTCTAATATCACATATTTGTAACCTATAAGATACTGGTAATTTTGAGAACTGCATTTATACGATACAGATCTTAGGTGTGGGAGCGTTTTCCATGTGTAAACAAGTTCATTTTATTTTTTTCCTGCAAAAATGCCAAAGTATTCTGTTTGCCAATGTGAATATTTACTCGTTTCCTCTCTAACCTTAACCCTAGTTAGACTGTAACGATGGACTGCCGTTACCAGACGTCGGTTAAATAGTAAATTGAAATGAAATCAACACACGCTTTAAATTCTAAAAGCATTTATTGAGGTATATGTTCTGATGTGTTTGTTTCTTTGTTTGTTGGAGCACATGGGGTATTTATTAAGTGGGGTTTAGGTTGGTTATACTTACTGAGTGTTTATTTGTAGTCAGTAATGGCTTTTATGTAAATATTTATTATCTATTTATGTGTGTGTGTGTTTGGGTGTTTACCTCTCATATGGTATGTGCCTGATAGGCAAAGGGTATTTAGGTCAGTGGAAAGAAGCGCCACGGGGCTCTTTTTATTTGGTTGGAGGAATATGCTGAATTATATTACGGTATACTACTTGGCATTATGGTGTATAAATAGTGATGGCTGATCGACGCTTTGTTGAAGCTTCGACACTTCATTCAAAACATGGTTCATTACTCAAGGCTTCAATAACATACAGTACTTCGAGTAGGACATCTAGTGGTCCATAAAATGAAGTGCAATTGAGACGTGCTAATTGGTTCATGGATTGTTTTGGATTTGATTCTTCATGCACATTCCTGTTCAGCTACACTAGATGGTTTCTAATGGATAAATAATAATAATAAGGTTACTAGTAATAATAATGACAATAATTATTGAAGACCGTGTTTCTTATTTGGGATGTCTGTCTGTAACCCTATATTGTCAGGGCCTCCACCTCTACTGACTAAGTGGCAGGCTTTCCTTTTGTTTTTCCTTTCCTGTGTGTTTGTGGGCGTGACTGTTGTGTGAGCGTGTGTGTCTCCTTTGCTTTAATCAGGTCATCAGCTGGCAGGGGACACCTGTGACGGGGAATGGCTCACCTGTTCCACATTCCTCCTCCAGCCATAAAAGAAGGGTTTCTCACACTATTCGATGCTGGACCGTAGCACGATGTCGTGTTAGTCACGCACACCTGCCTGATAAACTTTCTGTACAGACCAGATCTGTTGTTCTCTGTGTAGATCGCCTGGCCTTTCTCCGTCGCCTTTCCTGTTCCTACCTGGTCTGTCGCGCCCCAGGTGAGTGATCCGCTCCATACCGCTCGCCTTGGACATCTCCTGGACACCTTACGTCGGCCACCGGAACCTCGGGATCCAGCTCTCCCTGGACCGCCGCGGATGCTCCAGTCGCCCTCCTAAACCGCTCCCAGTTAAGCCTTTTGTATTTCTAGCTTAGTTCTTTTGCCAGCCGAACTTACCAGAAATTAGTTTTGTTTATTCCACGCTAGCAGCGTCGCTTTCTGTTAGTTATTCTTACTGTACTCGGCAGTTTTGAGTTTAGTCGAAGTTCTGTCCTTCTTCCGGCTGTCTTGCCTTTAGCTCATTTTGTCTAGGGATAGTTCAGTTTTTAGTTTATTAGTTATTAGTCTCCCTCCCAGTTATTAGCAGCCGCGGAGTTTTTGCCTCGAGAAGATACTTGGATTCTGGTTTAAAATCCCAAGTGGGGCCCACGAGTGTTTTGTGTGTTCGTAAATAAAGCAGTTGAAATTTACCTTGCTGTCCTGACTCTGTCCGCGCCTGGGTCTTTGCATTACCGTGACATATATACTCTTCCCTTATATTTTGGAGTTTTGAAACATTTAAATAGCACTGCAACATTCATGAGACGTGCTCTACAAACACAGACCGATGTAATTTTCACATGAGGCTGGAGCAAATGGGTTATATTATAGATTTTGGTAAAGTATGTTTTGGGGTTCGGATGATTCCTTGACATTCAAAGCACTTAACTGCTTCGAACACAAGTCACGCGACCAAATCACGCGGCACAGTGGTTCCATACATTTGCTTCATGAGCTACCACACATGTGTTGGAGCCTTGGGTGTCAGAAGACCATCACTATTTACAAATGACAAAAGAAAATACGGATTTGAATCTTCTCTGATTCCCTGATTTCATCATTGGTCGCCTCTGCTGCTTTGTCATTTATTCTTTATTTTACCAAATAGCATCAGTTGAGAACAATTTCTCAATTACAATGAGGATCTGGCAAGATGCCCCAGCATGAAGAAAGACAACAAACAATACATATACAAAAAAGGACACACAAGTGTTTAAACAGAGATTCTAAACAACCTAGATTAATGCTAGCAATTCAGTGAGGCAACGGTCAGCTAGGGTCTGCTGCAGCTTCTACTTAAACATGTAAAGGTGACGGAAGAGATGACAGTTTGAGAGGCGGTGCGAACCTTGGGGATAGAGAGTGTTATGAAATCACTGGACCTCAGGTGGCAGTTGTTGGGGTGTAGGAGGTTGTAGAAGTATTGAGGTGTCTTTCCTGATAGGGCCTTGTAGATGAGTAAAAGCCAGTGCTGGAGTCATCTGGTGTAAAGGAAGGCCCAACTCACCAGTTTGTAAAGGTCACAATGGTGAATGGAGAAAGGTGCACCACTACCAACATGGATGGCTGAGTGATAAAGGGCATGAAGCCTGTTAAAGACACACTTAGAGGCCATTTTATAGATGACATCGCCATAGTCAAACATTGGGAGTATGGTCATCTTCAGAGTGTTTTTGGCAGAGTATGTCAAGGAGGCCTTATTATGGTAAAGGAACCCCAGTCTAGATTTGATTGTAGCCTGTAGAATATTGATGTGAGGGGTGAAAGAAAGTGAAGAGTCCAGCCAGAGACCAAAGTTCTTGTAGGAGTTGACGAACTTCAGATCTGAACATCTGCAAAGGTGATCTTTGGGAGGCTGGAGACAGTGCTTGTCTGGTTGAATAGGATACATTTTGTTTACTTGGAATTGAAACACAAGTGAAAGTCATGAAAAGACTCCTCGATTAAAACAAGACTGATTTGAAAGGTAGATGCAGCAGAGTGAAGGGATGGGCCAGTGGAGTATATAATGGTGTCATCAGCATAGAGATGAATTCAGGAGGCACCAATAGCTTTGGCCACATCATTTATGTAAATGGAAAACAAAGTTGTGCCCAAGATGGCCCTTGAGGTACACCCTTAATGATGATCAGGGGTGCTGACATAAAGTTCTCTGACTTTACTCACTGTATACGATTATTAAGGTAGCTGGCAAACCAGTTAATACAGCTTGAGTACAGGCAAATGCTAGAGAGCCTTTGCAGAAGCATTGTGTGGTCTACTGAATCCAAGGCCTTGGCCAGTTCTATGAAGGTGGCTATGCAGGCCTGCTTATTGTCCATAGTGGTGAAGACGTCACTGAGGACCTTCAGGATACCAGCGATGCACCCATGGCCAGGTCTGAAACCTGACTGCAAATCTGACAGGATATGGGTCAAGTTAATTGAGCTGGCCATTCTAAGACCTGGATACTGTTCACCTGCAGCCAAGTTCTACTGGCCCTGGATGTGTGGTAAGGGGCATTATCTTGAAACATCTAGTTTTAACCTCGACAGAACAGTGCACATGCAGAAGAGAGCATGTGGGTTTGGAGAATGGTGCAATACTTGGCAAAGTTCAATATGCCATCACAGCAGCACTCATGCATCCCCAAACCATGATACTGCCCCCACCATGCTTGACAGAAGGTACTGTACATGCTGGAGATAATGCTTTGCCTGGTCTTCAGCGCACCCTCACATTAGCAGGAGGGAAGATAAAGTTGGAAACTGCACTCTGACCACAGAATTTTCTTCCAGTTGCTGGCTGTCCAGTTCTTGTGTGCTTGGGCCCAACAATGCTGGGCTAACCTCTGTCTGTCATTGGTCAGGGGCTTCTTGACAGCCTTGTAGGACCTTAAGCCATGATCTAAAAGTCAGCCATGTACAGTGTGGGTGGAATTCTGGACACCAGTTTGGTTTGACCACTGCTGCTGAAGCTCCTGTGATATCATTCAGCAATTTTCCCTGCAGATGCGGATCAGGATGCAGTCATTTCTTGCTGAAGAAACCCTTGGACGCCCAGATCTTGGTCTGTCTTTCAAGTTGTTGGTTCGTCTGTATTTCTCCAGAGTGTATCCAACTGCTGAAGGACTACATCTGTACTTCCTGGCTATCTGGGGGCAGCTGTACCCTTTCTGGCTGAGAATCTGCATCTTCAGGTGTGTTTAATGCCGTAGGTTCCTTGTCCCTGAAGAACTTTCAAAAATTTTGTCTTTTAATAAAAAGCACAACCTTCATTAGTGGATCACTGATACCAAAATCACCCGCTACTCAAAATTTCTTATGTATTTTAATGGAACCAATCAATTTTAAGTTTATAATGTTTTTTTTAAGGGTTTGTTTAGTATTATGGTTGTGACTGTACTAAAAGAAATTGCACTTGAAGACCTAAGAGTGATTCTTAATGCAATATTTCACAAATGCATGGGGTGTCCAAAAACTTTTTCACCACTGTATAGAAACACTTTAGAGCTGTAAATTCAAAACTGAAGGTCCTGAAACATCTGCACATGACTTTAAAATAAACATATATGATTAATGTGTGGATAAAACATTTTAAAATGCAGCTTTTGTTAATTCATTTTGTTTGTCTAACCTGTGCTGAGAAGGCGATGATTACGACAGAAATGACCAGCGTCTCTCCCATAGCTATGACAACAGCAGTGGTGTCGAAAAAGGAGGTGAAGGCTCCCAATATGTGCGAGAAACTCGCGGTGGCGACAACCTGGAGACACAAAAGTCACAGCATTAAACAAAATAATATCACGTAAAAAAAAACTTTTATTCTCTCACTGATGTGTTAGGATTTAGCTTCTTTGTGTTTTCTTTCTCATTCAGGTGCAAAATGTCCTTTTAGTTTTGCAGCATTGAACAAACAAATTAGGATGTCAATAAAACCACAACTGCTCACACTGAATCTGTGAGAAGGAAACTGAGGTTTTCTTCAGGAGACAGGATTCTGAGAACTGATCTGAATGTTTAAGGAACATTTAACCGCTGAAGAAAATTGAACCGGGGATTTGATTTCACACTTGAACTGCTACTTCAGTAGTTTTTAGTCAAGGAATTATTCCACAAAATGCTTTCAGCTGAGCCTGTTTGACCAAAATGTTTCACTCCGCTGTCAAGGATGTGGCTGTGTGGTTTCATATCCAGCATTTATGTCCTTTTAAAAACATGGTTCCTTTATTATTTATGTTTTTAAGTAACATATATTTAGGATTCCTGTTAGATATTTTATGCTGCTGTATTTGTAATCCACCAGGCCCACGATGTTCCAGGGGTGATGGGTGGCTTGCAGAAGATGAGGGTGATGGTAACCATGGCGAAGACTACGAAGGAGCTGAGATAAGCCCACCGGTTGGTCTGAACCGCCTTTGTGGAAATGGAAAATGTGGAACAAAAGGATAGAAAACAAAGAACTTAATTACTAACGTAGAACTGTGGTGAAAAGTTCACAAAAAACTGGTCTCAAGGGTGAGTCTATAGTCTAAATCAGTGCTGTCAACTCAGCTTTTAGCACAACCTCCTAATGATCCTGCATTTTACTGCACATACTTATGAGCACGTGACAAATAAAACCTGTCAATCTTGCCTCATGTATTAATAAAGCTGATTTGTAATCTTAGTGTTATGATTAAAAGTTGGTTCCAGCCTCAGTTTTTAAGACAAGATTTGGACTTGATTTCCAAAATTCTGCACATTTTTAATGAAACCCGGGGTTAAACATTGACATACCGTAGCTGTCATCTGTTGTACAGTGGATAGTTATTGTTTTTAGTCAGTAGGAAATATTGAAGTCTCCAAGTCTTGTGCAATAATTCATCTTCATCTGATTTTACAGGTGCAATATTTCTTGATCGTGTGTGATGTTACTTATTAGCTCAGTATAACTTCCAGCATTGCTTTCTCCTGTTCCATTTGAGCTTATTTTAGCTTACTTTTAAATTTCAGTAATATATCATTTTTATATGTTGTTACATTTATGTATTTAGGCACAGCTTTTATTTTGTTTTTTTTCTGAGCAATTTCTGGCACAAGAATTTCCTTTGGGATTATTAAGGTTTTATCTCATTTCATCTATCTTAACTTATGTTAAGTTAGATCTTATCTAATCTTAACTCACCTTGTCTTAACTTATCTTAACTCATCTTATCTAATCACAGCTCAGTCTCATCTTATGTTAACTCATCTTATATAAATCTTGTCGCCTCTTAAATCATCTCATCTTTTCTCATCCTGTCTCATCAGAACTCATCTTATCTCATCTCATGCTAACTCGTCTCATCTTATCCTGTCTCATCCCATCTTATCGCATTTTAATGCATTTGATCTCATCTTAATTTATCTTATCTCATCTTAACTTATCTTTTCTCATCTTGTCTCCTTTTAACTCATCTTATTTTATCTCATCTCATATTAACTCATCTTATCTAAATCTTCTCTCAGCTTAACTTACCTTATCTTTTCTCATCTTAACTCATCTTGTGTCATCTTATCTTGTCTCATCTCATCTTATTTTATCTTACCTCATTTTATCGTATCTCATGTTAACTGATCTCATCTTAATTTATCTTAACTAATTTGGTCTCATCTTTACTTATCTTAACTAATCTTTTCTCTTTTTAACTTATCTCATCTTAACTCATCTTGTCTCATCTTAACTTATTTCATCTTATCCCATTTTTTCTCATCTTACCTTACCTCATTTTTTTGTATCTCATGTTAACTTCTTATCTTAACTCATCTTGTCTCATCTTAACTTATCTTGTATTATCTCATCTGATCTCATCTTACCTTATTTTAACTCATCTTAACTCATCCCATCTTAACTTACCACATCTTACTTTATCTCATCTCATCTTGTCTCGTCTCATCTCAGATTTGAACAAGATGAATGCAAGTGGCAGGATCTTTAACCTTTAGTATTATAGTTGCCACAATAATCACAAAAATACCAGTTGCAGTAGCCTAACTGCACAAAATATCCCTCTTTCCTCCAGCTTCAGTCATCTTTAACACCTGAACACCATTTACTGCAAATAGGAACTCATAATATTAAATGACAAACTTATCATGGCTCGAAAATGCTGTTTAAAAGTAAAAAGTTGTAAAAACATCCAGCTTCTACTACTCTAAATGGTGGTAGGGCAAATTTAACCATAATATCTGCCCGTTACATTGATGTATATTTCTGGTTACTTAAAGTAAAATCAGTTTCATGTACTTACCGTAAGTTCATCATTTATTTATATGTCAGTCATCTGTTAATCTTCTATTAATGATCAGTTTTCTCTCCACATTATTTGGGAGCTGGTGTAATATTTATTTGTAACAGACTGCACATACAAGTAATTTTTCGATTTATTTCATAAGATAAATCATTTTGAAATGCAGTGCCTAAAAAACAGTGAAACAATAGGATAAATGTACAATACATTACTGGAATAAAATAAGTAGGCTAAAATAACACCAGACTAAAACAGTAAAAGCAAACAGCAAACATTATGGCAAAAATCTTAAATTTTAAAGCTTACCTGTACCAAGTACTGTATGCAACTAAATTCAAACTTATCTCACAAAGAATGCCATCACTCATAGGCCAAAAGTAGGAAAACCAAGACTGCAAACCTTCCTTATGAACCCTCTCCTCACTGTCTTGTGACCAAAAGATGATGAGGATATAGGTGGAGTCGTGTTGGATGCAGCTTCTGGATTTATGACGCGGAAAGACTTGTATCCAGCTGAGGGCTGATAGCTGCAGGGTGGATTGTAGTTGGCTGGGGCTGCAGAATAAGCTGGAGGCTCCTGTTCTTGGTAGGTATACGGTGGAGGTGAGGAGGGGACATCACAACCAGAAGGGATCTGTTCGGATGTGAGGGCGTCTGCCGTGTCCGACATCCTGGATGAAACTGAGGTACAAAAGTGAACCATATAAAGAGGTTAATGTTTGCAAAAGAAGAAAAAAACAACATAAAACCCATAAATATACAGTAAATCACACGTGAAACCAACAGGTCTCTGCAAAAATAACCACCAGTTTATGCAAATGTGTGAAGAGAAACAAAACTACTTAGATCTACACGACAACCCTTTTTTAACAATATATTCCAGACATGTCTGTGATTTTAGTTATACTAACTTAACTTTACCTGAACATACTTTGAAACACCAATAATTTCTGACCAATTAACATTGAAATATTTGTTATACAACCAGCTGAGAGATGTTTTTTAGGCAGAACCTTTATTCCATTTAGAGATTTGTCTCAAAAGATCAAATGCTCCAGTTATTGCTGTGACTCATTACTGTACACCTGCTTCCTTTTTTATTCAGATATGGATAAATTTATATTATCAAGCAATTTAAGGGTTTGTAGAGCAAAATGGTAAAATATTTGCTGTGATTTGAGTGAATATGCCCAAACAGTATATTTCTTTTAGTTCTGTAATTGAGAATAAAGTAAATGATCTTCCTATCTTTTCTGCTGGATTATATTCAACAAACAACCACTCAGTGCTGTGTGAGGAGAAGGAGGCTGCTGAACAGACTTCTCTCCATCAACCTGTGGCGCAGCATTGATGGAGCACTTTCAATTAATGTGATGTTTAAAGTGATAAAACAGATTCATGTCCGAGGTTTGGCAATGTTAAAAACTTCACTTTTGTATGACATTAGATTGGCGGTCATAAAAGTTTTAGGTGACTTCCAGGAACCCACAGCAAAATCCTTCCAGCCTGACTCGAGTATAGTGAATTATAATAAACATGTATGTACTGTGGGGCGCTTTTTTCTTTACTTTTTCCAAATCAAGAACAAAATTCATGGAAATCTGATCCTCCCTTGGTTATATTGTTATCTAACTTCTGTTTAGGGAAGCTCATAGTTGAGTAACCATTTGTGCAGCTTGTTTCGAACAGAGTCACCACCTACATCTCAGGATTTACTCCTCAGCATGTTGTGGCATTTTAAGATTAAACAGATGTTAAAACTTGGCAAATAGGATGTGTAACTTAGATTTTTGTACAAACAATGATAAAATTGGAAAACCTAACATGTCAACTGAAGTCATGCATACACTAAATAATCCTGTGGAAAGCAGCAACCCAACGGAAGCCCATGGAGCCCACATAACGTGATAAGACCAGAAGTGCAAGCCATCTCTTCATCTGCAATCGTAAGTTGAAACCAAGGTCACACTGACTGAGCAGAAATAAAAAAGAAGAGGTGGTTAAACTTTCACATCATATACTTCCTGATTGGGTCTCAAGACGATAGGTTGTGGCTTCCCAGAAAGTAAGAGGAGTGTTTTAGAGAAGTATGCATAGACAATGTAATGCTTTGTGTTGTTAGTTAAAATCTCAAGATTTTACTCATATTTGTTCTTAGAGCCTCTGTATTTAATAAACATTATTCACATCAGACTGTGGAGATTTATCATCAGCCCGTCCAAAAAAAATTGTTATACACTCTAATATTTCGTTGAACCACCTTTAGCTTTGACTACAGCAGGCATTCACTGTGGCATTGTTTCAAAAAGCTTCTGTCACAGCATTTATTTCTGTCCAGAGATATATTAATTTTTCACCAAGATCTTGTACTGATGATGGGAGAGTTAGACCACTGTGCAAAGTCTTCTCCAGAACATCCCAAAGATTCTCAATGGGTCTGAGGTCTGGACTCTGTGGAGGCCAATCCATATGTGAAAATGACATCTCATGCTCGCTGATCCACTCATTCACAATGTGAGCCCCATGAATCCTGGCATCATCATCTCCCTGCCTGTGCCGTCAGGGAAGAAAAGCTGCATTGATGGAAAGACCTGGTCATTCAGTATATTCGGGTAGTCAGCTGACCTCATTCTTTGGGAACATAATGTTGTTGAACCTGACCAGCCCTAGATCATAACCCTAACCCCCACAGACTTGTAGGCACTAGCCATGATGAATGCATCACTTTATCCACCTCTCTTCTTACCCTGATGCACCCAGCACTTTGGAACAGGGTAAATCTGGACTCATCAGACCACATGACCTTCTTCCATTGCTCCAGAATTCAATCTTTATGCTACCTAGCAAATCGAAGCCTTTTTTTCTGATTAGCCTCATTGATCAGTGGTTTTCTTAGGGCTACACAGCTGTTTAATCCCTTGAGTTCCCTTCACATTGTGCTTGTGGAAATGCTCTTACATTCACTATTAAACATAGCTGTGAATTCACCTGTTGATTTCTTATATGATTTTACCAGACATTTAAGTGATCTCTGATCACGATCTAAGAGTTTGTTCCGACCACATTTGTTCCTCGAAGATGATGGTTCGCCACTATCCTTCAGGGTTAAATAAAGCGTTGGATGGTTCTTAACCTGATTTTAGTAGTTTCAGAAATCTCCTTAGCTGTTTTCTTTGCTTGATGCAGGTCAATAATTTGACCCTTCTGAGACAGATTAACAAGCTAAACTTGACAACATATAACAGATTAATAAAATAGTAAATGGTGATTACTGTTATGGAATGAATGTTTTAAAAATGTAAAATATTTTTGCAATTTTAATGCTGTTTTGTAACTCCAAATACATTTTTTAAATCTAATTATGACACATCTAACCCATCTCAGTTTCATTCAACAAGCAGAAATGCCTCAACACTTATAAAACGAACAAAACAGACTTCGACAAAACATCTCTCACACATATTTATTTGTAAAAAATACATATAAAAACAATTTCTGAGACATACAAAAGATCGGAGCTTAGAAACAGTATATTGAACAGACAAGGACCAAGCCATTTTCTTGAACTGCATTACATATTTACAATTTAATAAATAAAATTCAATTTGTTTTTATACCAGAGTAAAGGCAGATTGTCCGTATCTTGGGGATGCAGATACCTCTGTGGTGACACTGAAAAAAACGAACAAAAAAAACCCATTCTCAGCTAATACGTTAGCCTCAAACCGCAGGGTGGACTCGACACCCTGCAATTTGAAAGCCAAGGATTTAGGGACATTTATACAACAGCCCCCCACCCCACCCCACCCCCACCCCCCCACCGTCCTTGGTTGAAGAGGAGCTAGTTTCCACACAGAGCGTTTAGCTAGCATTGGTAAAAATTGAGGTATTGCACCACACAGCTTAGAAGGAGGGGAAACAAAGTAAATGAGAGTCACGTGAGGGCTTCAGATTGTCTGTTTTTATCTTCATCGACAACCCGACCTCCACCAACAAACACCCTCCCCTCAACCCCTCCCAGCCAAAGAATATATCATAACTTATCACCACAACAAATGTAACATGTAATGATTCAGTGCACCTCTGTCTTCCGTCTTCTGCACTCTCTCACTCAATCCACAGTCAGACTTTTGGCATTATTTTTCTATTCTCCAATACAAAATATGAGAAACATGCACAGGGCTGGCCTCTAGTGGCGGGACAAGTTGTAGCACCTCAGACAGCAGAACACCAGTGACCAGAAAGAGTATTAAAAAAAAAAAAAAAAAACAGAGGCTGGGGGTTGAACAAACTCGAGTTACACACATAGATTCGTCTCCTCAGCAGACGGTAAAAGCATGTTGTTGTTTTTTTTTTTTTTTTTTAAAAAATCTTTCTACTGGCCTGTGCAACAACAGCCAGACGGTGTGTGTCGAGCAGCCTCGGCCTCGATTCAAAAGCCCAAAAATAAACACTACAAACACCGACTTGCACAAGAACCCCTTCACCAGGCAAAGGCAATCAACACACACACACAGGCAAAGGAAAGCCATTTTTAACACATTTACCAATAATCATGTGATATTACAATAGCTAAAAAAGAATAGAAAAAACAAGGGGAAAAAGGGGGAGGGGGGCTGCTTATGTAATCATTAACCATCAGCTGTTCACAGCCTCCAGTGTTGTGGAGGGAGGCAGATACCACATGGTGTAAACATGCCCCCAAAAATACATCCCTCGATCCATCCTTCCCTTTAAAACCTTCCCAGATCTGGCATCCATTTAACCAGATGGCAAAACTGTCGCTTGAGGGGCCTGGTCCAAAAAGGAAAAGAAAAATCCGGACTAAACCCTAGAGAGGAGATAGGAAAGGGGGACAAAACTGGACCATGTGAGCCGCCATGTTGCGTACCAAAACAAAGACATGTAACAGGATGTTGTAACCTGCTTGACCAAGCAGACTCCTAGGCAATTTACAGTAAACACACACGCTTTCCTGAATATACAACCATGCTCAGGACATGTACAGCCCCTGAATACACACATACAAACACACAATCTTATCCCAGACCTTATGTCCAAAAAAGAAAAGAAAAAAAAACAAAAAAAATCAGCCTTGAGGGACAAAAGTGCTCAAATTGTTGCCAACACCAGCGCTACTATTGCCCTATGAAATATCTAAAAAACACTCAGCAAGTAGCAGCACATTAAAGTCAGCGCTAACAAACCACCTACGAGAAACTGACCAAGAAAAGAAAAGTGAAATAACAAAAAAATAATGATTAGCCCCCAAACTTCCCCTGAAATGTTTTACAGGTAAAAGAAAACAGAGAACACCTAATAACGGCGGCCCCCATTCACCAAAGACAAGCCCTCAACTTCCAGCTCAATCGAAAAAAATAAAGCAACGTGTCTGCGGCGACAGTTCCGGCTTTCAGTGTGAGGTTGGTTCATTTGGGGCGAGCCGAGGAAAGAAAACATTCGTCCAACGTATGACATGGAACAATACTCTTTTGCCAAATACTTGATAAAATGACCGATCCCGTTCGGTTAGGGAGGAAAAAATACACAGGAAAGGATCCAGAGTCACAGTTAAGACAACTTTTTTGTTTTGTTTTGTTTTGTGATTTGTTTTTGCGTTCCTTCCCCAGCTTCAAGATCGTTCGGGATGATAATATTAGATATTTTTTTTTTATGTTCAACTTCACAGAACAGACAGGTTGTTCCTGTCCCAACTAGAATCTCCACTGCAGGTTAGAGACAGAGCAGCTGTTTGTCGCCGTTTCAGGAGTTTGGCCTTAAAAAGATCAAATCAATCGATCCTAGTGGAGAGTGTCGGGCGTCACTGCTTCCTCTCAGGATCTTCTGTTCTCCACTCAAATATCTGTGGTTTGCGTCTGAGAAGGGACAGTGGGCTTTTGTTTGTTCAATTACATGTTTTTATTTGAACTTTTTGAATTGGGGTTCAGTGTAGTCTCCTGTAAGGGGAAGAAAAGAACAGAGTGGACATTAGACAAATGCATTTAAATACAGTTTACAACAAGGCCGGACAAATAGTTGTAATAAATGTCACATAAAAATGGCATTTCATGGAAAATGCATTAAAAATCATGTTAAATACATGTTACAAACTGGTGTTAAATGAAGCATCTGCAAAACAAATTCCGTTTTAAGGAGATAAATGTATGTACGTATGTACCTGAGTCGGGTTGGTCACTATGAAGAGTCCATGTGACCCGTGAGTCAATCGAAGGGATGTTCGGGGCAGCAGGGCTTCACCTTGGACCAGGAGTCGATGCAGCTACAGGGGGAGACGCAATTATGTTTAGATTTACTGAAACAATACACTCTGAGTAACTCATGCTAATGTGGCAGAAGCTCTGAGGTGTGTTTCTGATTGTGGCTTAATTCACTTACTGAAAATGGGAAAACAGATTAAGTGTAATCACTGCAGCAGGCTGTGAATGAGTTTCAAGGGATTGCTGGTTTATTAAATGCAAAAGGATCAGAGATATGAGATAGGCTGGTACTCATTTTTGTTTGATTTAATCACCAAGATAGGGCTGAAACTATTAGTCAGCACTTGATTAGGCGACAGACAGAAAAAACATTTACTGGTTGCAGCTTTTTCTCTCCTTTATTAGATAGTTAAGTGGGCTTTTTTGACTTTTTGGTTATTGATTGAACACAATTTAAAGACATCATGCAGAGATCTAGATTACTGCTTATAATTCATGGACCAAATGAATAATTGACTGAATAAAGAACATAATTAGCATGTTGATCACTAATGAAAACATTATTAAATTGCAGCCCTGCACTAATAGGTGGGTTTTATCGCTTAAAAATTATGTAGTGTGTCATTATTTTTAAGCTGTCACTGTTTTGCTTCTAAAATTCAAAGCGTTTTCCGAATCTCAGTTGGTCTACTGCAAGGGTGTCAAATTCATTTTAGTTCAGGGGCCACATTCAGCCCAATTTGATCTCAAGTGACTAGCAAACTCACAGCATATTAACCCATAAATAACCACAACTCCAAATTTTTCCTTTGTTTTAATGCAAAAAAGTACGTTCTGAAAATATTAAGGACTTATCTTTTTACAAAAAATCGTGAAAATCCTGACTTTTTTTTATGAAATTTAATTCAATTTCAACAATATTTTGTCTCAGTTTATTATTTATACACTACAAATTACAGATCACAGTGGATCTACAAAGGCACAAAACATTTAGTCACAGGTATCTGAAACTGAAAGATATAGTATTATACTTTATGATCAACAAATGACAAATGTCAGCCAAAAATAAAACAATAAAAACAAGACAAAGTATCACAAAGGAGACACAAAATGTAAAAAATGAGACATAAACCGACAAAAGTGAGAAACAAAATAACAAAAAATGAGACAAACGACACAAAACAAAAAAGAGACAAAAAATTAGAAAGTGACCAAAAAATGGACATGCGACAAAAATTAGACAAAATGACAAAAGCAAGAAACAAAGCGTCAAAAAAAATAGACTGGCAACACAAGTGAGACAAAAAAAAAAACAAATGACAAAAATGATACACAAAATAACGGATAAAGCAAAACACAGTGACAAAAAGAGACGAAAAACACAACAGCCAAAAAGGAAACACAAAACAACAAAAACAAGAAACATGACAAAAACATGAAACAAATGACAAGTAGGACAAAAAAAAGACAAAAAACAAGACAAATTATTACAAAAATGAGACAGAACGATAAAAACGAGACACAAAAGACAAAAGCGAGAAATAAAATGACAAAAAAGGAGACAAGAGACAAAAAATTAGACAAAAAAGAAAGCGACAAAAAAATGGACATGCGACAAAAATTACACAAAAAATGACAAAAGTGAGAAACCAAACAACAAAAAAAAGTCTAACAACACAAGTGAGACAAAAAGGAAACAGAAAATGACAAAAACATGAGACAAACGACAAAAGTCAGCCAAAAACAAGACAAAAAACAAAAGTGAGACACAAAATGACAAAAGAACAATGAGCAATATCATATGTGACTTTATGATCAAAACAACTTGTCCTGGTCAGGAAATTATTTTTAATTTAATGTCGTCTCTGTAAGTTTTACACTTTACAAAGTTGTGCTGCAGGCTGGATTGGACCCTCTGGCGGGCCGCTTTTGGCCCACGGGCCACATGTAGGGTTGTCTAGGTTAACCGGTTTTACAATAACCACGATTATAAATAGATATTCGTCACATTTTTCACAACCACGATTATCCGTAGAAAAGCCTCGCGAGAGGTGCAATGCAAGAAGCGTGAGCTGCGCTGAGTGGAGAGAGAGTGGCTCCTTGGCCTGTGCGCGCGCTCCTGTCTAATCGGCATCACCGAATTCACTCACCGCTAAATTGAGGATGGCTGACGGGGGTGCTCCTCCGGACTTGCATCCTCCCAAAAAGCGACTCAAATCAGCAGTACGGGATCACTTTGGGTATCCAAAAGATGCTAAAGGTGAGGTTTTCGTGGATGGGCACCCCACGTGCAAAGCCTGTCGTCGCAAAGTTGCAGCAAAAGGTGCGAATACAACCAACACGATACAGCATCTTCGTGACAATCATCCACCGCTGTATGTCCAAGTCAAGGTAAAATCATCATTTCCCAATAAAAAAGTACAGCAAAGACCGCGTTAGTGCCAACCAGTGCAGCGCTTCTAACAACTTTTACCACAAGTTTCAAAAATAAGGAGGGGGGGGGGGGGGGGGGCAATGACGTAGGCATAATGCACGTGTGTAGGCAACACTACAGCAGTGATCCCCAACCACCGGTCTGCGGCCCGTACCGGGTCGCACAGAAAGAAAAAATAATTTCTGGGCTTCCGGCCCGCCGAAGTGTCCCTAATATTGTGGCCGCTGTGCGCAATGAGGTTGCCAAGATGGGACTGTCCGCCGCACGCGCGGTAACTGTCGGTTCCGAAGTCAGCGGTCCGGCGGCCGGGCCGCCCCGAGGACCCCCCGCGCCCCGAGTTTCCTCCCGGAGCCAAAACAACCGGCGGGTCGGGAGCTCCGGTTACCTCCTGCGCTCCCGTTCCCCGCCCGTCGCAGCCGGGCTGCTTTCCTGCGTCCGCAGGCGAGGGGAAGACGGCGGGCCGCGGCGGGTGGGGAATGGGAGCGCAGGAGGGAACCGGAGCTCCCGACCCGCCGGTTGTTTTGGCTCCGGAAGCCCGTGCCCTCCTCCGAAGATGCTGTCGGCCCGGTCCCCTCAGCAGGGAGTGTGGTCCGGGAAGCCCCGCTGCCCGCTGACAGTGGTAGTGGAGGAGACAGTATAACCTCCAGGACAGGGAGGCTGTCTGTCTGCCTGGACCTCCTGTCAGACTCTAGAGTTTTCCCTGGGAAATGATCCGGGTGTTTGGATTAATTGTTGTAAAATTAGTGGTGAATTGTTTATATAAACGTTTTAGTAAAAATAAATAAGACTCCCATTTATCCTTTTTTCTGTAGTTATATTGTCTAAAATTGTGGAGGATATTTAAAGCTTAAAATGAAGTGTTTTTAGAATCTTTAAATGTATTCTTTTTATGTCTTTTTGTTTTGTTTGATTTACAAAGTAAACACTACGTTATCAACCATACATTAAATTGCAACATTCCATAATACATAAAAGTCTCAAAGAGGCACTTCACTAGAACTTACTAGAATTTACTCACTAACTTTTGTTTTAATGATGGCAGCTAAAGAAGCCTTTAAGTTCCTCAAGTTAGTGACTGTTTTGTAATGCAATTTGCACTTTTATTTACTACAAAGACGTGTTGGAACAATTTATTTTATTTTATAAGAACAGTAAATGTTTAAAAGTTTAAGTATTATTAAAGAGTTTATTTAAATACAAACACTGGGTTTTTTTCTTTCATAATGTCGATAATCGTGAATAATCGTAAAATCGCAATATTTCCTTCCACAATAATCGTGGCTCAAAAAATTGAAATCGTGACAACCCTAGCCACATGTTTGACACCCCTGGTCTACTGGTTTTGATTCCAGACTGCTTTTGCGACCTTCTTTGTGAGAGAGTGCCAGTTAAAATTTCAAGTGGTTGCGTTGTGCTAGTGCATGATGATCATTGAAGCTGTATTTGTGTCGCTCTAACCGGCAGCTACTGTGTTAACCACAGCGGCGGACAGTAGTACTTTTATAACTTCGGTGTATTTACACTTAAAAATGAGATCACCAGCAGCTACAAGCACTGCTCATAGAAGAGAGTGCATGTAGAAAAAAAAAATCATTAGGTTTCATCTGGGACAAATCTGAAATTACATTGCTAGTTTAACTCTTTTTAAAATAATTTTTAGTAACATGTCTGACACCGCAGCTATCTAACAGCAGCCACAGCAGCCTACAATGTGGGGTGTTTAGGGAACAATAGTAAATTGTATCATCTATTGATAAGAAAATAATCAGCAAGTGATGTGTGAGAAGAAGTTAGTCTGGAGCCCTGTTGAATAAAAACACAATTCCGCAGCCAAACAGCTGCACCTACAAACTGTGGCGCAAAAACACTAAAGGCTTGAAAAAGTAAAGAAAAACTGCTTAACGTTAAACATACTTATGTCGCAGCTTGAGGCTAAATTTTATTATTCTCTGCTAGTTATCCATCACAGTTAAACATCACATGTGGATTTCAAAATAAGACTGCACTGACATCTGCTTAAGCACACAATAATGACATAACTTGGACAAACTTTGAAAAAAACAAAACAAAAAACAGCAGGCAGGACCTCCACCGTGATGTATTACCTAATCTTGGTAAATCCTCTACTGTGATAGGAAATCTGCGGCTCTTAGGAAGTTTGGAAAAACCGAGTGTTGAACATTACAGCATGCTTTGAAAACGTTGTTTTGCAGCAAACGGGCTGAAACACGCAAAAACACCGGTGGCCCTTTTTCAGCTTCATAGTAATTTATTTTTCCGAGACAAAACTCTGGTAGATCTGTGAGCATGTCTAATCAAAATGCAATGACTGTGCAGTTGTTTTCACAGTTGTAAAAGCTTTCATCTGCAAATACTTGATGCCTTTTTAAAAAAAAAATTGCTACACCACAGAAACAAGTCCTTATCCATCTATTCTTATTTTCAAAATAATTATTCTTTATGGCAGTGACTCTGCAGTGGTTGCTGAGGTAACTTCAGAACATGATATCATGGGAGAGGACGAACAGTCTTTAATTATCAGGAGTGTGATGTTTGTATGTGACCTAGCACAAAAGAACTTTTGCTTCCTTGTTTTGTTAAACCATAGACC